>NC_091148.1:15650633-16018133 GCF_041381155.1 Argopecten irradians | reverse complement strand
ATCATTCGTCAGCGGTGTATCTTTAAGTAAAATTCAACGAATGGTATCCAACTATCTTTGGGTTTTCCATTTTGATAGCAGAAGTTTAAGGTTGTTTTATCTTCGACAAATTCAGCTTTGAATACTTGATTTAAAAACATTGTGAAGAGTTGGTAACGAAAACGATCTTGATTTGAAAATTAAACTGTCGTTGTATACACATGTGGACTATGTGATTTCGGATGTGATGGCTAAGTGTTGTATAACAGATTAGCAGGTAGTTTTGTCCTTTGATATGCATCAACAGAACGCTGTGTTTTCCATTTGCCTACATTTTAGAGAACAAAGAAAAGGGTTGGTATAGGAGATCGATGGAAACTAATCATAGTCAGTTCTATATTAAGTTTTACCTGTGCTTGCCTGTATTTGTTTATCTGATCTACCTATAGTTTGTCAAAAGTGGGGAAATAGAGAGATACCAATATATAAAATACAAGAAAAGTGTTGGTATAGGAGAACAATGGAAAACCAATTATAGTCAGTTCCATATTAAGTTTTATCTGTGCTTATCTGTATTCGTTAACCTGATCTACCTATAGTTTGTCAAAAGTGGGGAAATAGACAGATAGCAATATATACAATATATCACTATATATATTTTATGCATTTTGACAATTAACTATGCATAATATTTTATTACACTGTTATTGACCGTGTGGCTTTAAAAATGGATGTTATTACCTCTGTTATTCACAAATGACGCTCCTGTGATTGATCAGCGTTTATTCTCCTGAACTACTTTCAGGTTTTCTATAACATATCCCAGGGGTGGATATAGCGACAATGGTAGTAACCCATGTTATAGCAAGAATGACTAATAATAGCTATTATCTTTCTATTACTTTTTATCATGACTTGAACACTTGTGTGGTATAACAGAGGTTTTTATTTAATTTCTATTTCATCTATATAACATATACTCCGATGAAAATCAAAGTCAAATAAAAACAAATGACAAAGATAAATAAAACACAGTTGACATGTAATACGTTGATTCATCACACAAGTAGTACCAAACCGCCATTTAGCCCCTGAAAAAGAAAATAAATGAAAATAGTTATGGACATGTAACTCTAAAATCTGAATGTACTGTAAATAACTCACGAATATTTTTGTTTGTATATTCAAAATATAGGAATTATATTCAAATTTATCCTTATAATTCCACCTACTAGAGATAATCTTTTAAAAAGAAAAAAATATCCTTTTTGGGCTCTTTTTTCTGTAAGATCATTACGCCGGCATATCAGTCAATCAAAAGTGACGTTACAGTCTTGATGGGTTGATAAAGTCAATAATAAACCAATGGAAATGCTCGTTTCAAGCAGCATTGAATTGTTTTCCTATATCTTTTTATTTCAAAATAGACCTTATTTAAGGAATTCAAAAAAAAAAAACAAAAACAAAAAAACACTCCTGAATTGATTTGGGATTTGTCTTAAGGTTAATATTTTTTATTATAATCATATCACTTCGTGAAGATTATTGCGCTACCTATATTAGACAAACAATAATGCTGAACTTTTACTATCTGTATCAAAAAGCTATTTATAACGCGTTAATGAGGTCAACAAGAGTGTTTCGATACCACTGTATCTAGCAGTACACGTCAGTGTGATAAAACTTTAAATGAAGCATAACACAGATATACTACAGTCTCAAAAGCCGCAAATTTACCACATTCATATTCTGCATTTGCATATTAAAGAGTTATATGTTCTTGCATTGTAGGTATTGAGTGTGACGTCATGTGTTTGCGAGTGTAACGTCATATTTTTCTGAGAAAACGACGTCAAGTGCGTTCACAAAATAATGACGTAACAATCGATACCTACCCGCAAAGAAGCCTACTATGTCATATGTAAAGACTGATTAGAGAAGGACATCAAGCCAGCCAACAAAGACATCAGAGAAAGATAGATTAACTTATATAAATTTCTTATATTATGTATTGCATTTTTTAAATATAAAACAATTTCTATGAACGCATCGATATACATACCTTGTATATATTTGATTGATGTCCAAGACACTCTATCTGCTTGGTTCAACCGAGATAAGTGCCGGTCCAATTCTTGTAATTGGCATATAAAAGGAGCAATGCACCTGCAAACAAATTATTAAATCAGATATTTCTTTCTTGAAGATAAAGAGGCCTAATCATCAATCAGTTTCATACAAAGTATGAAAAGCGGGTTGGGATTAATTCACGTACCACGTGATACCCGATGCCGTTTGTGCGGGACTAGTATCTTCAGTGGTGATGGAACATAACTCTATATAATATTCCCGCTGTAATGACGTTAGTGCGGGATATCATTTTTAACGTCATTCCATCACCAATAGAAACAATAACGCATATTTCCTTATCAAAGCATATTGGCTCGATTGCGTTTAGTGAAACAGGTAAAAATTCCATTGGTAACATTTACTTGAAAATACATTTTAAAATACTTTATCAAGTAATTTCTAGCTAATTAATTTAAAAAAAAGTTTCACATAGATGTTTTCTAATTCCTTAATATATGAATAAATACTGTTTAAAATAATATTATTACATTGAATAAGAATATAAGACTCTTTCATATGTGGATATGAAGGATAGGGATATTCTACCCGAGGGTCACAAAATGTAGTAAAACCCGAGGCTTGCCGAGGGTTTTGCAACATTTTGTGATCCGAGGGTAGAATATCCCTATCCTTCATATCCACTTATGAAAGAGTATTTTTCTTTCATACCACGACGTTTTACTGCAATTTTACAAACTATAATATCCCGCCATTTTGAAATAAATTCGAAGAAATCCACGACTGGAAGTCAATTTCCATACATGAAAAATTACGTGATATTTTCAACACAAATTCCGTTGCTTGCATCTTTTATAGTAAAACCAGTCAATTTTGTGAAAAAAATGTTAAAATTTTGCGGAGGAAATAGAGATTTTGTTGACGCCGTGACGTCACGAGGCTTTATTGCATGGGTAGCCATGCAATACAGCCTCAGGCGACATGAGTGTATTGCCCTAGACCAGTCAGTATTACACCCGTAGGTATGAAAGAATATATTTCTATAAACCTTTGTTAAGTCCGAAGCGTACGAAATCATGTGAAACTAATTTACCGTTAAAAAGATGACAATATAAAATATCATTTGAGACAATTCTTTCTTACCCAAGCCTATGATATCCCCCATGAAGCTGTCCTGTCGTCTGTCGGCTAGTCTGGCTCGCATGTAGACATCTCTGGCCCTAAGATATTGTCCTAAAGGATAGCCACTGACATAGCCAACTTGACCATTAGGGGTGTAATAGCCTTGACGATCATAAAAACCTTGACCAAATACGAAGGCAATCGTGCCGACAACCAGGCAAAATATGAAAATCTTTTCCATGTCTGATGTGTTTCACGCGGCACCTTGAGCCTGCGCCTGAATCCCCGGCTGTTTTCGAAATAGGAGATTAGAGACGTGGCGAGTGACCAGGTTTTATATGAGCTCGTCATATACAATTTCTGACCACTACCTAAACAGTAACAGCGACCCCTAGAGGATACGGGTGATGGGAATCATATCTGAGAACGAGGCTTACTTCATTGCCGAAACGTGATGTACCCGCATCATTCATCCTGTGCCTATTTGCTGTTCATAGTTGATAGAGTGGACCCTCAGGGAATAGTATTTGATGGACGGAAGCTGTGCAGTTCCACCACGCTTATAACTATAGCTCAAAATCTACTTCGTCGTTGATACATCTGTCAAAGCTTGAGCCAATACAATTAATAATACACATTCGTGATGTTAGTTTTGTTTCTATTAAAGATGCTCCACCGCTGAAAAATGTTGGGTTTTTTTTCACAAGAAGCAGACGATTTAGTATTTATCTTCGGTTACAAAAGTTACTTACTTTACACCATTACCATCACTGAAAGTCTGAGCTTCTAAATTTTACTTCAAGATAAGGATATTAAATATAATCAATTGTATCCCGAAAAAAAATCCGTGGCGCTATGTCCTATATGGAATGGATTCTTATTTCGCATGTACCAAAAGCAAAATAAGTAATTTTATATTATTTCTGTGTTAATTAGACACGCACATATATATATAAACGATTAAATATCAATTATTGTTCAAATGATGAGTATCGTTTTATGCTATGTCGGCGATGGAGTATCTTTAACTTTTGAAAGTCCGCTGAAACAAAAATTGAAAAAAAAAAATGAAAAAAAAAAAATAAATAAATAAAAATCTGCTGTCAGCTGGTAGATGAGGAATACTCGTACACCGTGACCAATTGTTCTTTTACATTGAATTTTACGTTGAATATGTAGCACCTTTAAAGAACCTTCAAATGACGTTTACAATTATAGTAATAAATGCCGTAACTGGGCGAAAAATTTGATGTGTTGTTTTTTCTTCAGTGATGTATTGAAAACTATAAGGTGTTATTGATTTAGCAAAAAAAAGTTTCAAATGCCTTATCAACGTTAGCTTTATTAGTTACAAAATATAAATTATACACTGTAAACTTGTTTGTTTGTCATGCCTTATGTATATTTAGATGGAGAAGTCACTTTACAATAACTAATAACACTGTGAAATAATAATGTGAAATGAAATTATATACCACAATTTGGTTTCATTGTCTGACCGTATGTACTCATTTCATTTCACTGTAGATGTGAATATGATAATTTTTGACAGTACTGCCGAAAATCATTTTCAGCTCTTATATGTACTTGTGAAAGTAAAACCTATGCATTGAAAGTACTGTAATTCTCAAAATATTGATAATTTTTTAGTGATGAAAATATACTTAAAGCTCCCCTTCGTTTCAAGTTTATATCTGATAGTCCACATTTTCCTGATTTCCCTTTTTAGTTTTCCTTTGATGAAGAAATTACAACTTTCATATTTATACATAAAAATTTGTAAGATGAAATATTATAAAAAAAGAAAATTCCCAATTTATTAAATATTAAGAAAGTTTTGGGGACAATAATATCCTTTTATAAGATTAAAATCAATGATATATTTACTAAAGTGTTATGTTGGATATTAATGTAGAATCTTCAATGAGTGTTCATTTCATATGTGATTTTCTTTTCTTTTGGGGAGCCTTGACATAATTTGTTTAACAATTGTTGATCAAACGTCATATATAGTCGGCTTAATTTTGGAGATAATTCATCTTTGCAATCTAAGGCATACATTCAAGAACGACCTATTTTCACTGTCGGCATATTTCAACGATACATTTGATGGCATGAAATACGAGGTTTACTTTCTCAAGACCAGCCGATATTTGGGGTTTTACACTAGTGACATATGAAAAACTATTATACGGGTAAAGTCATTGGATATCAGGCGGATTATGTGTTAGACTACTTAATATTTTACAAATGTGTTTTTGTCACAATGATATGGAAATCATTATCTGAAAATATCGTGGAAAACAAAATATAAATAATTATAAATTATTTCTCTTTATATACATGCATTCCTCTTACACACTGAAGAGCGTAACCTTCATATAATTCAAAATGTTTTAATGTCTAAAACAACTATATTAAATTCGAATAAGTTAACTTACTATCTTCATTCATATAGAAAAATGTTCTTTATTCACAGTACAATAATAGAAATACCATGTCTTGTAAAGTCTTTTTATCATAGGAATAAAAACTTTGTATTTGTTTTCATGTCACAACAGACACTTGTCGATGAAACAAATCATGCTTATCTTAATCTATATGACAATTAACAAATGAAATTATTTAAATATGTTTTTAAATGCATACGATTATCATTTTTTGAAGAAAACATATTCTGTAATTGCATATTACAGAGTTATCTACCCTTGTGGGTAGGTATCGATTGTTACGTCACGTGTTTGCGAGCGTAACGTCATACATTTCGGTGAAAACGACGTGAATTGCGCTCACAAAATAATGACGTAACAATCGATACATACCAGCAAGGGAACTAACTCTGTAATATGCAAAGACGGAATTGCTTGTATGATATTTTATGAAGTATCCCAATCTTTCAAACATGCTCCACCGCCGCCATCATTTGAACAATAAATGAGCCCAGTTGTTCTAAAGGTGATTAGGTTGATCACAGTTTAACGAAAATTTTCAACTCAGGATAAAATTATTTCTGGTAATACATTCTCTACAAAATTTTATAAAAATATAAAGAACTACATTCTTTACTTACTTATTGAGATTAGTGAAGATACAATCAACAATTTTGCAGTAAATGAGAAAGAAAATTTTACTGATCAAGTAATTAAGCTAATCACGCTTTCAACAAACGAGCCCTGATGTATTATCGTGTTCATATGTGTCTTACTAACATCAAATGCATTTAAACTAATTTTTTGCTTTTGGTGCATGCACAATCAGTATCTAAATCGATAAAGGGCATAGTTCCATAGATTTTTTTTTCGGGACGCAGTTAATTTTTATTTTTTTTAATCTTGATTTAAAGTAAGAAGCTCAAGCTTTTCAATAGTGTAAAGTAAGCAACTGTTGTAACGAAAGAAAATATACTTATTCGCCTGCTCCTATTTTAATTCATCGGCGGTGCGGTATCTTTAAGCTATAATGTTTTATTACAATATTTATGCTGTTAAAAACCTGGATCACGTTTTCCTATTCTCAATGTTATTACTGAAATACATTATATGACCATGAATGATGTGCATTTATGTTCATTTTTATGTACTACTATATGAAGGTGCGATTTAAGTCGTTAAACATATCTAGCGTAGGTTCCAATTAATTTTTGTCCTTTTTTTTAATATTATGCCGACTGATCGCTGATTTTAGTCGATGAGACAAAACCTAGTCATTTAGGCGGAAACAAGTATTTAACTATTTTGGATTAAACATAATTTCTTAAGGATTTGGCAAAAGTTATTTACATAATTTTGTAACTTATAAAAATCCTCTCCAACTGGCTATTTCCAAATTATGCTAAAAGACCGATGCTCTAAGGTCATACATGAAAATTAAAGACAGTTATATTAACATGAAATTAATTATTACTATTTTATTTCCAACCTGATTAACTGATGCTCGACGTAATTCAGGACACCACACTATTTTCGCGAATTACAAATTTTGCGACGAGCTCGGATGAGAGTAGGAAATTGCGCGAATGATTGTATAATAGGAATGCACCATTGTCAGAATTATCCTTCGATCTGAAAGAACAGAGACGTGAAATTGTATACACGGACATGAATTGTTTTACAGAATTTGGTGTTTGAAGTTCTGAATTTTCATTTATCTTTTCGTAACAATTAATGAGTTTGAGGTTTTATTGTTATTTGTTAGCGTCCCGTTAATTTAATGTTTGTCTGAAACGCGATTTAACCCGATGTGCACTCTTTTTCCTAAACCACTTCGAGTGAGTTTCGGTTCTCGGTGTATATATCAATAAATAAAAGGTTTATCGCGTTCAAGCCAAAATTAAAGTTACATGTGCCGTAACTGGCAATGTTTTCTTTTTTCTTGAGTAATCTATTGAAAACCATAAGGTTTGGCGAATTAAGCTGTGGACATCATTCAAATGTTACAACACAGAAATTATATACTATGTATGTTTAGTTGGAAGCATTCATGAAGAAATCACTTAAAGATGCTCCACCGCCGACAGAGCATAAATGATATTAATCACTTGAACAATAATTGGTGTTAATTGTGTATATATATGTCTAATTAACACAAAAAATAATATAAAATAATTTATTTTGCCTTTGGTGCATGCGCAATCGGTACTTAATTCCATATAGGATATAGTGCCTCGGAATTTTTTCGGGATGCAATTATCTATTTTTTGTAACTTTAACTTGAAGGGAAATTAAAAGCTCAAACGTTTCAATGGTGGTTACTGTGTAAAGTAGGTAACTTTTGTAACTGAAGAAAAATAATAAATCGTCTGCTCTTGTTTTCGATAGTGAAAAAATATCATTTGTCAGCGGTGGAGCATCTTTAACAAGTACTAATAACACTGTAGAAATGTGAAATGAAATGATAGACCATAATTTGCCTTAGTCTGACCAAATGTAAAATGAAATGATAGACCATAATTTGCCTTAGTCTGACCAAATGTATTGTTTTTAATTCGCTATACTTGTAAGTATACATTAAGCTCTTACTTGTGCTTGTAAATATAAAATTTATGTATTTAAAGTACTGTAATTCTCAAAATGTTGGCAACTCTCGGTAATGAATAACATGAAAAGCTCATCTTGAGCCGTGAGTATGAAAATTACGGCACATATAACTTTAACAATATCTGGACCCGGTTGGTTAAAGATGGTTAGCCTAATCATGTGATTAGTGAATTCACTTCTCATTTGTTGCAAAGGTTGTGTTACATTTTCTCTGAAAAATGCAAGTAGGTAGAGAATGGAACACTTCATCAAATTAAGTAGAGTTATTTGTAATAAAATCATAAGGCACATTTGAGTATAATTAAACGAATAAGGAAATGTTATTATAATAAATCACATTTAATGATATGACAAGGAATTCTAGTATTTCCTTTTCGCGAACCACTTTTTCTGGCCAGTAGCATGATAGCTGACCTCAGTCCACTTGAAATGTGTTTGGCCGCTGGTCAGTAGACCACGTGTCCGTGACTAAGTGACAAGACTGTTAGTGTTGATGTATGGTCAAACCGGAAACGTCATTTTCTTTATCGATGGGTAGTTTTGTACTTCCAAAATTTGCACTAATGAAAACAAGTATTTCTCATTTTGGCTTATCAAAAGGCATATTGTGCTAATTAAAGCATAACATTGCTCGAGAAAGCGAAAAAAATCAGTCTCACTTATCAAAAATTATTTTGTAATACATTTTCGTTTGCATGTGTCATGTATGACAATAACATTGAATCAAAATTTTACTGATATCGTCGACTTTTTGATTAAGGGGTACAGACATGACTATTATGTATTTGTATATTACAGATTTATTTGCCCTTGCAGTTACGTATTTATGTTTACGTCATGTGTTTGCATGTGCAAGGGAGGTAACTCTTTAGTGTGAAAATACGAAAATGCAGATACAAAATTTTCACCATCTTGACATTTCTAACACATTTATGTGCATATAGCATCATTTAGGTTCTATTGGAAAAGAATCTGACGTCGTGTCTCATTTTATGCAAATGAGTATATGTACATGTGAATTAAATATAATATTACTAATTATTCAAGTGAGACAACTCCTATTAAATTAACTATGGATAAATACTTGTATTTATGAAAAAAGGCTGTAACTCCACAAATCAATCTTGATTACCATCAATGAATGGCTGATGTGTTATACATATATATACTTTATAACCTGTATTTGTTGTGACGAATAGAACTAATATTACCAAAAAGACATACTATTAAGTATATTTGGAATCCTTCACAATAAATTTGTCTGTTGCATTAAAGATAAAAATAAAATGGTAATTTATAGAGTTACAATTATATGATTAAACATTATATCTTCCTTCATCAAGGAGTTACCTCCCATTATCTTCATAAACCTCACCATGTATATATGCTTCATGTTAGTTTGTGTCGTCAATATCAGGAGAAGACTAAGGAAAGCTGAGCATGATGTCTAATCGTATTGACTTCTGAAATTTTTTTTTTTGCTGATGATATATTTGGAATTTGATATATGCGGAAATAATTCCCTTCAATGTTCAGATGGGGCACATAATTCATTTCAACAGTGCGGACAATGTTTTTGTCAAATACTTGTCCTTTTGTCCTTTACCGGTCAAGAGTATTTCTTTTCAAAAAAACAAAAATAATAATAAAACAAAACAAACATAAATAATACTTTTAATTATCATACATAGGTAGGAGGTTACTTATGTTTTAAATTTTCCATGAAGTACATTAACCGAGTAAATTTAACGATACGTGGTAGCACAAACGAGTTCGTTTTCGTATTTTACAAACATAAATCTGACATATTTATTGAAAGACTACTATCGAAATTACTTTAATTTTGGAACTATTCATATTACAAAATACGAAGTGGCCGTACAGTACACAGACTGACTAGAAAGTCTGTTTCAGTACGGCACCGGGGGTACTTATATTTAGACCTAATTAAGATTTCAACGACAAATCCGATATACCGCCAAACTCGATATATCGCCAAAATCTAGGAAAACAGAAGGTGGCGATATAACGGGGTTTTACTGTATCTTGTATTGTGACATTTTCTGATAATATTTGACTTTGTTCATGCCTGAAGAAGAATGATACATTATGCCCAATGTATATATACCTGGTAAGTTTATATACATTGGGTATATCGTATGATTCATCTGGTATGAAGAAAGTCAAATATTAACAGAAATATGTCACAATACATTAATTACATATTTTAGTGGCGTAAGCATTTAAATGCTTCATGAACATATCCAGTTAATTAGAATTCGTGATAAAATCGTCGCCCTAATTGAAACAGTGCGAAACTAACCGTGTCTCATGATAATGTTCTTCATATAACAATGTATACTATCATTGATCATTGATGCATGAGGTTTTGTAAATTTCCGGTTTTGGAAGACTGAGGTATATTCGTTTTGTGTGTCTTTGTTATATGGAGACTTTCATCACATCATTTTTATTTGTAGTCGAAATTATAAATGATGTATTTGCTGATTATGCGATGTTAACATTACACCAATCTTGTGACTATATATAATTGTAAAATCTTTGTTACCTAGTTAAAGTAATTTGTTTGAGATACACAAAAGTCTATAAAAGTTGTCATATTTGCTCCTGCTTAGCGTTCAGCATAAAGGGAGTGGGACGACTGATTTGCCCATTGTCAGTATAATGTGACCGGACATATTAACAATAACAAGTAAACTACCATGTACATTGATCTTCTTGTTTTCCTAGTTATCTCATCAACTGTGTATTATGGATAAAATTTTTTACATGGACGACAGAGGGGATTTGGATTTCAATATAATCAAACGTATGATTTTAAAGTAAACTATCTTTTCATTAACAAGTATATGTTGATATGTTTATAAATTATATTCGAACAATATCGATTTTCGTATTTGCAAATTACAGTATGTATTGTGTTCTGTTCGACATGTTTGAACTATGTGCTTTTTTGTTTTTTGTTTGTTATTTTTTGTTAATTTTGTTTGTTTCAATTTCATAGAGCATTATATCTCTGAAACCATCCATATGAATATACATTGAAAATAATAAGCATAGTCAAGTCATACTGCCAACGATTCATTCACCCCTAACAACACATTTAGACTCTTCTAAATCAAAGACAAGATCAGTTCATTATGAAATTTAATGGGTGAATAATTAAATCCGTCGGCAAATGTTTAGTGTAAACCGAAACAGAAACTAACAGAATAAGAATAATGTCTCGACAATAGTGAAGAACACAGATAGAGCCTAACAAGGACTTACGATCGAATTAAATTATAAATTGTGTAGATGAAAAATAAGGAAGTTTGAAGACGGCTGTTATTAAAGAAAACAGAGATATGATTTAAACTTTTGTGTCTTTTGTATGAAACAATGAGCTAAAATAGAACGATGATTTGCAACATTCGATCGATATTTCAGTCCTTATCCCTGGTTATTATTATACCTAAGCAATATACCTTAGCGATTTAGACAGTCTAACTAAGTTAAAAGTAAATTAACACTATCTATATATGAAAATAAGGTTATCGTCTTAGATTTGCAACTATTGTTTAATTTTACTTTACCTATATATTTTATTTTAAGTAAAATCCTACACCCTATCCATCCTTTCTTACTAAAAATTCCTAATATCACAGTTTCCATCATTAATTCCTATTTATTTACATGATGTAACTATTCCTACCCATGTTTCCTTAGAAAACTATTCATTTGATTAAATTTTGAAACTTTCTATGTTCTGTCTATCAAGAATGTATACGTATCTTTATATCAAGGTGATAGATTAACATAAGTGTCTAATAATTAGACATTTGTTTCCATTTTCTTTTATATCAATTGTATATATTATATTGCTGTATAAGGAATTCACAAATAAAGAAAAAAAAACTAATTGTATTTTAACTACTATTTGTAATACTGTAACCGCTTATTTTCGTGGTGACTTAACTTCTATTTAGTCATGCTCCATGACATTTTACGATGATTTACTAGTGTATTTTAAAAATGTTTTTCGCGGCGACTTACTTTCGTGAATTCGAATTGCCCGCGAAAAACGTGAAAATATACAGAGTTACCTACCCTTGCATTAATTGTGACGTCATGAGTTTGTGAGCGTAACGTTATACGTTTCGAGGAAAACGACGTGAATTGCACTCACAAAATAATGACGTAACAATTGATACCTACCCGCACGAGAGATTAATCTGTAATATTCAAAGACGGAATATCAAGTGTGTTGCATGTACCATATGAAGTCATTTATATCATGCGAGTAATTATCTTAACCATAAAAACACAGAATGGACAATATCATAAATATTTAATTTGATTTTCATTATAAACAATTCATGTCATTATATGTAAATTTCTGCAATTGTTGTTCACCTGATTTATTCGCCCGTCCCTGCAAGTAAAAACAAATGAAAAAGTTAATTATTAATTCAAATGATTTCAAACGCAAATGGGGATTTTAGAACAATAAGATCGGTTGACCGAAAGACAATTGTTCTATACATGGGGAAAAGCTTTTAAAGAAAATACCAAGAGCTCATAACAAACAAAAAAGAGCACAACTGTGACCTTAAAGATAAATAGCCTACATATTTACATTAAATTGCGTGACGTGTACGTATTGTAAAAATAGGCTCACTAGTTTTTTCCCATCGTTTTTGTGTTAATTAATACACACATTATGTTATTAAAAGAAGTAACACTTACCAGTAGTTTTTTCAGCTTTTTGTTTTAGACTTCATCCCAATGTCAGAGTGGAAAAGTTGAGAGCAAATATCAGGATTAGCGCAGCAACTGAAATAGAAAATCAGAAATACAGGAAAATGATAATGCTTAGTCAGATTTCTTATGATGCAATTTCATAATCCCGATTTTTAAGGCATCAGCATTCAAATAGCATACAGCAACATTAAACGGCCTGTCTCTAAAGTGTTCTGTGAATAGACTATCAACAAAAGTACTTGAAAAAAAATGAAAGTGTCTATACATTATATGGTATCAGTATTATAACAACTTCTTGTGCAGATTTTGTTTAGTTAAGCATCTATGTCAGTATTTTAACCCCATCGTTCTTTCATACCCCGATGGAATTTAAAAAAAAAAGTTACATCAATGCTTATAACTAGCTTTTCAGACTACTTGATAATCTAAAATACGTTTAAACGTACGATTCCATTGATTTTCTAATGGATATTTTTTTTCTAAATCAGTACGCAACGTAGACGTCTCTATTGTGACGTCATGGTTACGTCGGGTTTTCGCACCATTCTCGCGAATGGTTTATGAGGAAAAGGAATCTGCCAATCAGAAAGTCGAATTATTATGAAAACAAATAAAAGTTATTCATATATGTTTATAAATACAGTGTTTGTCTACAAAGACCACCAAAGAGACATAGCAAAAAAAGTCCTTTAAATACAGGTGTCCTTTATACAGAGATTGACCGTTATACAGAGGTCAGTTTAGTAGTAAATTGCACTAAATGTGACTGATGAATCTTCCTTCTATAAGCGTTTCCTTTATAACAAGATATCCTTTATAGCAGTTGTGACTGTACAACTTTCATCATTAAACCGTCTAGCTTATTTAGGTATACAGTATAGTGTATTGGTTCAATAAAGTAAAACAAAGGATCCCTGGAAATGATCCCCGGAAAAAAAAAATCCCTGGAAATAAAAAAAAAAGAAGGTTTTTTTTATTAAATTGCAAATGATCAGAAACGGAATTGTTGATATCAGAACAATTATTTTGGTAAACCAAACTCCGTTTGATCGATATATAGGGAGCCAGTTATACACATGTATGGATACAGTACAATGTATACACAATGTATATTAATAAAATAAAAATGCGAGATATTATTATTTTTAAGGTTTTATCAATAATTCACATAGAAAAAATACACTTCAATACTTACCTCCAGCAGCTGCTATTTTTCCATCGGTCCATCGATTTCGTCCATTATATCCATTAGACAAGCCATATCCCAAACCATAGTCGTAATCTTCTCCGTAACCCGAGCCGTACCCTCCACCATAATAAGAGGGATAACTCTGTCCAGTGTATTGTCCATAGCATTGTACACCAATATAGGCCAATAAACACGGACAAACGACAAGTAAAAATATCTTATTCATTTTGAAGATAACTTAATCTGGGGATGTACCGGGGATATTATTTTTCCAAAGAGAATTAAAGTATCAGCGAATCCCAACAATGTAGGTCAGGGATGGTTCCTCAAATTCGATAGCCGGTTAGTGTGACAGTATCTGACCTCTGACCTGAGGTGGTGATCAGTCATGCCTATCATCTAAGTGGCATAAGTTATGTCCGCTGTATCCTGTTACTTCCGGTATAAGCCTTGACAAGAAAAACATATTTTGAGACAAGACCTTTTTATGTTGCTATGTATAATTTACTAAAAGCGTTCCAATGAAATCATTTTAGTACAAATATATAACACGTGTGGGTCAGTTTATGTTGCAATGCAGCCAGAGGACCGCTAATGTATATTAAATTATTTTACCGCAGATATAAAAGCAGTATCAATGTCTTCTGTTTCTGCCTTCATCTGCAATGCTATTCATTTACATGTGTTATGATACTAATATACATGTAGAAATGTTTAATACGATGTGTTACTATTGAAACTTCTAATTAACTATTCAGACTAGTTGACAACACGTAATACGTTTTATTTTAGATTATGTTGTCACATCCAGGAATAAATTCGTTGTGATGGCATGATAACGTCACTTTCGATTTTTTTTCCCGTAATACAAAAATTGACCGGCTAATTAGACAGTCTGGGAATAGTTTCATGAACATTCCTCAACTTTAAGGAATTCCTTAACTTAAAATTATCCCAAAGAAAAACATTACAAATTAAATTAAGGAAAGTTCTTCAGTTAAGGAGCCTTCATTAAATTATATACTGCTTTCCAATGAAGAATTTTCAGTTAGTTTAAACATATTTTATTGCCATATTAGCAACAGGATCGAACACAAGTTAAAATAACTTACAAACGCCCTCTGCATTATAATTTATAGCATTTAAGGATAACTTCAATAGATTTTTGATGTTGTAGAGATACAAATGTATAAACAAAAATCTGTGTGTACTTTAAATAAACCGCGAAACGGTTTGTGATTAAAGTAAACAGATGTTTGTGTTATATATCCATAACATAAAAAATCTATTCAAATGAATCCTGAATATTCTCTTCAATATTCAAAATCCATTTTGGGACCCTTTTGTCTATGAAATCATAACGTCGTCATATCTGCCAATCAGAAGCGACTTTACAAACGGCGATCCTATTTTTTACCTTTATGGGTTAGGAAAGTAAATTTTAAGCCAATGAAAATACTCGTTACCAGCAAAAAAGAATTATATAATATTTACATCATATAATGGCTTTACATTATTAAAATTATATCATAATTATTTTCTTAAATGAGAACAGATTAGAGAAAATAAAGAGATAGATAGATAAATGGTATGGAAATATAACACAATTATCTGAGTGTACTCTAAATAAACCGCGAAGTGATTTATGATGAGAGTACACTCAGATTATATTCAAATTAATTCTTATAATTCAATTTACTAATAAATCGTTATATCAGCCAATAAGAAGCGACGTTACAAACAGCGACGCCATTTTTTCATGTATGGATTGAGAAAGTAAATTTTTAAGCCAACAAGCAAAATTGAATTATAAAATGCTTATTAGAAGCAAAATCACATATCATTTACAATCAATGAATTTAAGTTAAATTAAAGGAATGTTCATGAAACTGGGCCCAGATTTAATATGCAACTACGAAAAACTAATTATTGTAAAATGGATTTGTATTTGATATCAGACAAAAAAATTATTTGGAAAAGGTCTACATTCATTGTCAACACTTCGACATTAACTCAGCCGAATTGCGTGTTTGTAAGTCTTTAATGATAAGACCGTTTGCTTATCAGACCGTGACTGATAAGGATAATCTATCTGAGGTGTTACTAAATTAGGCGACTCGAAAGATGATATACCTATTTCCTATATACTTCCTATATACACCGCATATGAGCGATTACTTTTCTTTCATACCACATATCTATAAGAACAGATCGTCAATTATTAGATATATGTCATTTTCTATATAAGGGTTCTGTATTTAAAATCACAAATTGTCGCTGACGTCATCAATTCAGATAAACAACAACATGGTTTTGATAATGACGCAAAAAAATGCGTACAAAAAGTAATATTTCATCATGCTACGTTTACTTATGAGAGATAAATATTCAATCATGGGTCTGTTAGGTGGATGCATATATCCTCATATTCCTCATGTAAGGATTTTTTAGACAAGCATCTTGTTGCAAATCTTTCACTTTGGTGGAGATATATCCTTTCCATTTAACACACCCAAGTAAAATACTATCAGACTTTGTTCTTTGGAAACTCGTCTCTATTTTTTGTATTATCATTAACTCACCGGGATTCACCAAATGAAAATATAAAAAATGTTTAGTTACATCATTTTATTTAGTCACGTATTTTACAAATAATTGTATACAATCAAGTCTTTAAATTCTACTCCTCTCTGACACACTTTCTGTTCCGCTCCTAAAATATAAAAAAAACATAAACAATTAGCTAGCATCACTTTAACCTTTGCTGTTTAAGATTTAAGCTTCATCTAAAATCTACACAATTTCCACTAATTCAAGGAGGCACAATACAAATATACTACAGCCCCCACCTATCCCCTCCCCCCGCCCCCCAAAGAATGAATTCACACATGCAACATATTCCATGCAGCGGAGTCCCTTAAATAACTAATGATGTTAATATCTTAATAAAACAATGAACATCATTAAGCACCTAATGTGAAATCAACATTAGTCTACATATGTTAAATACTTCGTAGAAAGCGTTAAGTACCAAATACCAGGTTATATATATATTTTTTTTATATTTTCGCGATTTATTGGCACATTGCAAAATCGCGCAAAAATGTGATACGCGAAATATTGAATAAAAAAATTGACAATGCAATTCCTTAATGTACTTCAAGTTCATATTTTATTTTGATTTTTTTTTTCGAATTAAGTTCTCAATAAACGGACTTAACTTACCTGATGTATATATTACCGATTGTCCACTCATCTTTAAATTATGGCCTGCAACCCGGATATATTGAGGGCCCACAAAGTAAGCAGGAAAATAACTGAAAGTTGAGAAAAAATAATACAGTGACAGCATTCATAAATATCAATACAATAACATTAATGAGGCAAATGCCACAATGAATTATTGAAATCTTGATGCAATTACTCTTCAATACGGAATATGAATTTTGCATTTTATTTGTAAACAACTATATAAGAGTTTACTGTAATGCGACTTATTTTTGTGTAATTTTTCTCTAGTATTACGCCAGCGATACGAAATCAGAAAAGCAAAATTTTATTCGAGCGAAAAATGTTCTAAGTAAGGGTCAAGTAGAAATAATGAAATTAAGTCGCCGTGAAGTTGTCGTTTGACATAAAACGCGAAATAATATCGCGAAAATCGGTTCACAATATATGTCATTTTTCATTGAAATACCATCGCGAATGTATATCAACAACTCAAACTGTCAATAGTGCTGTCATATATACGTACTATACAATTATTATTCGTGCTACGTTTCAAATCGCGTTCGGACTCGTTCGCCAAGTTACGCGAATATCTGCATCTAAGGCATGCATATAAATTTAAAATATTATATACTTACATGCGTAGGCAAGAGGGTTTATTTTCTCTTCTCCATATCTGTAACCGAGGCCGAAACCAAGACCAAGCCCGGGTCCATAACCAGAACCGTAACTCGCTGCGCCATATCCGTATGCCGGACCGTAAACCTGATTGTATCCTCCGTAATATTGGGGATAACTCTGTCCGAACCCTCCTCCATAGCACTGGATACCAATAAAAGCCAATAAACAAGGGCAGACGAAAAGAAATATTATCTTATTCATTTTTAAAAACTTTTGATTAAACAGAATTTATAATTCTTTTTAGTTCGGTATAGATCAAGCCATGAACGTCAATAGAAGAATTAGGTCAGGAAATCTTTTCCAGGAATTTGACCTGTGCAGCGTGACTATTATGCACTTTGACCGGAAGTATTCATCATTCATGTGTATCTGGTTAGCGAAGCATGTCCGGGTGTGAGCTATTACTTGACACGTTTGACTTGTTATTTTTCCCTACCACGTCGATTTGATCTGCATTTCCTCCATCAAAGTTTGTAATCCGTATGCCGTGTATAATATATTCACCGGAAAAGTGTTATAATTCATACCCTACAATTGTATATCGATTTAAAGTTGATATCAATATGTTTTCCATAGTTTTTGAAAGCTATTGTTTTCAAACCGCGTAGCGGATTCTCAAATAGTTTGACGGTTAGACGGATGCATAGACAACTTTTAGCAATTAAGTTATGTTCAAGTACACCTTAGATGTGATATAAAGGCATACAAAAATCACTAGTTAAAACAGAGTCTTAAGCCTTAAAACCTTAAATTCCATTGCATGAAATAACATAAATCTTTAAGTCGTTGTACATCTTCGGGTAAGATTCAGTCTAATAGCCAAAAGAATGATTGTTTGTTGATTTTTTTAAGTTAAAAATGTTGAAAGATCATAATAAAATTATTCATCGTTAATTGATGACAAATTGCTGATTATAATACATAAACAAATTACCTTCTTTAAAATATAAAATTGACATGTTAAAATTAACATTTCCTGTCATTTTCAGTAAATCATTCTTTTGAAAAGATTATATTTTATAAACTAGAACATAATTTGTTTTATATAAGTTTTGGACCGACAAGTGAACCCTGGCGTACACCTCTAAAGAGCAACAGAAATTGTTAGATAGCAGAGATCCCTTAGATCCCACAGATTTCTTAGAGGTAGAACTTCTTTTCATTTTCAATTTCAACAAAATTCATTTCATAAACATATAAAAACGGATTGAATAACAGGCTACCCCTATACAGGTTCTCTCCCAGATAACACAATGCATTTAATATTATATACATGTTATTTACAAAATAGACTAATTGAAACAACTTGAACAACTTAAATATGAGGATCTAGATCAACGTTTGTAAAGGATATAATGTATAATTTGATTTGATTTTTTTCTTGATTTGATAATTGTGCATGTAAAAGGTACTCCTTCCTCTCATGGAATACAAACCACAAATGTCCATTCGCATATAGCGATCACAGGTCATCCACCCCTGAGTTTCAGGGGCCTAACACATATGTACAAGACTCAGTGTATTATAGATTTGGTTTTGTATGCCAAATAATTAAATTTAAATATACATATATATATAAAATTCTTTTCATAGTACTATAAAAGCACATGTATGTTAAATTGGGCGTCCTAAAATAGAAACTAAAACAGGTTCCTTAGTTGTTTTTATATTCAATGTTATTGAAATTCATTGCATTTACTGTACATTCTTTTCTTTTACAGTTATTTCTAGTCCTTGAGACTACATTCGAGGAATTTAAGTTTTTTTAGCTAAAGTCATTCTCTCAATATATTATGCATTTCAACTTTTCTCAATGTCGTATTCTGACTATGTGTTGACGACGTTATATCAAATACCGTATATTATCACTCTAGTTCTATAACGTGAAATATTATTTTAACAGCAAAAACAAACAAAACACAAAACATTTCTTAAAAATATCAATAACATTAGAAAATGTATATCGATGGCCTAATATGAGGTTTCAACGCCAGGTAAACGCAAATTTCCTTGCGTAATATTTGTCCACTCGCTCCTAGGAGTCAATCAGAGAGCTTGTATCAAATCAGAGACGACAGACAAAAAATGGCCGAGATCGGTGATCATCTGTTCTGCATGACAATAAATGGAGCGTGGGGGTCGCTAAGGGATACCAATGTGCAATTTTTATAAGTAAGAGAGTTTATATTGAGGATCTGCAATTCAGGGGTGCATTCGTTGAATGGATGGCGATTTTATTCGGTCTGTGCCTATTAGGGAATCGTGACCTGGGGATGCAGCGTGTACTTTTCCGACTAACTATTTTTACACGAATCCTCGTAATTCAACTTTCGATATGAAATAAAATTCGCCCATAATCCCATCATATCATATACCATAGTGACCAGTAAGGAATTGTCTTCAATGTTAGCTAAAATTATTCAGATCGGATGATTTTTGTGGTGATCAGAGCTTTTTAAAATTAATCACCCCATTTTCCGCAAGTAAACAACCCTTCAGTATTTTTTGTGTATATTTTTTTTGCGCGTAGTAAACCTGTGGTGTGACCAATCAGAATGCAGGATTCTCACTTGTAAAATAAAACATGAGATTTTCTGATGCATCAATATGCAAGTTTCCATTACAAATACACGTTCCAAAAGTTTTTACTTTGGTGTTAGTTCGCTATCATATGTGTACACTATATATCACTACTATTTTTTCTCTATTACTTTGGTGTTAGTTCGCTATCACATGTGTACACTATATATCACTACTGTATTTTCCTGTTTTAATCTGTTTATATTTCTGATCATATACAGACATGTGTGAACGGAAATGTCACAACTTGCTTTATGTGTATTGTATCTTAAAGGCAGCTTTAATTCTTGGAACATCATAGTTTTTGTCTAATATTTGCGGTCATATGTATCATCATTCATTATAAACGAAAAATTCGGAGCCGAGTTCATAACTTTTGTATATATGCAAATGAAATATATTTCAATCAAATGAATAGGAAAAGGACAAAGATGATTATATGGGAAGCAGAAATGAGTTTTAGTTGAACTAATGACTTTTGTTTATTTGATATACATTTGTACTTTGTTGACACATTCTCATGATCACTAATTTCATTTCTGATTTCCATACAAACATTTCAAAGAAAACTTTAATGACAATATGTGTGTGAAACGAATATTTATTATTTCAACGAACATAAGAATTTCAAACGAAAACAAGTAGTCCAACTCTGTGTGTTTCCTCTTCTGCTCCTGGAACGACAAAAATGAATTCAGAATATTAAACAGGAATTTATTTCAAAATATTTATCGTTTTCTACATCGCATTTAAAAATAAATGATTTGTTATCCAATTTAGTCGGTAATTAAATAAAATGCAATAACAATATGGAAAGTTCAAATTCATATGCCACAAGCAAAACTTGTCCAATAATATTCTGTACAATAAAAAGAAATAAGAATAACATTAAAATATTCGTTACAGTAGAAGTTGAAATTAAAATAAAATCGAATTGTCTCATTTCAATAATATATTGCATATTAAAATGATAAATGAAACCAGATAACTGGTAAGAATATTTTCGTTACACTATTTATTGTATATATACCTGAATAGCATTGAAATCCATAGGGAGCTGTAGCTGCTCTAGCCAGTGCGACTTCCTGTGATGTTGAAGGCCCAGAGCACGGCTATGAGAGCCACTGTAAATAAAATAAATATCTTATTATCATTTTCTTACTCTGAAGTCTATATTTTTCTAATTACACCGCCTTCATTTGAAATTGGTGTTGTTTTTTTATTGTTGTTTTTTCTTCTTTTTTTGGTGGGGGGATATATTTTTTGGGTTAGTTTTTTTCAATTATTGTTATCATTATTTTTTTGAGGGAGGATAGCAGATCAACACCGATATAAATCAATTTTAATCCGTAAGTGACGTTGGAATTTTTTATATATACTTCCATCAACACTCAATTTCCCATACCCATTGTCCAAACTATAATTATTAACATCGCAGTATATATTCCCTAAAAATATAACTGATTTAATACTAACTTGGAATATCTGAGAACTTGATATAATTCATTAAAGAGTTATAAAAGTAATCAAATCTATTTTTCACTTCAAATTGTAAAAAAAAATATAATAAAGCATGTAATGCAATATGAACTAAGCCCAGCATTTTACTTACATCCGTACAACAATATTCTATTATCATTGTTTTGATTGTAGGCGTATCCGAGACCATATCCAGCGTTTGGTGGCAAACCATACCCTGTACCATATCCTGCACCATACCCATATCCCGCTCCGTACGCCGGTGCCGATCCGTACGCCGCACCATAGTATGGATAATATTGAGCTCCTCCTAAACCATAGTAATTTTGGCAATGGACACCAATAAAGGCCAACACCAGCCCACACAGCACGGAAAAAAGGATCTTATTCATTGTGATGGTAAGAATAAAATCCGACTTTGTCAGCGAGGATCTGCCGCCAGAGTGATGCTTTTACCTCCGTACAGTGGTTGTATCTGGTGAGGTCCGGTCCAGTATGCACCCAATTGGATGAATCCAAAGGTATGAGGTTAAAGGTTATTGTTTTGACCTGTAACCTCGTCATACACATAAATCTTGTTTGGTAATCCTTTCATTTGATATACATCTAGGCCATATAATTCTAAGATTTTGTGTGTATGAGAAAGTGCGAGATTAGTCACCTGCCAAGGGTATATTGACGGTGAACAAAACTTTTGCACTTCTTTACAATGAAAACTATGTTGTCTCCACTGTTCTGATACACTGTATGATAACACCATAAATATATCTACATGTACAGCATATCAGGCGTCGATCTTGAAACGAAAGTGCAAACTTAAGTCTCCTTATATAACTTGTATGAAAATTATGACTTAAGTAAGTTTTTTTACTTATATGTTTTTTGAGAAATCGGGGCTAAGACTTTTAACAACATTTTGGCAATGGATAAGTCACAATGCTACATCAGAGGACTTTTTCCAAGTTGTCTGAGTGATTAATATGTCCCGAAATATCCCCATATACCCTCCACCTCTGGCTCATGTAATTGGGCACAGAGGTACTGACCGCTGGTCGATATTGTTTCTCTTGGTACTCCGACTTTCTAATTTGGCACCTCTAAGAATGAACCTGACTGTTGATAGGTTGTTAAACTAATATCAATCAAAATATCAAAATTAATTGAAAGAATATCTATTCGTGAGTTTTCGACTGATCAGCGATCAAGAGGCAAAACACGATTAAGTATCGATTCCTAATACACATCAACTTCAAAAACAAGTAACTGTTTGCGAAACATTTCCCACATATAATACGTTGTCAGTAGAGTAAATCCTCACTCTAGATGACATTTATTTGGAATCATACTACAGGCCAACCTGTCTATTGAGACCAGAAAAATGGTCTGAATACCAACTATTCTTTATGCAAATTGACGTGAAATTGACCACTTGGGACACTTAACCCACAGGTTAGCATTAAAGAGAGATGGTCGCTAAGGGAAGTCTTATCAATGTTATTTATTCCTATTAGTAATCGGCATTTCTTACAGAAAGGGAAATTGTGGGGTTAAGTAAACATTGCAGACAATCTGTTCTATATTCAAGGAGGAATGTCAATTTTAGTCCTCTGGTGGTCATGACCGATAAGCATATTAAAAAATCATGTCACTTTATAATTATTTCTAAAAAAATAACATCTCAATAGAAAGTGATTCATGAAAAATCATGACAAGATATTATTTGGTGAACTGGACCAAACAGAAAATTGACCCTCCTGTTTAACTTCAGAGGAACTCCGACCTGACCTTAATCATATATCATATCATATTTTTTTTCATACTTACACGTTTAATACTGGCTGGTGCAGGGCAATACACTCATGTCGCCTGAGGCTGTATTGCATGGCTACCCATGCAATAAAGCCTCGTGACGTCACGGCATCAACATAATCTCTATTTCCTTGGTAAAACATTTTTTTTTTCCCAAATATGACTGGTTTTACTATAATAGATGCAAACAACGGAATTAATGTTGAAAGTATCTCGAAATTTTTCTTGCATGGAAAATTGACTTCCAGTGGTGGATTTCTTCGAATTTATTTCAAAATGGCGGGATATTATAGTTGTAAAATTGCAATAAAACGTCGAGGCATGAAAGAAAAATATTCTTTCATAAGTTGATATGAAGGATAGGGATATTCTACCTCGGGATCACAAAATGTTGCAAAACCCTCGGCAAGTCTCAGGTTTTACTACATTTTGTGACCCGCGGGTAGAACTATCCCTATCTTTCAAATCCACATATGAAAGAGTCTTATAGTCCTTACCCCAGGGTATCTTTAAACAAAAAAAATGCTTATCGGTCATGGCCACCAGAAGGCCTAAATGGACATTCCTCCTTTACTAAATGACATGTACAGCATACATTTACATTATATATAAAAACTGTAAAGAAAATTACAAGCGCTCCTTTTTCAGATAAATAAATTAATAAACGTGTAGCTTTTAAAATGTCCCTTTATTTAAACTTCATAACAATCGAAAGCAGAATAGACCAATGGAATTTTTCCTGGAATAAAAAAGTAATATCCATCATCATATCGTCTTTTGATATTACAAAAGAAAAAAAAATTAAGAAATAGTCGGGCAAGAAAAAAAGTCTCAATGCGTTCATTGACCTTCCGAAAATCAAATCCTTTTATATTAAATCAAGTTCAAGTTCTCCTTACATTGTCCGATTTCGACCATTGAAATAATTGAAATGCCTCGTGTAAATTTAGCACAGATAACTAATGATAACTTCGCCTAACTTTTTGAAAGCGAGGCTGCGTGGAAATGTAATATCGGACATAGCCAGCCGGAAGGACGTTTTAGGATTCCTACTATAAAAGTTAATTTCTTCGCATGAAGAGCAATTTTGACAGGAGGTTTTATTTGTCTATGTTATAAGAAATTATACTGGATATATTCACACTGTTTTTACCGACTTTAGCCTTCCTTTGCCCGACTATTCACTTTAAAAATAGAAAAATAATAACGTTGCTTTTTCTTCTAGATAAGGATAGTGATACAGCATTTATGGAAAACATAACAACAAAAACGGAATAGTGTATAATTATCGTTAAATCATAAACAAAGATAAGAAAATATATATATCATGTAAAGAAGCACATGTCATTGTTTAAATGATAGTGTTTAGAACCTTAGAACCTGAATTTCTGAGATGTTCAGTCATTAAACTATTTCATGTACCACGTGATACCCGATAACGTTTTTGCGGGACTACTATCTCCAGTGGTGATGGAACATAATTCTTCGAAATAATCCCGCTAAAATGACGTTAGAGCGAGATATCTTCTTTAAACGTCACTCTATCACTAATAGAAAAAATTATCAGGAATCACGTGGTATGTAAAATAGTCCCATTTAAAATGATTAATTTAATATACAGTTTTAGGAAGAAACGGATATATAATAATTTAACGTTAATATTTTCAAACCAAAGGAAAAACAATAATTATATATATATATGATAAATTTACCCGAATAATTATCCATGTGCCAATATTTGTTTTTCATCCTATGATAGACGTATTGAAGTTGGAGAGAAGAAGGAAGCCGAACAGGAACACTGTAATGATAAATATATGTAACCTTTTATAATTCAGAAAATAACCTCGCATTATACGCATAATTATTTCTTATTGATTTATTTATTTATTTTCATTTATCTATAAATGTATTTTTTTGTATTTCTATTTCATTTTTTATCATTTATCATCATTATTGATTTGCGTTTAAAAACTAAAAATGATAATTTAAGAAAAGATATCAACAACGGTGTCAGCAATTTTTATTTGTAAAAAAAAAAAACATTTGATTTCCCCTGATGGTTTTCTTATGCATATTCACGAAGTGATTTATGAATAAAGACAGTGTAGTTAATGACGACGAAACCGGTATTTTAAAAATTGCAAATATTTGAAAATATATCGACTCTCTATGACAATGAACGCGTGATTAAATGTTTCATAATATACTTTGTATTTCCATATCACAGAATCATCTGCCTTTGCGGGTAGGTATTGATTGTGACGTTATGTTTTTCCGAACGTCACGTCATACTTTAGTGATAAAACGACATGAATTGCGCTCCCAAAATAATGACGTAACAATTGATACCTAGACACAATAGAGCTAACGCTGTAATATGCAACAAAGACGGAATAATTACATTAAAATTAAGATAATAAAGCTCTTCAGTATGAAATCGATATATCGATATTTTAATACAATGTAATAAATTATTTTTTTTCTGTATGATTTAATATCAGATTTCATGTAAAAGCACGTTTTGTCTATTAGTTTTGCTGCACATATTTAACATTATTCTGTAAACCGAATAAGTTTCGCTCGTGAATAAATTTGCGTATTCCGTTAGAAAATGGAAACCATCAAGATTAATTGCCTCAAATATACTATGAACCATATAAAAGTTAATCGTGAAATAGAGTCTCCGTGAAAAGTTGACAGACATAACATCGCGAACTTATAGTGCCGCGAAAAGAGTGGCTTTACAGTATACATTTTATATGCCATTCTATGAGACTATTTCATTTAGATAGGAAGGATAGGGATATTCTACCCGAAGGTCACAAAATGTTGTAAAATCCCGGGCCTGCCGAGGTTTTTTTGTGATCCCATGGGTAGACTATTCCTATCGTTCATAACAAAATATGAAAGAGTATTTTTCTCTCATATCTCGACTATTTATTGCATTTTTACTACTATGAGTATTCACTATTTTGAAAAATATTCGAAAAACGCAGCTGAAAGTCAATTCCCCATCCATCATAATTGCGTGATATTTTCAACGTAAATCCTGTTGTTTGCATCTTTTAGAGTAAATCCAGCCTAGATTCTGAAAATAATGTTAAAATTTTACCGAAAAATAGTAATTTTGATAACACTGTGACGTCATGAGACTGCATTTTATGGATCGCCGTGCAATACAGCCTCAGGCGATATGAGTGTATTACTCGAGACCAGCAAGTATAACACCTGAAGGTGTGAGAGAATAATAGTAAGAGTAATGTTCCTATGTCAATTACTTTTTATAGATAAATCTTTCATATTCGAATAATGTATTATGGTTTAACATTTGTATTGTTGGGTTTAAAACGGATAGTTTTCTGAATTTGAACCAAAAATGTAAACAACTTCTCTGTGTAGTTATTTAGAAGAGCTACTTAATATTCTTAAAAAGATACGAATAAAACACACAAGATAATTGATAACAAGACGCTTTACACTACAGATACCAAGGCGGTTTTAGTATCCTGACACATTGCCACTAGCTCTTCACCTTAGAGATCCACGTTCGAACCCCGCACGAGGCCTTTGCCGTACATCTACTGCAGGTAGATGTTTTTCTCCTGCTTTTAGAGTACTGTAAACCAACGTTATTTCGCGGCTGCTTATTTTCGCGATTTCTCTTTCAAAACAATTTCGCGGAGATTAAGTTTCACAGATTTGAAATTGAATAGAGATATCTTTGAATTTAATGGTGCAATACTTTTGGATGACATCAATACGCGAAGAAAAACTTTACCTAGATCGCAAAACTCGCGAAAATAAATAGCACGTGAAAGAAAAGTTTGCTAACAGTAGATTAGAAAGTGTTGTCGACAAAAGTATACTTACATCCTCCGATAAGTACATCTTCCCTCACATCAACAGCTCGTACAATAGATCCAGCACCTCTGCTGCCTCCATTAGAAGCCTGGGTTCCAGGGTAGTTAGCGTAATACTGGGCAGTGATAAACCCAACAATTGTCACCAACAAAATGGTAATTAAAACCTTACTCATCTCTCTGAACTACCAGATACTTTGCAGAACTGGAGGTGATTTGCTGGATATGCTAGTACATATGTATATGGAGTTTTAGACTAGCTCGGGTTTCGTTTAAAGTAACACTTCCTTGTAAACATTGCGTAAAGTGATATGATTATGTAATGTGTGGTCGTATGAAGACCTTAGCCCTTGAGTAACGGGTAACATTACATAATGTTTATATTGATATATAAAATGTCAATATTATATGTTTGCTTACTTTTAACACTGCTCATTGGATGCATCCTCATAGATTCAAACAAGGACTATGGTCATAGTATCCCAACGCTCAATTTGATAATAAAATTCCAAACAAATTGTTTTAAACGTTGTGCTTTTATTTATTCTTTTTATAACAAGCAAAAACGAAAATAAATAGAATTGTGCGCGAGAAAATCTTTGGCTGAATTGACCCCTGAAAATACAAAGAAACAAAAGTAAATATAAAATTGTAATTAAAAAGAATCCATATGTATTTTTTTTTCATCAATGACAGTTGAAGCCAAGATTTATTTCTATAGTGAGATATTGGAAGCTTATAAATTGATATCAATTCGAAAGCAGAAAAATATTATCATTCTAACAGATCTGTCATTTCTCAAAATGTCTACATTTGTGTGTTATATAGAAGGACGAAATATCGAGGAAATATAAGAATTCTTATAATCTGAAATCGTCATGGACATACATCCGTCGGTAAAGACAAAACAATAAAATTGCAAATTACCTGTTATGTCATTGCTGTTAGTTTGATACAAGTTCGTTAACCAGTGAAAGATCCGGTGATGTTGGACAGAAGGAGGAAGGCGAAGAAGAATACTGTAAAATAAAAGAATGATTGCACTGTAACACCATACATCAAAAATCACGCACCAGTTCGTTTTATTTGCTAATAAACGTGTCATTGCCAGTTGTCACCAAAAAATTAGGCAAATATTCTTCTTGAATTCTAGTCTATTCTATTCTAGATATATATTAATCACATACACTGTACTATTACTTAGATATAACGAAATCTTGACAAAAAATCCTCAATGCCAGGAAATATGCTAGTATGAATACCTCATAATTAGTTATCTTTGTGGGACGATATTTACGTTGCTTCGTGGTACACTGCTATGGTCATAAAAATGTTATCCGCGAAAAGTTGTAATGGGTAAATTATATATATACCCATATACTTAAAAGCTAACACGCTATTCT
This sequence comes from Argopecten irradians, assembly GCF_041381155.1. Lineage (NCBI taxonomy): Eukaryota > Metazoa > Mollusca > Bivalvia > Pectinida > Pectinidae > Argopecten > Argopecten irradians. The sequence goes on along the minus strand of NC_091148.1, from coordinate 15,988,912 downwards.
CCGTTTAGCTCAAATTGCAAGAATCACCAAATACACGATATATAACAAGAAATGACCTCTTGCGAGAATATATTATCGCAAACTACCTTTATCTGCATTACGGAAACAAATTATTCTCAAAATTTCCAAAATTTGATAAAGATTAATTTCATTTGTTTGTCAAAATTAAGTACATACATATCGACGCTGTCTTTCGATGAATCAATGCAAAATCCAGTGGACGTTATAACGAAACTAAATTTTACTGAATACTACATGCGTCAGAAAACTAATATTTGTTTCCCTATCGTTATGTTTATGTTGAAATGTACTTGTTAACGCACATATCTTCACAGACTTGCCACCAGACCCTAAGTTTTTGATTTCTTTACTACATTATCTCCCCTGGTTTCAAACTTAATCAGACATGTGTTAGAGACAAAAAAATATTCAAGCTAACTTTTAGTTTTTTTTCGATATTCTAGAGACTTTTGGCCAGTCTAATGTCTTCACTGAATAAAATTATGTTAAATTGATAACATAAACTACTTACATCCAAACACTAGGAGGTCATTTTTGTTGTTTTGGCGGGATTGGTAAGCATATCCGGCATAGTAGCCTCCGTAAGGGAGAGCGGATCCTTGTCCATAATACTGGGCGGTGATGAAACCAATAATGGCGGCGAAAAGAGCGAGAAACAGAATCTTGTTCATCTTGCCGAACTTCTTAGTGACTTCGCAAAATTGAATTCCTCGGTAAACTATTTGCTAGTTTGAGACTCGAGAAATTGATTTTGCATTGGGCATCTCGGGCTTATATAGGGATTTCTATTTATGAAATATTGCGTTAGTTTGGGTGATTGCGTAAGAATATCTATGCGGGTAGCGCTCGCGGGCGTTAGGTAATGGATAATCTTACACAAAGTTTTAACGAACGGAAAGCACATCCGTGTGTATGTACCGAGATACATCCTTCTCGATAAACATGATTGCTGAATTTGTGAAGATAGATATTATTAAACTTCAATCTTTTATTTCTACCGAAAAAATGAAAATAACCATTTTATTTTTAATCATAAGCATCCAACCATTTCTCATTATACCACAATGTCACGCGGGATCCTGAGAAAAGATCACTTCGAAAATAACAGGTAATTCCCAGTAAATGTAATCAGTAAAAACGAATAAGAAATTTTAGATAGTTAATAAATAATAATAAAAGTAAATTTATATAAATATTGAAACAAAATGGCTGAATAATATCTCAATAAATTAATGAGTTTGCTATACTAAAAATCAGTCCAAAAATAAAATATGACTTAAACATAATTATTGGTGAAAATAGAAACAACATGGGATTAGGCAGAAACAAATTGTCAAAGCCTTGTCTTAGTATATATAAATAGATATTTACACATTTACAGCGTTACCAATACAAAGTACAAATTAACATACACATGTTTCATCTCTTTACAATTTGTACTTATGAAATTCTACGCTTTAATCTTATAAAATTTTGCCAACAGTTTAAGATATTACGAATAAATGTCTTCAGCCAACCATACATTTCCAAACAAACTTTTCTAAGTTAAGTTCAATATTTTATCTCATGTATTAAAATGTAGGATGAGAAGATATTCTAAAAAGTATTGAAACGTATTCTCAAGGGGATGCCCATACAGGAGTAGCATATATGTATAAATAAAAAATGTACTAATTACAGTACGATAATTGTGTTTTTACATAATAAGCATGTAAAATTGTACAAAGCTTAAAAAATGGGATTCATAATCATTTATACGCCGTCTCATTTATATTAGTATTTTTTAGTGTTTTAAAGCTTTCATATACATATTATTGATATATTTTGATATAAATACAAACTTTTACTTGTTACCATTACGTTATGTGTTTTAAAATCTGTGAAATTCGGTTCTTTTCATCTACAAGTGTAATACACAAAACAAAAAACAAACTACAAGGATTGCCAAAATATTTGTCACTGAAATATGTATCTATATTTCAAAAATATTTATTTCAACATAGTTCACAGTATGATATAGAATATTAATCTATTTATCAAATACATGCTGTCATGAACTATAAACAAGAGTACATTACAAGGAATGCCAAAATTTTGGTACTGAAATATGTATATATATTTCCAATGTAAATAATTTCAAATTTAAAACTAATTTTAACTACAAACCATTTTGATATGCCTTTCTATAGATAAATAAGACTTCGGCGATATTTCAGACAATACGCATAGATATTGTCCCTTAAGTTTATCAGGTTTTTTCTGTATGTGATCATGGTTTATGTTTTTGTGTACGTCTGTGACCGTCCTTAACATGTTATTTTATTTATTCTTTTTGTGTCTTATAAAGGGCAGATCGCATCGAAAATTCGACAATCTTTTGTCCACACTGTTAGAATTACTTCTTTGCCCTATATTTACTACTTTAAGTAATTCGTATCCTACAGACATATGTCTGTAAGGATCCATTGTTATATAGAAAATAACTGTTGATATTACTTCCTTGACCCATATATTTCCAATGTATTTATTTTGATATGGTCTATATCATCCTGTAAGAGAAGTATCTATACTTTAAATATATTTATTTTAACACGATGTATAGCATCATATAAAATATTTATCAATATTTCAAACACATTCGAACATGATTTATTGTATCAATAAAAATAAAATTGAAATTTGAAAACGATAATGTTAAATGTAGTATTAATCCAATTTCGCGTGTGTCAAGCATTTACATTGGCTTTGTTGTTGGGTTAATGGGATCATCCTTGTAACGAAATGTATGGCATCGCCCTTATAACGTAACCGAGAAATTGAATTTTACATGATATCATTCAATTGTATGGATATACGTTTTATGTTATGAGATATAAAACAAAACAAAAAACAAAAAAAGTTGAGTGCCTTCGCTACAAGCAGCGCTTAATGATAAATTTAAAGCAAACTCTGATTGTTTAGTTAAACCTCCATAACATTAAAAAGTATTTATATATTTAATTAAAATATATATTTTTGATCTGCTTGTACTAGCTTAAAATAATCTATAATCAGCCATAATGTGAAAAAAGGTCATCGCTGTTTATAACGTCGCATTTGATTGGTTGATTCCACAGTGTAATAATTTCTAACAGAAAAGAATGTCAATAAAAGTCAAATAACAGACAAAATGGTTGGATTATAAAGATTAACTTGAATAGATTGTTTAATATTATGGAAAAACAACACAAACATCAACTCGGTCCTATGTGTCATATCTCCTTAACATACACCTATATTCAAGTAAATTATGATATATCTGATATGAAATAATAATGAAATAACTACTAATGGTCATTTCATTTAAGTAAATATAATTTGACGAATCCCCACAATAGGGAAGATATTTTGCAATGTTTTTTTTATTATTCTTATTGTTCTCTATCTATTTGAAAGAGAACTGGTATTGTAACCATGTTTATTGAAACGGTCATTATCAGTGTCGCCATATATGTGTCGATTGAATATGAAGTCCTAATCATTATAATGTGACCATTCCATTATTTTGTATGTCATCATTGAATGACGTTCGTGTTATTTTTATGTTAACATGGATTATCTTTATTAACCGTCATCTTATATAAGATGGCGATTTTCAATTATTATTGAGATTTATGTGGAGCATGCATAAACTGTAATAAACATTTTCAATATAAGGATTCTTCAAAATTAGAAAATTTTACATATACTATCTAAATTATATACATCATTTTTGAAAAAGAAAAGAATAATGACATACAGAGCAAACCCTGAAAATCAATTAAAAATGTGTTAAAGAGATAATTTGATTATATATTTCAATTCTATAATATACTTACATTAATGTCAATATCAATATTACTATTTTGAATTTCATAGGGGATAAATGTTTGCAAACTGTGAATCCATGTAACGAATTCTCAAGAAAGTTTTCAAACAGAATTATTTCATAACACGATGTAATTAAAAAACGTAGTGACCGAAATTGTTCTGGTGATGATTTATAGAGAATATTTGATACAATGAAATACATTTTTTGTATGATTCTATTTATGTTTGAAGGATTTTTTTCAAACCAACCACGCAACGTCATTGTTACCTCACTTTATCGTTAGATTCGCCCCATTCTTGAATGTTTTCATAATTGAATGGAAAAAAGAACTAAACAATCAGAAAGTCAGATTTAATATGGAAACAAAGACAATATAAGTATTTGAATTTTTTCCTTTCATAATTTTAATTTCTCTCTATATACCTTTATCAATTAGTATTTTCCGTCAGTCGTAATTGAGTAAGCGATTATGGATATATATATAAATGATATATAATGATTGAGAGCCCCCCTGCGTGAAGATTTTGATTTGCTCGTAAGAAGGCTGACCCCAGGGCCCCAAATGTGGCAGCTTTTATAGAAAAGTTTGGGAAGTTAAATGTCATTTATGTTCGAAAATAAATTGGGTTTTTTTCTGTTCAATTTTTTTTCTGTTCGGAAATACAATGTTATTTCTGTTCGGAAGTACAACGTTAATTCTGTTCGGAAGCAAAAGTATTATTTCTGTTCGGAAGTAAAATGGTAATTCTGTTCGGAAGTGGAAATATTTATTCCATTCGGAAGTAAAAATGTTATTTCTGTTCGGAAGTGAAAATGTTTATTCTGTTCGAAATTAAAAAATCATTTTTGTTCGGAAGTAGAAGTTTATTTTTCTGTTCCACATAAAATAATACTCCATAATATTAATAACGAACCGTAGACGTTATTTTGCTTGCTATCAGCTTTCCCTATAATCCAGTTGACAATTGAATAAATGTTGATGAATCACTTGAGCTGATTGAATACGCTGTACTTATGATATGATGGATAGAACCCTTCAGGACATAGTACATCAGGTATGTCACGGTTCACTACCACTAACTACCCGATACAGGTACGTCACGGTCCATTACCACTAACTACCCGATAGCCGGTCAATCACTACCCCATTTATCTACGCTTACCACATAGATCTATCATGTTACCAATGTTGTAATACGTGAAGGTTAAGTAATTCCAAATATCCGGTTCAGTATGAGTTCAATATCGACATCGATTTCGTTACGGTAAGTGCGCCGCCATTTTCGCTCCATAATTACTGATATTGCGTTTCAATAAAGTTACTTTACGGCAACACATGTATAATTCCTACCTAGCCAACACATCATATATTAAACTTATCCGAAACGGATTTTAATTTTAAAAGTAAAATGAGAGATGATCTTGTAGATTATCAAATGATTTATAAATAACAAACCGTAATTACCACACTTATCATAACATCCTCAATAACTTTTAATTGATATATTTCATGTTAATTTTCAAAATGCGGATGCCTTTTTGCGCCCGCCATCCTCCTAATTACCGCGTAGTTGTTTGTATAATTAAAGTAAAAGTAAGATGCGATACTAATCAATAAAAGAGCTTTTATTATGTAATCTACCAACAAAATGTTATCAACATTACTTACAATGCATATGTTTTAATTTTTAAGTAAAAATAAGAACTCAAAATAATTTAAGCGGTACCGTCAAAATGCATAACTTTTTTTTTACAGTGCTGTGAAATGAATACATATAGTCAGATTAGGATGACAGGTTGAGGCCTACAATTTCATTTCACATTTTTACATTATCATTAGTAATTGTAAAGGGATTATAGGTATATTTCTGTCTAAACATATATAAGGAATAAAAACAAGAATGTTTACAGTGCATTAATTCAGTGTAGTAACTAATGTTAATGAGGCATCATAAATGTTTGTCTGTCCATTTAAATTAATTTCACATCTGAATTCATCAAAACTTTTCAATTTTTCATCAAAGTTTTCAATAGATTACTGAAGAAAAAAAACAAGTCGGAAATGAGGAATCATTACAGTAACAAAACACAATTTACGCACTGTAGAATAATTAGTTTAATGCCTTATGTATATTTAAATATTAAAAAAATATCTTTACAATTATTAATAACACTAGTATGAATTGAAATTGTAGACACAACTTGGGTTCAAGGTCTGACCGTATATACTCATTTTACTACACTGATAAAATGCCGTTTGGTAGTAATGTCAAAAATTATTTCAGCTCTTATTCGTACATGTAAAGATAAAAATCAAAACCTATGTGTTGTAAGTATTGTAACTCTCAAATATTGGTAACATTTTGAGGTGAATAGCCTATTAAAAGCATTTCTTGATTCGTGAGTATGGAAAGTACGGCACATATAAGTTTAAAATGTTATCTTAACATTTGTCAATATATCAAATTATGAATATGGGACATTTCAACTGTTGTATTCATCGCGGTCTTTCGAAGATCATAGGGTAATCGGCTAGATTCCGTCTTTGGCCTCCGGCCTACCTCTCGCCGACGGGTTTAGTTTTCAATCTTTATATTGGTTTCCTTTGTTTTCGTGTATCTTTTTAATTGTTAACTGTTAACTCTACATCATGTGACCACATTTTTATGATGTATGTGTTGATAAAGGGGCAGACTGCCTTGACATTTTTTGGTGACATGGTGGCATTATAACCATGTTTTTTTTATTATTACTTTTGAGGTTTTTCCTTTTTCTTTGCTGACCATGTAAGATTTTGTTTTGTATTTAAACTTTTTTATTATTAGACTTTACTGCTTCGTTCAATTTTTGGTTTCTTTTAATTTCTTGATTGTTATATGTTTCGCTCTTTCTTATTTCGTGAGGTTTCTTTGTTTTTACTTTATTTATTTTTAATTTCCCTCTTTACATGCATTGCTATTATGTTACATATCTTGTTTTATTTCACCTCTACAAATAGGTTTATTTTATTTGGTTATTAATGCTATTAATTATTCTACTTTTAAGTAAATTTATTTTAAGTTATTTTTTACTTTTATGTATGATATATGTTTTTCTACCAGCGAAAGTGAACATGATTTTTTATTGATAATTGCACTCGTGAAATATTTACACCTTTACACGCTCCTTTCAGGAATACGGTTTTAATTCAAACATGTCTTATTGTTATAATTAGCAAAGGACACAAGTTAACTTGCAAACGTCCTCTCCATTAAAATTGATAAAAATGTTGATTTTATACATCATAGTATGACTTTAGATAATGAATATCATTTTAATGTTATTAAAAATATTGCACAAAATCGACTTTAGCAAATGAAACATTTAAAACTTTCAAAATGTGGGTTTGGTGTAAAGTACGTACTTATGAAATATATCGTATTACCACTATTGTTAATTTGTCTGCCAATTACAGACTCAGATCACCTTTAAGACCGAATATATAAATAATGGTATTACTACTGTTTCATGAAAGTTGAAAGGTTTGAACTTTGTGTGCTAGTATGTTAAGTGTCAGCTGTACTGGATGGTGTTAAATCTTTAACCATAAGTATAAACGATTCAAATGATAGCAAATAGGATGTAAACCTATTTCAACTGTACAAACTTCCTCTTATGTTCTCGTAAATAAATAAACAATTATTCTAACACTTTTTGATCATGGAAGTACGTTTTAGATTATAAGACTCTTTCATAAGACTCTTTCAAATACCTCGGCGCTTTATTTTTGCAATTTTATCAACTATAATATCCCGCCATTTTTGAAATAAATTCGAAGAAAATCCACAACTGGAAGTCAATTTCCCATACATTTAAAATATCGTGATATTTTCAACACAAATTCCGTTGCTTGCATCTTTTATAGTAAAACCAGTCAATTTTGTGAAAAAAAAATGTTGAAATTTTACCGAGGAAATAGAGATTTTGTTGACGCCGTGACGTCACGAGGCTTTATTGCATGGGTAGTCATGCAATACAGCCTCAGGCGACATGAGTGTTTTGCCCTAGACCAGCCAGTATTACACGTGTAGGTATGAAAGAAAAATGTTTCCATAATTTTCCGCAACATTGTAGAAGAGAACTTTCCCTCCACAAGCCCATCTTTATCTTTAAAACATGATAACTGACTTTTTTCAAACTTTTTTAGTAATCCATGTTTTGTGTATCAGACATATTTGTTCTCTCTAGAATCCAGGTACATTTGTTTTAGATCTGATAAAAATAAATTTAGGATCATTTTTTCAAAACATATCTTTGAAACAATAATGGAAATCAATTCTAATTCGCCTGAATTATTAAGCATTTGAAAATAAAATGTTGATCGTAGTAAAATATTAGTACTTTTTGATAGATCAATATTCCTTCTTTACAAAGTGAAACAGTCACAGTTTGGCGTGTATGAAATGAAAACTATATTCAAGCTTGGTTTTAAGAGGCAAATTAGGTACATATGTATGATAAGATTTCAATGAACACATAATTTCTTTGTTACTAAATTTGACTTTCTGATTGGCATTTGTTTTCATAACACTATAAAAAATCCGAGAATGAAGCAAAATCCGACGTTATCGTGACGTCCCAATAGAGATTATGACATTGCGTAATGATTTGGAAAATTAATCCATTGAAATCAGTGAATTCGTATATGGAAATGTATTTAATTTGTAAACGATTCTACAAAAAAATAAATGTATCGAGGTTGTTTTTTTTTTGTTTTTTGTTTTTTTTTAATTCAATCGGATTATATAAAAATAATAACTTCGATTAAATTGAAATTTAGTAATACCAATGCTTAAATGTCTTGACAGTTTGTGAAGTTCTACTATAATACCGTCATAATTTCGGTTTTCGCAGGTAAGTAAATGAATAAAGATATCTGATAGTAATTACACAGGTGAAATAACCAAGGGATAGACAAAGGTAATAGATAATTATTAAAAAAAATCATACCAAAACATATATATACCATAATATCATTTTATTATCTAAAACAGCACCCATGTTAATGTTATTTTATAAGACAAGTCTTGTGCATGTTGATGGATCGACCTGCAAATAAAGAAACATAAATTTGTCAAATATAAGATGAAAATAATTTGGTAAACAACAATTAACGTCTAAAGATAAATGCTTTTTACTTTTTTGGAAAATTACGAAATTACGAAGGAAGCTCGAAAAATGTTTACTTTATCACATTATAAACACGACTAAAAAAGGACAAAAATACCTGTGTGGTCATCATTTGTTTTAATATATGACGTCATTTCCGTTCATCCAGCAACCCGTCCAGTTCCGTTGAACAAGAAGTACAGTAAGAAAAATCCTAAAACTGCAAATAAAACAATTAGATCAGGTATTTACATTAGATAAAATTATTCAACATAAGAATCAGGTATTTTCATCGTAAAATCATATGAAGAAATTGGAAATCTAACGCATAGCCATCAATGTATAAACAAAAGTGTTAATTGTTTTCCTAACTAATAATCAAATAATTTTCAACTGGAAAATTGCTTAAATAACAGTTCAATTTTAATATGTAAGATTTTCAGTACATTATGTAAACTGTCAACCATTTTTTTAATTAGATGATTCCGACAAATTACTGCAAACCAATTTCTTTTTGTGGCGACGTATTTTCGCGTTTCATATCCTACCGACCTTTTCCACGGCGACTTACTACGCACACTTCACGATTTTGAGTCTAACGGAGCGGTTCTACTATGTCTGTGATTAGAACATTTTTACAGCCTTTGATATTCCCGCTTTCTTATTTCCCGCCAAATACGCAAAATTCTAATCGCATGCCTAAATAAATTGGTGTACAGAGATGTCTTTAGATTACTCTGTTATACTTACTGCCTCCAAATGCTCCGAAGCCATTCCTTGTGTTTCCAGTAAGACCATAGTTAGCACCATATCCTCCGTACCCATAGCCGTAACCAGGGTAACCGAATCCAGGGTAACCATATCCAGAATAACCATACTGGCCAAAACTTGATTGTATGATGACAAATACAATCACACAGGGAACAAAAATCAACAGCAGTCTATTGTTCATCATGATCTTTTGACCAGAGCAAAACTTCAGGAAGTGGAATTTTAATTTGAGCCAAAGAAGAGACTGTTAATGAACTGAGCTACTCAGCTTATATAGTTTGTATTATGATCACTGATTACATGTGTTTATTTGATTATTTTCCTGGACCGACTAAATGTCGTCGGACAGTTGTAATTAATTTTGCCTGGGGTCACGTAATCCTGGTCGTAAACCTTTCTTCACCTGATCTGAACTCCGTTATGTCACATTTATTTACATCTACGTTTGTTTACACTGTGGAGGACGATTACTTAATGTAATTTCATCAATTTATGATAAATATGATAATGTACGTTCATGCGTGAAACAAAATAGTAAACTTTCCGCCATGGTCGATTTGCATGTCGGTTTATTAACAAGGGGGATCTTTGTCTCCCATATTATATTCATTATAATAAATGATATGGAAAGTGATTTTATAAACTCGGAAAATATATATGAATATTTCCGAGAAGGTATCTATTGTTACGTCATTATTTTGTGTGCGCAATTAACGTCATGTTCTCCGCAAGGGAAGATAACTATGTAATATACAAATACAGAAAATGCTTGTAATGCATTTGGATGAAATAAAAAAAAATAGTTAAAACATACTGTTAGTGAACATTACTGAGCGTAATCAATTTTGCGAATGAGCTCGAACGCAAATTTAAATGTTACGCAATAATCGTATACTAATGTACTAATTTCAGTAAAGTCTTTTGTCGACATTAACGGAGACGCGAAATATTGTGTTACAATAATATGACGGAAGGCAAGGTCTCAAAGGGTGCAGCCATATATTTCAGTAACCATTAATTATGCAATGTTAAAAAGTTAAATTTATGGAAATAACGGAGCCGAATTTTTATTGCCTTAACAGATATTCCGTTTTGGGTCAGCTGATTATATTGGGAGGTGGTTTATCACTTGAACGCTTGCAAATAAAGAGCAATTGCACTGAGCTTCTACCGGACGAAGATTACGTTCGTCGGATCATAAAAGCGTTTGAACCGCTTGAAAATGTATTGAGCTGACTTCAAAGCATCGCATTCACGCTGATGAATTTTTTTACTATCATACAAAAATATTCAAATCTCTTTGTGAACGTTCGGAAGATATCTTTAATTTGTTGATATGTGCTTACTTTTTTAATCAACTTCGTGTTTTGATTTTAACAACACTGTTCTATATTTTAATATTCGTTTATTTTCTATCATCAGTTAATAGATTTGATAATGTAGTATTGGAAGTTTTTTTCATTGATTTGTTTTTTTCATGCTAATTCTGATTTTCCAATTGGCAGATTCTTTTTCCAATATCCGTATGAAAGAATAAACGAAAATGGCGTAAAACTGACATTATTGTGACGACACAATAGAACGTTGCCGTTACGTATCGGTTTGGAATAAATAGTCCCTTTTTTGATAAATCGACGGAATCGTACATTAATACGCATTTGATTTTTGAAAAGTATTTATGACCCTTTTTAATTTCATCGGAATACGGAAAAAATATTTTGTGATATTCCATTTGCGAATTAAAAAAATTGCTTAATTGATATTGAAAATAGTGAAAACAATTCTTAAATACAAATATTATATAATAAATAGATATCATCAAAACCGACTTCTTTAGCATTTTCTATATCCATGCACTCGATTTAACACATTCAATATTTTGGTTTATAATAGTAATTCTGTCTGTCGAAGGAAAGATTATCATTTATTTTATTGTCCACTCCATACTTGACAAATGGTCATGAACATAGTCCATGAGATATCAATTGATGTAAACAATTGGTAAGCAACACCTGGCATATAAATAATCTCGGTGATCACGGGAGTAATCGGAGTTTAATGTAAGGTGAAATACCCAGTATAAAAGGATCAGTTGTTTAATAAACAAGTTACATATACACCATTGCAAACGATATTTTTCTTTTCTTTTTTTTTTTCGTTTTTACACTTCACGTGTTGTTAAACAAGAGAGCTGACAATTAAAAAAGACGATATTACAGTGGTATATGTCTTCATTTACAAAATAGTTTTTTCTGGGAATAGCTAAAAAGCCATCCAACGGTTTATATAACAAGGTGTACTATAAACAATGATTCGTGAATTTGAATAAACAATGTGGATTGTTCTGAGATTTTATGGGTTTTTTCTTCAAAATATTTAAAAAAAAATCAATGTACATCAAAAGATCAAAATTCATTAAACAAGCCAAATATTTCAACTTTCAATTTTTTTTGACTGGTGACAGCATCGCTGGGTTCATCGAAGGGTAAATGTGCACTGTGTATCACTAATAAACATTAGATCATACACGCCTGCAGCCTATTTACCTGTAAATTTCCTTGTATTACTCGTACACTGTACCTAGACCGTATCCCTGATTACGTCACATAAAATAAAGGTAAATAATCACCTAACCCTATATATAGGAGCAACGTTTTAATCACTTCAATCTCGCAATTTATTTCTGTAGAGATTCAAACCTTATTTACACTCGTAATTATCCTAGAATAACATTCAACCAAAATGAACAAAGTAATCTTTCTGATCGTTTTTCCATGCGTCGTGGGATTTATCCTGGTCCAAGCCTACTACCCCGGAATGTATGGCGGCTATCCTGGAAGTTACGGGATGTATGGTGGGTATGGAGTAGGGTACCCGTATGCTCGGTATGCTGTCGCCAACAATGTCAGGGAGGATAGGAGGTCAGCGGTACTCCTAAGTAGTTGTAAGTACATACTAAAATCAAAATTTATTTTGTAGAGTTATTTGGGACACGTTATGGCTTAAACGAAAACCAGAAAAACCGGTAAAATTACTTTTCACCATCAGGGCCATTTTAGAATACTAAAATCAAGGTTTGGGTTTATTTTGTAGAATCCTTTTAGAACTAGTTATGGGTTAATTAAATTTCACATGCTGACAATTAGTATCAATTGATTTAGCGTTTCCATATTTCACCCAGACTTCACTTTTCCTCTCTCCCTCTTTTATCCTTTTTTCTTCCTCTCCTCCCATCCTCTCTGGTTTTTTTCCATATCAGAAGCATCAATTAAATACTTGTTATTCAAAACCTGGCTAGTTCTCTATTTAGTGCTATATATATAAGGAGGCATATTAAGATAAGAATATTTTACTTTTTGCTTAATCCTAATATTATGATATATTGTTGTATATGTACTTAACTGAAATTAAAAAACGGTTTCAACTAACTACATGTAGTTATGGCAAAGAGGAGTAAGCCGGAATATCCGGTTAATAACATCTTCTGTATTTTATTTTTAAATTATTCATATTAACAATCAGGGTCATCTTAGAACACGTTAGCAATCAGAGGTATCGAAAGCCAGAGTAACCGGGGGAAAATACCCTGTTTACTGCCAATACTTTACAACGGTGTAAGATTACAAGTAGCGAATCAGAGTGTGAGGTCTTGTGGTTAGACTTTACAAAGGACTATTGTTATTTACATAGCGGTTATTTGAATATTTCGCTTATTTGCATAACATTTTCTTTACCGAATTTTCCCTTCTTTGTCTTTGTAATTCGACGCCGTGTATTTGCAGACATTCTGCATGACCTTTGTCGTGTGCTGTCTTTAAGAATGTTGATGTTAACCGCCATGGTCATTTTAGAACATGTTAGGATCCGAAATAATATAGAGGATAGTTAGAGTAACCGGAGAAAAAAAACCGACCTACGATCAGTGCTTGTCACCTGCCTGTATGGGTTTACAACGGGCAAATGAGGTTTTGGGGGCTAGGATGAATAACACAATCACCTTCCTTTAATTTAAAGTGGATGTATTCTCACACTTTTATATTTCTTTATAAAACAACTTACACTTGTTGTTAAGTTTTACGTAGAACAACTTTATTTATTTTAATAATATTTTTTTATATGTTGCAAAAATAATTTTAATAAATAATTTGTCTTATTCTCTTATATGTATTATTAATAACTGACTCAAGTGTTGATGTCCTAGTTGACTAAAATTCTGTTGAATCATTTTTATTATTTTTTATCATCATAATTTTATCATTAAACTGCGAATTGTCTCATTATCTAATGCATTCCGAAACCGTATTCCGATTTGCATATTTGGAAAGAGTTATCTTCTCTTGCGGATATATATTGATTGTGATACTGTGTGAGCGTAACGTCATATTTAATTTTCGGAGAAAGAAACGAGAGTTACGCTCATAAAACAATGACGTCATAATCGATACCTTCCGTAAGGGAGATAACTCTATAATTTACAATGGTGGAATAATATTTTGTTTTTATACAGGGACTGATTTTGTTTTGATCACGTTAAAGTTATTATGAACGCATTTTGAAACAGACATATTCAATATGTAAGTATATGATTTCAATGACGTTTACGCCATGTTATCTTTAAAACTTTTCTTCCTTACAGTGATCGGATTTTTTGTCCTTTTGTTCCTCTTCAACTTCACCGGCCAAATTCTTGGATAAACACATCTATGCCATCTAGCGTCATTTTAATACATTCAGGGGTAAGTAAGCCGCAGTTGATTTTGAAATAAATAAATCTATACTAAATCCATATTGCTATGACGTCTGTTTTAAAGACTCCTATTAGTTTCACTTCAGATAAATGAATTTAAAACAGACAAAAATTCTGCCTTTATGTACCGATGTGGAGACCGATTCTAATTTAAATGCTTTTGAACTAGAATTAAACTTCTTCATATTTGTCTACTTGCAGGTCTACCAAGTTGCCAGCCAAAGATTGTTGCGTCATAATGTTTGTGATTATTGTAAACTTAATGAATAATTATTAAAGGTTTTTAAGAAAACAATATGCGTAAGTGTTTTGATGTTAGAAGACAAACAATGTCCTATAATAATTTTAAATCACTGCCATATGAATATTTATCATACAGAAAATCAGTAAGGAAGACTTCAGGAACTACCCCCTCACCTTCAAACTTCAAACTTTATTAGTTTCTTTACAATATACATTGTGTAGAGAAACATATTTACAACAGTCAAGAAATGCAACATAGAAGGAGGACAAATTATATGACTTTTTTAAACATAACTGTGATAATTTTACATATATTTGCCATTATTTTTATATTCTTTGTGTTCAGAAGCTGTGAAAATTTTATGATATTTGGTCTGGTGTAATAGTACTCATTAACATATAATTTCCTTTCTAAGGTCAAAAACGGGCACTTTAATAAATAATGGAATTCATCACAAATATCATTGGTATCACAATAAGTACAAATTCTATCTTGATAATTCATATTAATCCATCTACCAGACTCCACAATGAGGAGACACGCCATAACAATAATCTAAAAGTGATAGTTTCTTATCCTGCTTAGTACCTAGCATTTTTGCAGTATCTAAAACGGAATAGAAATGATTATTCAAACAATGTGCTCTTCAGGGATAGAAATTATTAATCAATATAACAAATTTTAGGATTTTTCTATATATATAAAAAATGAAATATGCAGCAAATGTTTATAGACGACAATAATATAAACAATTTATATACTGGTAAGCCTACTTATTTTAGTGGTATCCTATTTTTGTGCTGTTCGCGCTGCCATTGAAACGCTTATTCAAGCGCATTTGTTTGTTCGGGTATGTTTGAACCACCGAATTGCACTAATTTATATCAGCTCTAAAAAATAGTTGAGTTTTTTCGCATTTGCGCTAAAATTTACAACGCTAAAATAAGAACGTTTGAGTATTTATATGTCCATTTTTTATTATAAGTATTATTTTATGAAGCCATTTCACAAGCGCATCTTTCCCTATAAATCCCCTTTTTGATGCATTGATTTAACTTTCCTCAAAGTAAATGTATATCGAAAATATGAATAGTAATTGTTTCTGTCTTTGATTTGTAATTCTAGTTTGTATTATAATTTTTCCACATTGGTCCACATTTCGTCCTATCAAGCTCCCCTTTTGAATGCAAAAAAAACCTCTTCTATACTTAAATCAAAATACAAAAACTTGGTAGTTTTTTGTTTTGGCGGGGGGGGGGGAGGTAGGGTGAAGGTATCTACGGATATGTATATTCTGTCACTGATAAAGCTTGGGATTGGTCATTGAAATGCCAAATTGACAATCACACAGTGTTTCTCCTTCTATTGTTTATAGTGTGATCGTCAACTTTCGCTTGACGAATATATTATGAATCTGTTCGGATTGCTTTTTATCTAGTTTATCCTACTGTAAAGCACTTTATGAGATACTGCATTACGCATATTTTTGCGAGAGAGTTCGAACGTGAATATAACAGTTAGGCAGATAATGGTATATAATACATACATGTTTATGAATTCACGACTATCATTTAGTGTCCGTGATCGTTAAATTATGTATTTATGAATATGCTAAAAATAAAGACGCCAAATATTGGGAAAATAAAATAGTTTGTCGTAATCAATTAGCGTAATTGATTCGACTAAATCAATAGCATACACAAAATGAAATGTAGGGAAAAAATCTGTAATTTCCAAGTGTGAAAAAGAATAAATAGAGTAAATCAACAACAAAAAACATTTTACAATGCTGTGTCCCTATCATGCATGAACCGAAAGCGGACGAAATTGACACCATCGAGGTTTTTTTCCATCGCGTTATATAATATAATTACTGTGCCATAATGTTTAGAACAAATAGAACAACATTTGAAAGAAACAAAAATTACAGATTCTATTTATCACATAAGTGCAAAAAAATACATTTTAAAGAATTCCAATGCCAGCATGTATTGCAAACAAACATTAACACTTCTAGACGATTTCAATACAATTTTATATGAAATGAACACAAATTTGAGATACTTTACTCACATAACCCGAAATCCTAAATTATG
This sequence comes from Argopecten irradians, assembly GCF_041381155.1. Lineage (NCBI taxonomy): Eukaryota > Metazoa > Mollusca > Bivalvia > Pectinida > Pectinidae > Argopecten > Argopecten irradians. Next base: position 15,972,035 of record NC_091148.1, on the reverse strand, counting down.
AAGTATTTCAATATTTAATATGCTCCATCGCTGACAGAGCATAAACGATACTCATTATTTTAAGAATAATAGGTGATTATATGGCTAATTAACACAAAAAATACATATAAATACTGTAATTTTGCTTTTGATATATGCGCTATCAGTATTTCATTCCAAGTGTCTGCTCCTGTTTTTGATAGAGAAAAAATACCATTTTTTAGTTGTGGAGCATCTTTAAACTATGGGGTCAGCGATGCTACAGGATAGTCACATTGTCAAGCAATCTTTGAATTCTGACGTCACGTCATTGTCATGTCATTACGTCATAATTTTCAGCTTAGTACGATCAAAACGCACCAGGTCATACTATATCAATGACATGTTAAATAAGTTGTTTCACTTCATATCAGGCGGTCTATGACCAAACGTGTATGTGCTATAACTGCAGGATAAGTATGATATGTAATTTTTGCTTCAAAAATCTTTCGAAAACTTTTGATAAATGTATCAAATGTATATATGATGCTTTATAAACATATGTAACAACATATAATTAATGCAATGCAATAGTTATTGCTTTTGTGTTTGATGCATGTTTAAATGAAAACGTATTTGAAGAAGTCATTTAATAATTACTAATATCACTATAAATATATGAAATTAAATGTTAGCCCACAACTTGGCTACTTGGTTTGACAGCGTGTACACTTTTCACTACACTGCAGACGTAAATTATTATAATTATTATTTAAAATCAAATATTTGACTAAATGATAACGACGTCAATGTAGAATGTACATGTGTTAATAAAAACTTAAAATATAATTAAAATATAAAGCGGAGTCTGATGTCCAATCTGTTTGACGTACTGTATACCAATTCCCTTTCGCGTGCGATTTACTTTTGCGATTTTCTTAATCAAAGTAAATTCGAATAACTTATTATAACAAATAATTCACGTACCACGTTATACCCGATAACTTTTGTGCGGGACTATTGTTTCCATTGGTGATAGAATGACGTCAAAAGATTAAATCCCTCGCTAACGTCGTTCCTGATTATAAATGTTTGCTTTCCATCACCACTCGAGATACTTGTCCCGCACAACCTTATCGGTTATAACGTGGTACGTGAATTATTCCTATTGATATCTACCTTATTCACATTGGAAGATATTTTAATGTAATAGATAAATTCGCGAAAATTAATTGTTTTTGAAATGTGGGACAATGAAGTAATTCCAACCGTGTGGACAAAACAAAATTGTCAAATTTTCGAGGCGATCTGCCCCTTTATCAAGACATACAAAACATACACGATTACATAATAGGATACGAACAGTAATGCGGGACAAAGTAGACAAATTTTGTTTTTGAAATGGAAATAGTAATATTTAGTAGCCGCGGAAAAAGGTTGATTTACAGTATATAAAGTCAATAAAATCTTGTTGGAAATTGAAAGTAGGAGTCATTGGTAATGATAACAAAACATGATATTTTAACAATAGTTTAATGATCACACAAACAAAATTACAAGGGATTAAGTTCAGATCACGCAAGAGGTCTTCGACCGTCAATAGATGCCTGTAAACAAACAAAACAGTGTAAATAAATAATGTAAATAAACAAAACAATAGATATTTTAGCTTCATAACATTAAAAATATATTCAATTTATATACATTTGAATGTAATCTTGTTAAATTACAAATTTCTAAAAAGACTCTTTTTATAGACCAATACTCCATTGTATCAGCCAATCAGGCTACACTACAAATTATAACGTCATTTATACATTATGGCACATTTACAATCCAATGAAAATGCTTGTTACGTTCAAAATTGAATTACTAGAATAAAAACATATCTTGTTAATACAACAGGAAGTGTTCTATTAAATCGAATGCGATGTTCTCAGAACAGGTTGTTGGTAAAAACATAAAATCTTACCCCCGCACTTCTTTTCTATTGGTATTATCTTCGCATATTTTAACCAGAATATCCTCCAGTACCGTTAAGAATGAACCATAAGAACAAGAAGGCTGCGGCTGTAATGAAAATTCATTTCAAATATTATGGGATCATATACATTATCATGAATGTTGTATAGTACAAATTACTGTTTTTGCGGTTACTAAATGCCGCGATTTCTGTTTCAAATGTTGTTCGCGAGTTAATATTTTCTTCTGCTTATTATAATTACATTTCAATGTTAATTATGTATGTAAACTATTTACTTCGCGGAGAAAAAACTTTCGTGGATTTACTTAAATCGCAAAATTTGCGAAATTAAATTACAAACAAATGAACGCCGGTTTGAAGTATATCAATGCATACCTGTGTTTCAGAATCGGATTACACGAAAATAACTAATGCATACCACAATTACTTTATTTTCAAGTTGTATACCTCGTTTTGATCCATTTATGTTCGACCACAATAAACATTGTGTAAGATATGTAATTACAGCTATAAAGTATATTCAAAATGACTACTGAAGAAAAGAAAATATTTTGTATACAAAATTGACATGTGACAAATGATTATTAGATGTCAAACCAGAGTTTGGTTGTCCCATGTTTAATTAACCATAGTTAAACGATAATTTTCAAATCGACATTATATCATTTCTTGTAATACTAACTTTTTTTCATTTGCATTTTTTATTGATTTTCATGAACATGTTATTACACAGAACAAGGAATACAATTGATCACAATACCAATAATATGTCTTACATTACAATTTTGTATATATGCAACAAGTAACAATTGAACATACACATTTACACAAACCCTAAAAGACCAACATTTCATCTATCTACAATATGTGAGTCAAGAGACAACTAAATTTCAATATTTTCTTTTTCAAACAAGGCATGCCATCCTCCCCATCTTCTTGTAATACTAACTTTACAAAATTTACAAGATAATTGAGAACGTTATTCTTAACCTACATGATATGTTAGTGAACATATATAAGTATAGGTTTCGTAGCAAATGAGAAATTAAAAAAAAATCACTAATCAAGTTACTAAGCTAATTTGAGCTTTGAACAACTGGAGCCAGTAGTATTACCTGTAGCGACGACTGAACCGCTGTTGAATATGCCCCTCGTTTCAACCTTATTGTCATAGTAAGCTCTTGCTAAGGCATAGTTGGTCAGACGATTTGGTCCGTAAGATTGCTGGGGTGCTGGCTGGTAGTACTGCTGTTGGTAGCCGCCATAGTAATCGTTACATTGAACGGCCACATAAAGAGTGGCACATGCCAAAACAATGAGGCCTAGAACTTTGTTCATTTTGCCTCCTTTCGCGTCGACAGCCTTGGACCAACTGCACCAAATGTGTGGTATGCAGAAGTGAATCCCCAACCAGTTGTACTACGGAGATTAGTTCAATCAGTTTCACGGAAACGCTTATAAGCCTGCTACAGCAACGCCACCTAGTGATTGATGTTGTATTAATAATCACTTTTGTGGGATGTATCGAAGCAGTGAAGTAAATAGGTATCTTGGATATGCTTGCTATCAATTTCCCTCTGACCTGCCAACGATACAATGTCCCTTGGGGTATCCGGTCCGGAAGTTGATACTGAAATTGGTTGAGCGTGATCAGCATCCGTGCATCTTTACTCATCCGTGACAGATCATCCATTACAAATTGGTTGTCAATCAACATTAACATTTCCGTAGTCGAAACTATTCGTAGAGTGGTTTCCGGTCTCATTTCATCAGGTTCAAAAATCTGTCCTTGTCTGATTTTGTGAAAACACTCAGAATTTAGAAAACAAAATCTTGAAATAAATTTGCTTCCTGGATATATTGATATCATATTTTATCTGTTTATACATTCATGACAGAGACTTATGACTTCTCTTAAATTCTTTTAAATTTAAATCCTACAATCCATTTGCAAACACAATCATCATGAGACACCCGTAATCATATCCTTACTACAACAATTCCTGTATTAACACTATTCCCAGGATGTGCAAAGTATGAAAACGAAATTTTTCCTGTGAGTATGGAGTTTGTATATAGAGATCCAATCCTTATTTTGATTTATCTCAAACATGTTGACGAATGCTTGTACGAACATTAAATCGCCTTTCATAGTTATAACTATGAATCCTTTAAAACAATTGAATTAAGCCCAAAACGTTTAATGTCAAGTTGAATGTTACCTAACTAATTCTTTAAATGACGTTTGCTATTTTCTTTTTGCGCAAAATTAATATGCGCTGTAAATACGTCCTACTCTGTCTTAAAGGCCAACTACCTTTCCGAAACAAAAATGAAAAATTTCTTCAAAACAATTAAAAAACAATTGAAATAAAAGAAATTTTATATCGATGGCCTAAGATGAGTTTATCACACCAAACAAGTGCTAGATCCCGTGAATCATCTTTGTTACCAATGGATATTCATGTCTGGTTTCCTGATAATCAACTACCACGCGGTTATTATGATAACACCGGGAACATCAGGCGACCCGCGAAATGAAAATTGACATTTAATTTATTTCAATTAATTTGTTCAGACTGTAATAAGTCTACTAATGCCAGTAAGCCAATAATTAAGTGACTCCACAAAAATGTCAATTTCGTTTCCCTTTATCGTTTAAAAAAAACATAAACCTGTTGGGCCTTTACGAAGTTGTCCTATTTACATCGTGGAAGAGATATATTGTTGCATACATGCACTTAATAACAAAGCACGGAAATAAAACAATTATTTATGGTAAACCGTCAGTATTAGAGATAAGTTCCAGCATATGATTTTAAAACAATATACGAGGTGTAAATAGAATTATTAAAGATGAGTCCAGCGTATTAATCTGTCATGGAAGTTTAAGTTTATTATTAAACGATTGATATACTCAGAATTGTTTCAAAGATCATAATGAATATAAAATTACCAATCAATAATTAATTGTTTTTATTTGTCGGTTTTGTTACACATTTGATATAGAGCAGAGCGCATAAATTATACAACCTATGAGAAATACAAGAAATGAAATATGTTAATAGTGGGTATCCCTTCATTTTTGTCATCAATTGTTCAAAGCTTTTTATTTTTAAAACAGGAATGTAAAAAACCCATTAACTTACCGTTAATACTACAGTTATCATCACCTTCTGAACAATGTAATTTATATAAATCAAATGTTAATTTCCATAACAAGGGTTCTCTTACGTTTTGCCGTTGTCGTTCTAATTACCGTGCGTTAATTGACTTTCACTGTCCCAGGCAGCATAACAGCAAAATCAATATGAAATTATTACATTTATTTTGTGCTGTAACCTCATCTTAGATCATCGATATATATTTTCTTATGCTATTATTGTTTTTAAGAAACTATTATTTTTCTTTAGGAAATGCAGTGCGCCTTTAGCTCCTTATAGTTATTTTCACCTCCTTATGTAAAAGGTGTTAAGGTAACGTAGATTTCATTTTCATTTTTTTTATCTTTGATTATCCCATTGATAGGGCGTTTAACTTAAAGTTATATATGCCGTATGATTCATACTTACGAATCAAGATGAGCTTTTAATATGTTATTCATTACCAAAAGTTACTACCATTTTGAAAATTACAGTACTGTCAATGCATTGGTTTTCATTTTACAAATACAAATAAAAGCAGAAAATTAATTCTGTACTGCCAAAAATCGGAATATGTTTATCTATAATGAAGCGAAATGAGTACCTACGGCCAGACCATGAAGTCAAATTGTAGTCTACAATTTAATGTCACAATTTTTACAGTTAAATAATTAGTAATCATAAAGTGATTTCTGTAGAAAAGTTTCCATCTAAACATACATAAGGCACAAAAAACACCAATTTTACAAAACATAATCTCGGTGTTGTAACTAACGTTTATTCAGGCATCTGAAGCTATTTGAATGGTTTTCACGGCTTATTCATCAAACCTTATGGTTTTCAATCGATTAATGAAGAAAAATTAACATGCCAAAATGTTCGCCCAGTTACGGCCCATATCTTTAGGAAACCATAACCAAAACATTACACATTCCTATCACCAGCTGTGGACTTCCTTTTTTTCCCACAAATCTGTTTCAAGTTGCATTTCGTTAAAATTATTGTCATATCTGTATGAATATTAATGCTCTTGCACAAAGGCTTTTTAGCCTATTGCTGAAAAGAGATAAAGATGATTGTTAATATATAACATATGTTTGCAGAGAGAACGAAAAGTGGGCGCGGGAACACATCTTTCATAAGTTAGTGTAAACCGCGTACACTTTTTGTTATTTATATGCTTCATGAATGCACATGAATTGAATACTCACTACATTTGTATATTTGTTATCCAATGGTTACATACATTTTTTCATTAAATTACATAAATATGTAATGTTTATATACGGTGCTCCTATGTGAATATTTGTTTACATGTGTAAATGGTTTGTGATCGTATTCTATATGTAGATTTGTTTATTTTTGTGTCTTGATAAAGGGGAATATCACTTTGAAAATTTGAAAGAAATTTGTCGACACTGCTAGAATTACTTCTTTGCCCCATAATATTTGTGTTTAGTATAAAGTGTATGATTTCATTTTCATCTTTTTAGATAAAACATAAGAATACGTAATTATTATTTTAGTATATTTTGAACAATTTTATATAGTTTATAATTGCACAAATATTGTTTATTTTTCAATAACCAACACCTTGCCCCTAGCTATTGGCCATTTTATTCGTCCAAACATTAAAGATGCTCAACCGTCGACAGAGCATAAATGATATTCATCATTTGAACAATAATTGGTGTTTAATCATGTAGATACATGTCTAGTTAACACAAAAATAATATGAAATTATCTATTTTGACTTTGGTGCATGCGTAATGAGTACTTTATTCCATATAGTATAAAGAGCCACGATTTTTTTTCGGGATGCAATTAATTATTTTTCATATTTTTAACTTGAAGTAAAATTAGAAGCTCAAACTTTTCAATGGTGGTAATGGTGTAAAGTAAGTAACTTTTGTAACTGAAGGAAAATACTAAAAACGTCTGCTTCTGTTTTCAATAGTGAAAAAATTCCATTTGTCAGCGGTGGAGCAACTTTAAGTGCAGTGACAAAAAAATCACTTGTATATACCCATACTTTAATCAAGAAAAATCGATATCAAAATTGAAATATTTGAGTGGTTTTAGATGATAAGTAAAAGAAACATTCTAATATTGCAAATAAACAATTAATTAAATTTAATTGAATGGTAAATAAATTATCGATAAATTGTAGGTCCACTACCTTTCAGACATATGGGAAACAAAATTCAAATATTTCAGCGAGTTTAGATAATATGTAAAATAAACATCCTAATATTTTCAATACACAATTGATTAATTTTAATGAGATTATCGATAAATTATAGACCCGCTTCCTTTCCGAAACGACATTTATGTTTTGAAATGGGAATGTAAAACGAGGTTGATAATTTTGTGGAGTCGCAAACGTTATTAGCTTACCGATAAAACTACACTTATCATCATCATCAACATTTTGATAAGAATAAATAAAATGCGTCCATGGCATTGCAGAAATAGTAAGCAAATAAATAAATAATGTTAAAAAATTGATATCAATGATAAAATAATGTTTAACAAAATCTGATTAAATATACTTTTTAATGGATTTTAATGGAAAATAATGGACGCAGGCTAGAAGCCTCTATGTCCATATCATAAGACATAATATATAACTAATTATATTGTCACTGGTAAAGTTGTATACAAGTACTCAATAAAATTATTTATCAGTAATTATTATAGATATTGTCCTTCATATGGTTATCTAGCAGTATCTCAAAATCTTTAGTAGACTCTGCATTAACGACAGACTCTGGTAGACAATTCCAGGTATCAACTACCCTAAACGTGAAAGAGTTTTTCCTTAGCTCGTGTTGCAACGTTGTTTTTACAGCTTAAATTTATACTGATTTCTTAATTTTAGTTTTATTATTGTTGAATCATTTTTGTGAATGAAATTAAGTTATCAAGTAAGAATTCTGATATTACAAATAAATAATAAATTAATTAATGTATAAATAAATAAACAAATAAATAAAAAAAAAAATAATATCAATAATAGAATAATTTAACAAATTAATCTGATAAGATGTACTGATTTTTGAAATCTTAGATTTATTACTTTTTATTTGTTTTTGTGAGTGAAATTAGGTTTACACCTCAAATAAGAATTCTGGTGATATTACACACAAATAATAAATAAATAAATAAATAAATAATAGATATCGTATTGATAATAAGAATTTAAGTAGATAACAGATTACACATTGTAAGAGATATACAGTCGCCCTAAATTTCCAGTAATCATTACTAATATTATATAATATTAAGCTATGTATTACACCATTACCGTCTGATAACGTCAAATTTTGTGTCATATTACAACACGCCGGTCGTTATAGACCCGTAGATAGGGTAGGTACATGCAGTTAAAACAGAAAATTCTACTGGTTCCGCTCTCTTTCATTCCGCTCAGATTAAGGATAGCTCAATGAGATTGAGTGTGAATATTAATGTAAACTTATTTCATAAGTGGTATTATTTTCAGAAAGGATTGTTATTATTGTCTCGATTCCGAGTTAGTGACATACAGTCAGGTAATTTTGACAATAATAAGACAACAGCTGTGTTCATATGTATCTTACAAATGTATTAAATATTGATCTTATAAGTGAAATTAAGTGGTCTGTATGCAGGTTTTATGATATATATATATATATTTTTTAGACGTTAATAGATAAAACTTATAAGTATTATGTATAAATGTATAAATGTATGTGCTTACTTATAAAGTTATAAAAAAAAATTAGGTCATAGATGTATATATATTAGATTAATATTTTTATTAGCCTTAATACATAACAAATTGTTACAGCAATATTGATATTAGTTTTCTTCGCCAAATTATTATCTGCATTGCGTTACATTTATGTATAACTATATATGTAATATATGTATTCAAAGTGTAAGTGTTGCGAGGATTAGCAATTAAAATTCACATTTTAACGTCTTTTAAAATTTTGTTGTTGTTTTTTTATATGAATACAGTAATTCTTGTTATAATTTTCTTCGTTTCGAGGTATTGCTTGATTAAATGAAATGGTACACTCGTAAATGTTCATATATCAATTAATGTTCTAAAACTAATATTAGTGAAAGATATATTCAATTAAAGGATTTTGATAACGACAATTTACATTGCGTAGATTTAGACCAATTTTCATACAAAATTCAAAGTTATATAACTGATTAAATGAGGTGCGAATAAAAACATCAACATTTTATAGTAAAAATGATAAATGTAACTGATGACTGCAGCAAATGCAGGCATTTTGATATATGTTTCGAGTAAGATTAGAAATTTTGAGCGATTCTTACAAATCTTTAGTTTTTAGAATTAAATTAGGTATCGAAAAACGTATTTTCAGAACAAATAAGGTGATCTTAAGAATTACATGTAGACTGAATGTGATAACAGTGAGATCCTTTTGTAAAATGAATTTGACAGTTTTAAGAATTATTTCAATGACTGACTGTAGTGACATGAATGACTACAGTCGCCATTTTTTTTAATTTAAAATCATTGAATTAGACTTCTCGGAGATAGTAGAGAAACAAAATCACGTTTTTAAGCGATTCCTTAAAAATAATATTTGTATTAATTTCATATATAGCATGATGCTATTGAGAATCACTTAGTACTAAAAACCACTTATTAATTTTCGCGAGTTAAAAAATATGCCTTATTTGGCAATATTTCGAACACAAATTCAAATTTTTCGCGGATAATTGTTTAAAGCTAGCGTACATATAAATGTATATATGAACGCCTGGTCGCCATGTTATGCATTGGTGATTATGTTGAAAATAATGATGGCGCGAATTAATTGTTTACGAGAAAAAAAATCAATTTTACTTGTTACGAGCATTTCCATTGGCTTAAAAATGTATTTCATTAGTACAAAAAAATGGCGTCGCCTTTTGTAACGTTGTTTATGATTGGCTGAGATGAAAGCTTAATGATTTCAAAGACAAAAGAGTCCCAAAATTAATTTTGAATAATGAAGAGATTAACTACAGTAAATTCGCGGTTTATTAAGAGTACAGTCAGATTTTGTGATACATGTATATCTCCATAACATAAAAATTCTATTCAAGTTAATCCTTAAGTAAAATAGTTTACAATATGTTAGAGTTTTCATGCGTTCCATTTTCTGTAATTGAAAAACTCCCATATGTTATGTTTGAGCGTGTTTTAATGCAAAATGTCGTCTACTTGGTCAGTTCCAATACATATACTGGTCTTTTGAGTGATAATGATAAATGTAAAAGATGCTCCACCGTCGACGAAGTTTTTTTCTCTCTTTTTTTTCAATCAAAATCAGGAGCAGATGAATAAGTATTTTTCTTCAGTTATAAAAGTTACTTACTTTTACACAATAACCACCATTGAAAAATTTGAGCTTCTTACTTTAGTTCAAGATAAACAAATATAAAAAAGAATTTATTGCATCCCCCAAATATTTCATGGCACTATGCCCTATATGGAATTAAATACTGATTATGCAAGCATAAGTAAGATATTTATATGCATTTCTTTATCAATTAGACACATATAAACACTATTATACTTTAGTTAAAGATGCTCCACCGCTGACAGGAGCAGGCGATTAAATATTTTTCTCCAGTTGCAAAAGTTACTTACTTTACACCATTACCGCCATTGAAAAGTTTGAGCTTCTAACTTTACTTCAAGTTAAAAATATGAAACATAATTAATTGCATCCCGAAAAATTCCGTGGTACTATATCCTATATGGAATGAGGTACTGATTGCGCATGCAACAAAGGCAAAATAAATTATTTTATATTATTTTTTTTATGTTAATTAGACATATATATACACGGCTAAACACCAATTAGTGTTCAAATGATGAATATTATTTATGCTCTGTCGGCGGTGGAGCATCTTTAATGGTCAAATGATGGGTATAAGTTATACCCCTCTGTCGTCAGAGCATAAACGATACCCATCATCCTGGGTTGAAGTCATACTTAAAGTTGTATGTTTCATAATTTCCTAATTAACACAACAAAACACAACCAATATCATTAGATTCACAATACATATGTACTCATAATAAATAGTTTTAATTTTTTTCTCAATCATCGAACAACTCAAACGGAAATTTGCAGTTTTACCAAAAACATGATATTATAAACATGAACTATCCATTACAGCGAGCATAAATGGTCATGACAAGAAGAAAAATAGCGCCCAAATCTTTTGTTCTATATATTAAAAATGATTCAAAGATGTTCCAGTGCTGACGAATTCGACTCATATAAATACACAATTTAACATCGGCGGTGGAGCATCTTTAAACAATTTTAAAGCAATTTCTTATAAAAAAAGTAGTTATTTTAATGTATTAAGCAATTTTAAAGCGATTTCTTCTAAATACGTAAAGTTAAAAAGTTTTATTGTGTTTTGAAAGCATTGAACTCTATTGCTTCTAATGTCGAAACTTTTTTTGGTTTTTGTCTATTTGTTAAGAAAAAAACATTGGATCAAATTACTTTACCAGGCATATTATCATAAAACGCTACTGTTGCTTAGCTAACAATCCATTTTAAATATATAAGCCATTGACATATTTTGAATGTATTAAATTCTACTGCTCCTTTTAGTAAAGTTTTGGGGTTTTAATCAATTTATGGAGAAAAACAAACAATGGATCAAATCGCATATCTAATATAGCACATATAACAATAAGCCTATATATTATTATTATGATAAATAAAACTGATTTTGTTGTTAAGCGTACAAACCAATTCAAATAGATTGGCCATTTACATCGATATTTAATATACACTGTGATTGCGGTTTCCTTGATGATGCTGTAGCCATCGCTAGGGGCTGGAGGAAAGCGTGACGGATGAGCATGGGCCTGTGACGAAGTTCAAAGTTCATCACGTGGCCTTATAAAGTTATAGACTTGCGCGGGATGTCAATCTCCGTGTTAAACCAGACAAGGGGATTCAGCAGTGACAGTAGTCAGTGGCTACTTGGCGTAATCGGTACCAGCGCCATAAATCCGCCAGTATGAACAAGATTTTGCTGCTCATCGTGGTCCCTTGTTTGCTTGGATATATTTTCGTCCAGGCTCAGTATGGTTACCCAGATGCTGGGGGAGGGGGTGGTGACTATTACAACCAGTTCCTAGCGGCCAGATACCTACAGACCCAACGGAAGGGATTTTTGGGTCTAACCGCTGGACAACTAATTGCAGCAGGTGCGTATTTTTATTACTCCGGCATTCTGAAATTACTATAATAGTTACTTGAACAAATTCTGGCATCATGTCAGAATCGTTTTATGAATCTTGCTTTTTCGAAACAATTTTTTTCCAAGAGGATGAAAATCTGTACTGTTTGGAAAAAATTCCAATATTCACTTGAACATATTCTAGCATCATGTCTTTATTATTTATGCATTCCACTATCTTAAAACAAAATAATAGTTACTTTAACATATTCTGTCATCTTGTCAGTATTTTTGATGAATCCTGCTTTCTCAAATTAAATAAAATTTACTTGAACAAATTCAGGTATCTTTTAAAAATATAGTAACAATGTCAGTATTTGTATATACATATGACATATGGTATAGTTTTGTTAATTATCTAAATATAACCGTCAAAATGCCCCCAAGAGAACGATGGAATCTTATTATTTACGACCCAAGAGAGATTGTTAACATTTGACTTCGCAATAATTATAGTTGATGTATTAAATGATAATGACCATTTTTATGATAATAAAGCTTGTAGAGATACAGCAGGATAGCTGGAATTTGAAACTGTTCCCTGACTTTCTTTTTTGTGAAATACCAATTTTCGCGTAATTCGCGAGAAAGCTCCAACGCGAATTCTGAATTTGTATAAACGAAAGGACGTAAGATTGTCAGTAAGAGCTGCTGATCTCGAATTAAAATTATCCGCGAATCTGCTGGAAATAGTGAAGACATTACGCGGTAAAAAAAGTTGTCCTCAGTATAAGATTTATTACAGAAAGCATTATTAAAGTTATGAAAGTAGCAATGCAACATATTGGCGCTTTTATTTCAATAATTAGACGGTTTTTAAAGACATTTGTAAACATAATAGCCCCTCTACTCTATAAGCGCTGAGGCAAATTTCAAATTTCTCCCAAGATGATATAAGTTAAAAATCGCAAAAAAAATGCTTCAGCATGTTTCTACTTAAAGTTCATAACTTGCTATATCGGATTTTTTTTATCACATAACTGGTCCTTTCAATCTTGTCATAAATATCCTAAGGCACACCTGTAGTGATACTATTATGAGGTCATATACATTCATAACTTGCTATATTGTATTTTTCATCTCTTTTACAGCACTTACCTTCTTTGCTGTCTACGTTTTGACAAATGGAACTCAAAGAATGATTGGTTAAACTGGTATGTATAGATAATTTCCTAATATTGTAAGTGGTACGGTAGCATCAATGACACTGAATCGGAACCAATTTAAGTTTCCGAATTATGACTTCGTGCACTAGTCTTTTTGACAATAATAAATATTTCATTATCATTAACACTGTGGTTTTATTAAAGGATTATTCTAAGTATTTGTTTTATTTATTTGTTTATTTTTAGATGTATTTGAGTAAACCCTGAGTGTTATATAAATAACCGCTCAATGATGAGAGTGCACTTATATTTGCGATTAATTGTTATAGTACGCTCAGATTTTTGTGTTATATCTCCATTAAATAAAAAAGTATTCATATTACTAATTATGATTCAATCTACTAGTACTATAAACACTGTCTTCAAAGTCCTTTGAGTGATGTTTAATCGTTACGCAGTTATTTCAGCCAATCAGATGCGTCATTACAAACGGAAAAGAAAACATCAAGCCAATAATATACCTCGTTACAATCGAGATTGTGTTTTATAGCATGTCTTCAGACGATACCTATTTTTTCAGTAATTTAATTCATTTGCAAAATGTATGTCTAATTATCTGTGTTTTTTTTCTTTTTCAGACACGATGATATATCAAGACCTCTTGCGCGATGTAAAATTGAACCTTGGGATTTCGACAATCTCATTCTGTTGTTACCGTTGTAATTAAAACGTTATACTTAATTGTGTTTGTATAGTTCTATGGAGACATATTTTAATAAACATCTTTGTGTTATTCTTACAATATATTCTCTATTGTCTATATGACGTCTTGACGGTAGCCATATAAATAGCCAGGCATCAAACTGTGAATTCTGGAATTCGACATATTCTGTATAGTTATTAAAATTTGCCGAATGAATTTTTGCGATTTACCGCATGGACCAAAGAAGCTTTTTTTTCGCAAAATATCTTGAAGATAAGATGAAATTTATTCTGGTTCAGGACTAAATCCCCTCTCCCCTGGCCAAAATGTCCATGTTTACATTAGATCATCACGTTGGAGCGACACAGTGGTATCCGAACTCGAGATCAAGTCAAGAGTTTTTAGTTGTCAAACACGAATGTACCCTAAAGGGCCTAATATGGCTATTATCTATTACCTTGTTTATCACATTACATTTATTCAAGACAATATCAACTTGCTGTTATTGTCATTTCCGTCATTTAAACAGGCATAATGTCTTAGGTAAATTCATGTCACTTTTAGATGATTTGTTCAGGAAGAGCATAAAAGTCAAATTAGGTCAAAACCTTGACCTGAAATTTATTTCAAATTGACCTGAAATTGACCTAAATTTCACATGAAGAATTTTTCAGGTCAATCATAGGTGAAATTGACCTGCACTTAGATGAATAGTTTGACCTGAATTTCACATGAAGATTTTTTGGTGTCCATTTCACCTGAATTTCACATGAAGATTTTTTTTTCGTGTCCATTTCACCTGAATTTCATATGAAATTGACCTGGATATTAATGTGACCAGAAAATCAAGGTTTCCGATTGCTGTACATGTAAACACGTCAGAAACTTCACAATTTAAGGACGGCGGGACAAAATGGCTGCCAGTGCTAGATTTCTGCAACACGGTTTGACCTTGAAATTCTTTGAATGGTTGGTGGTTGTAGTTATTTGAATAAAACAATATCTTACACGTGTATTACTGTACATAATTATGTTTTATGACATTGGCCATGAACGTTTAATGTTTGCTAGCCAAGGCTTGGAAAATATATAAAGTTTTCATATAATTACATTTTGCATAAACACTCGTCTATGATCATACAAATAAACAAAATATACTGCGTTATTTTGTTTGCAGTCATGCTCAAAATCGGCTATAGTTCATAAACAAAATCCATGTGTTACTAATAGATACGTCCGTGTTAATGAATAAGACATATGTACTTCTACTAAGACTGCCTATGAAGCACGTGAATATATCACCCCTTGGCTATCTCATAGTAAAACTGATAGCAGTTCGACAGAAAAATTCTGACCAATCACAGACCTGTAAAGACTTCATGTGAAGACTACAGAGAGAGCGATGCCTAACTTCCTAACTTCAAAGCCACTTTATCAACCACATTGCACCGTTATATGACTCTATTGATGCACTTTAAAATTACCTGTTCTGTTCTGCTGCCTCGAGTTTTACTATGAGATAGTCCAGAGGTTAATAAAACGTCAGTAATGATAACCCCTGGAGTATCGTGGATGAGACACGACAACCTAAAACAATCATTTAAAACTACTTATATATATATAATTAGTTAATATAACTTACAAAATTAGTGTTTTCGTTAAAATTAAATACCAGTTACACACTATAAACCTATTACATTTGCTCAGAGGAGTACAAAATGTTTAGTATTTTATCCACTTAAACAGATCTACAGTAAATATCCATTTGACATACATATGTAGCTACAAATGTCATCACTCAGGTGATGGTTTAATTTTCTACAAAGCGTAAGAAGCACACATTTTCAAAATGGCCGCCGGATGGATCGTTCATTGTAAAGTAAAATCTATTTTAAACTTATATGTGCCTTAATTTAGAGGAGCTTTTGATGTTTGATCCACCATCATCAATTACAAACATTTTAAAAATCACAATACTTACAATGGATAGGTTTTGATTTTACAACTGCGAGTAAGAGCTGAAAATGATTTTTGACAGTACACCTAAAATCTTTATGTTTACAAATACAGCACAGCGAGAGCATACAGTCAATCAGAATGCCAAGTTGTGATCTACAATTTCAATTCACATTTTGCAGTATTATTAGTAATTGTAAAGTGATTTCTGCAGATATATATATATACGATAAGAACTGTAATGATCTGCTATGTATAAAATTAGATAGAACAACAAAATATCTAATTGTTAATACTTATATCAAATTTCACGAGAAAATTGGATTAAGCTTATTTTGCGATTTGTTCAGAAAATGTATAACTTTCAGTCAAAGAATGCGTTCGAGGTTGCCCCCTTCTTCTTTAAACTGGCTACATTTAGAGGTGCCACGTATATTTTTTTAGACACAAAATCTCTTGGAGCAGGGAAAAACGAGATTTTGACGAAACAGAAAAGTTACTAGATAGTTAGTCTCAAGGAAAAAACACATATGGCCACATCACGAACTCTACATGGTTATTTAAAAAAAAAAATCCCGGTGCCTCTACATTTCCGAAACAAAGAAATTCTTCACATATTATTTCTTGTTTGTAGATGTCGCTGTGACCTAGATTCGTATGATATATGTCGCTATGACCTATATCTGTATACTGTGTAGCTGTGAGTTCTGTCACCTATACAAATGTATTTGTATTGTGGATGTCGCTGTGACCTAGTGTCTATGATGTGTGTCGTTATGACCTATATCTGTATACTATGTAGCTGTGACCTTTATTTGTATTGCGGATATCACTGTGACCTAGTCTCTATGGGGTGTGTCGCCATTACCTATATATGTATATTGTGTAGGCTGTGACCTATATTTGTATTGTAGATGTCGCTGTGATCTAGTTTCATATGGGGTGTGTCGCTGTCACCTATATTTGTATATTGTATAGCTGTGACCTTTATTTGTATTGTGGATGTCGCTGTGACCTAGTTTCTTATGGGATGTGTCGATGTGACCAATCAGGCCTCAAATTGGCTTCGTAATCTGACCATACGTAAATGTTCATTTCGATATCTTAATTGTATCTGTTAAAACATATTCATTGTAAGTATTGTAATGCTCAAAATATTGGTAGCTTTTGGTAGTGAATAACTTTTCTGTAAAAACTCTGTATCTCGGGAAAAATGGATTAATTTGCTTCACACAAAAAAATAATTACAAATATGTTCTACGGTAAATAGTGGTCTAAAATATACTTTAAACGTTGTTTAGAAGAAGAAAATATAAAAACTACCAAACATAAGCACTTTTTAAAGCAGTGAAAAATAAGTCCTTTTCTTTCATATAATTAGGGACATTTTACTTTAGACAAAAAGTAATGTGTCACTGGTGAGAAAATCAGCGTGGGTCGATTCAGTCATACTGTACCTTCTTCAAAAAATAACTTTTGTCATTCACATTATAATTTTTTTCAAACATTACCTGCAACATTTCTGTGTATATATATCTTTGTATGATGTATCTAAGAATCCAAATAAAGTCTTTATGATAAAGTTGGTAGGATGTTCTAATTTCAATGTTTTTGGCAATCAATTTCGAGAAAGTTTTATGCCTTTACAAAGCCCAGGCCAAAGGGCCGCAACTCGTACTTTTGTTTTTGCCAAGAAAAAAAACTGTCAGTGTTTTTACTGTTTAAAGGGAAGTGTGATCAAAATACACATTGATATGTCCTTTTTATCTTTTTGAAAAACTATATATAATTTTTGTAATAATAAATCTTTACAATGTATGTATGTATCTTATCTTTCATTTATATGAGCCCATAGTATCATATGAAATATAGAAAGTGTTGGAATTATTATTTAGTGTATTCGATTTTAAGACCTTTTTTTAGGTTTGTAATATTATATTATTTTATGAACCATCTCCTCGGTTGATATTGGATTTTGCATAGAAAGTTTATTACCAATTTAACCTTATCTAAGGTCTAAATACAGATCTTACCCTATCTAATCTTATTCTCTTTATTGGTTCCATACAATACACATGTACTCGTACAGTGTATATATATGTGTACACGTTATCATATCTGCTTCGCATTGGACTTTTTGTTTCTTTGATTATTGAATATTTTAGTTTATCTATTTATTTATTTACTTATTTATCTATCTATTTATTTATTTATTTATTATTTATTTATTTATTTATTTATCTATTTACAAATGTATTTTTTTCATTTATTTATTGTTATCTGTTTTTTTCTTAAATCTTTATTAATCTTTTCTTATACTGATACTACGAAATGAAAAAGTATCAATATTTCGTATGCGAGATATTGGCCGTCCCGTAGGTACGTAGTTAGACAGGGATTCCGGCCCACGGAACCAGCCCGGGGGTGAATGCCACCTGTCCGACACACTTCCTGGATTCTTGCATAAGGCGGTAAGAAACTGGACAGCCGTAGTACGGTTTCCCGTGGTCAGCGCTAAGTCAGGGTCATACATATTCTTCCTTGTCAATATCCAAGATGTTTTAACCACGTGATTATCAAGTGTGATAATTTGACGACCGATAGTCTACACTTAGAGGTCAAGGGAAACTGGTCATTTTTTTCTTAAAAAATATTCTAACAAAAGGTTAGATTGTACCAGCAGCCAGTATGAATAAGATAATTCTTCTTTTAGCGATTCCCTCGGTCCTAGTTTTTGTAGCAGCTCAATATCAGAGCCAAGGTCGTCCATTTGTATCGTCCGGCGGACTCGGTCCGATCCAATATGAGGGATCATATGTCCAAAATGAGGTGAATCCCTATGACCTGGATGACGGCGGGGATCCATTTGACAAACTCAATGGCGTTCTACTTTTACGTAAGTATTTTCAATATTTTTAAAATCCGGAACCCTGTTTATTCCGGTATTATTGCATGACAGTTTTCCTTTTAAATTTTAAGTAATTCAAACCTGTCTTATCCGGATCCTCGCACGTATATTCCGATGAAAATGGTTGACATTTTCCTTCTTAATTTATATCTGCAAAACCTGTGTAATCTGGAAACAAGGCTATATCGCTCAGATATGCTGGTCACACGGTGATATCTGGTTTGGAGACGTAACACCGTATATTAAAAAGAGAGAGAAAAAAACACTCCAGTTTGAACATCTGCAGAGTGAAAAGGCTGAAAATACAGACTAAACAATAAATCTAAAATGAATTCTAGAAGTTGATTACTTTAGGCGTATGATATAATCAAAGTTATAAATGGCATTTTTTGACTATAAAAAACAGCAGCAGACGATTTAGTATTTTTCTTCAGTTAAAAAAGTAACATACTTCACACCATTACCACCATTAAAAAGTTTGAGCTTCTAATTTTACTTAAAGTTGAAAATATGAAAAATAATTAATTGCATCCCGAAAAAATTCCGTGACTCTATATCCTATATGGAATGAAGTACTGATTGCGCATGCACCAAAGGCGAAACAAATTATCTATTTTTTTGTGTGTGTTATTAGGCATATATATACACGATTAAACACCAATTATTGTTCAAATGATTAATATCATTTATGCTCTGTCGGCGGTGGAGCATCTTTAATGTTTCTGAATTTCGACGTTTGCTTATTTATAAATCTGTATTCAGTATTTGCATATTACAGAGTAATCTGACATAGCGGGTAGGTATTGATTATGACGTCATGTATTTGCGAGCGTAACGTCATACTTTTCGGAGAAAACGACGTGACTGCATTCACAAAATAATGACGTAACAATCGATATCTACCCACAAGGGAGCTAACTCTAAAATATATGCAAAGGCGGAATTAGTGAGAAGCCGAATGATGTGTCGTGTATGAGTTAAAATGATATATAATGATCATACTCTTTATCTATTTGTTTTGCGAAATTCTATTTACATAGCGGCATGAGATTAATCGCCGAAGTTGATCTTTGGAGCTCAAATACAACCCCACTCTTTAAGACCTATACAATGCATTATACGAAATTTCAAACGAATTCGCTTGGAATTTTTTCAAGTTTATTTATTGTCTGAAAACCAACACTACCATATACGGACAAAACATATCAACAGACAAAGCGAGACTTTAATTAGCCGATATTTTTTTTTTTTAGAAAATTTTTTTTTATTGAACTGGTTTTATTACACTCATATACATGTGCACACGTGAATGAAAGTGACTTATACTGTTTTCTTTTTCAGTTTCCGGTATTACGCTGTACTGGTACCTTTTCTTAAACGGAACCGGAAATAGGGTCGGATAGATGGTGCTGTGCTCAATATAGGTAATACATGTATACGTTTTGCGTATCTGTCAGTCAACATACAATGAACATTAATTACACAGTCTTCTAATCCTCCTAAAATCTGGAAAAAGGTAATTTTGGTTTTCATTTGGAAGAGAGAGAGAGAGAAGGATAAATAATAAATAAGTGATGAAAGATGGTTCATATGCGCGTGCGATTTGACTTTGATGGGAAACTCAAAATACTAATTCTCCATTTATATATTATATTTATACACTGTAACTTTATAAATTACAGCTTTATTATTCTATTTGATTTAAGTAAAATTCTTTCAATTGTTTGATTTGTATTATGTATCATGGTCATCACAAAATTGATTGTAGTATAATGATGTTGATCATTTTGTTTTGTTTATACAATAAAATATTTTAAAGTCAAGAAAGCCAGATAGGGCTCAAAAATAAAGAAACTTGTCGTTATATTTTGATTATTATATTCCTCATCAAATAAGAAAATATTTGTGTTAATAAAACATAATGCTACAACCTCATCAAAAGTCTATGATTGTATGCTATTGATAATTCTATTTTTAGATGTCACATGAATATATTTGTGTTAATGAAATATACCGTTAACCTCACCAAGAGTTTATAAGTTTATGGTATTAATAATTTTATTTTCGGATGTCATCTGAGTATATTTCTGTTAATAAAACATGATACTGGCCTCATCAGGAGTCTATAAATGTCTGATGTTAATAATTCTATTTTCAGATGTTACCTGTACCTGTATTTCACCTGTTTTTAAACATGCTAGTCATGAACAGATCAGTCCCTCACCATTACCTCTACCGACGTGAATTTATTTCTACAAACTCCGGACATATATATATTATTTTGCTGAAGTAGATCTCCATACTCTAAGTACACAAAAAATTACCAGGTTTCCCAAATAAAAATGTTTGTTATCAAGTCATGTTTTCTTATCAATATAATGTAATTTTAATTTGGTCGTGTGAACAAATATTCTCTCATTTTACCACTGGTTAGTCGGTCAGATACTCGATACTCTAGGGGTTCCGATCACTTACGATCTCTACACCCCATCCTCGATACTCCAGGGGTTCCGATCACTTACGATCTCTACACCCCCCATCCTCGATACTCCAGAGGTTCCTATCACTTACGATCTCTACACCCCAAGACTATCTCAGAGTAAAACCGGAGGCAACAGAACAAAATAAGAGAACATGTTATCTATTCCATCTTTGCACATTACAGAGTTAGCTCCGTCGTGGGTAGGTATCGATAGTCACGGCATTATTTTGGTAGCGCAACTCATGTCATTTTCTCCGAAAAGTATGACGTTACGCGCGCAAACGCATGACGTCACAATCACTAACCACCCGCAAGGGCAGATAACTCTATAATATGTAAACACAGAATAAGGAGAATGAAGACATGAACATATTCACCATCTGTGAATACAACAGTTAGAGTAGATTTCCGTGAAATGTATGTAGAATAGATTAATTAACAGTGTATCGTTATATAATTCCTTTGATGTATAATAATAAGACTTTTAGACAGAAAATGGTGTCGTCTTTAAAAAGGTACAGTAGGCCGGGTACGCATTGGGAAACCAGATTGACATATTTGCATTTATTTTTGTCGTAAAATGTAGTAAAACAAGTCACGTGCTTATAACACATTCATGCCATTGGCCGAAATAAAGAATTGTCGTATGGGTATAACTAGTGACCACGTGATTGTGTGTTTACTTCCAAATATTGTAATAGTTTGCTTGCGATTTCTTCGAAAAATTGATTTACTTAAAAATATTTAGAGTCCAAAATGTTATCAATATTGCATGCATATCATTTTGACTTGCACATATGTACTGTTTTAGTATAAATAATGAACTTTGAAATGAGCTATAAAGCTGCCATTTCAACGTTTTGTAAATAAATGATGTAATGCGAGTTGACCAATTCAATAGGTCTAACCGTCTAATCTAGGATCAGCGAAGATCGGCTACTCCCGGCTAAATTCGTAGAATTCTAAATTTATATTTATATATATTATTACCTGCTTTAGGTTTCATAACAGATACATATAACACAGAGAAAATAAAATCTTCGTCAAAGGGCCAAATTATGTATACTAAATACCAGGTCGGAGAAGTCACTATATTTGGAAGTAAACACACACTCATCACTAGTTAACCATATTACCCATAATACAATTCCATATTTATTTCGGCCAATGGCATGAATGAAGTACACTGTATAAGCACGTGACTTGTTTTACTACGTTTTACTACAAAGAACGCGTGTTTTTACTACAAAAATATATGCAGATCTATAACTTTAGTAATTCAAATCCCAGAAATTTTTGGAAACTTGTCCGCAGACTTATTAAAAATTCTGATGTATCTAACTGTATTCCTCCTCTGCGGAGTGCGACTGGAATTATTGAAATTGATGACTACACAAAGGCAAATATTTTAAACGACTACTTTATATCAATATCCAATATTGATGACAGGGGGGTGGAAGTTCCTATTGCTGAACCTAGAACGGACTCTATAATCTCTGACGTACCAGTTACCGTAAATGCCATAATTGACATCCTCAAATCATTAAAAAGTGGGAAAGCAGTAGGACACGATTCAATTAGTCACATTATGCTAAAAAACACTGCAAGTGCAGTAGCCTACCCTCTTTCTATTATCTTCCGTACCTCATTAGAGACTGGATCCTTTCCTACACAATGGAAACGTGCATTAGTTATTCCTATATTTAAAAAAGGTGACAAACAAGATCCTTCAAACTATAGACCCATTTCATTATTATGTACAATTGGTAAAGTATTTGAGAGACTAGTCGCAAAATATTTACATAATTATTTGTTAGATAATTCGCTTATTTATAAATATCAGTCTGGTTTTCAACCTGGCCATTCTACTACTCATCAACTCATAGAAATCTTTCAAAATATATGTGATAATTTGGAAAAAAGACAACCAACCTGTTTAGTGTTCTGTGATATCTCTAAGGCGTTCGACAGAGTGTGGCACAGGGGATTGGAAAAAAAATTAACTAGCTATGGTATATCGGGAAAATTATTGATATGGTTAGCTGATTATGTTAAGAATAGGTCGCAACAAGTATGTTTGGGGAATGCTAAATCTAATGTTGAAATTACTAAGGCAGGGGTGCCTCAAGGGTCTGTCCTAGGTCCCCTTTTATTTATTCTATATATTAATGATATTACTGATAATTTAGACAGCCTATCTAAGCTGTTCGCTGATGATACTTCTCTTTTATGCACTGATAAATCCCCACAAGTTATAGAACAAAAAATAAATAATGATCTCTCGAATATCCAGTCTTAGGCCGATAAATGGTTAGTGAAATTTAATCTAGTAAAAACACAGGCTATCCTCACTTCGAATATTGACCTTAATTATGTAATTGATATTGTTTTTAATAATGTAAATATCGACTTTGTTGATAGCCACCGACATCTTGGAGTGTATATTGATTCCGAGTGTAAGTGGGGCAGACATATAGACCATATCAGTAAAAACTGTCACGAAACAATTACATGTAGGTGTTCTACGGAAATTAAAATTCATTCTCTCTAGACAAACGTTAAGCAAAATTTATAGAACTTTTATTCTTCCTATATTGGAATATTGTTGTGAGTTGTGGGACGGTTGTACGGTCGCTGAAGCTGAAATCTTAGAAAAATTACAATTAGAGGCAGGTCGCATTGTTACGGGATTACCATCGTTCTCAAGCAGAAACCAGATTCTCTATTTCTAATCTAGACGGTCTCGCAGAAAACTCCAACTCTTTTAAAATACATCATGGGCTAACCCCAACCTATCTACAAACACTCCTTCCTTCTATAGTTGCTGATAACACCCAACACCTTCTTCGTAATGCAGAAAATTACACACTTCCTAATAATAGACTTGAAATCTTCAAATATATCTTTTTTCCCGTCTACCGTTCGTTTATGGAACCAGTTGCCTATAAACACCAGACATAGCGAGTCATTCTCTAATTTTAAACATGCTATCCGGAACCAAGACGTACCTGTAATACCCGACTTTTTTATTTTGGAGACCGTAAATTAAACATTATACATACAAACTTAAGAAATCGTTCAAGTTCATTACGTAGCCATTTATTCAGAGCAAATATTGTAACAGATCAAAAATGTCATTGCGGTTTCCCAGTTGAAGATCCACAGCATTTCTTTTTTAATTGTAATTCATATAATGACCAAAGAATCATTCTATTTCGACAGCTAAACTCATTTATTCCACTCTCTGTCAATTTATTACTTTTTGGAAATATGAACTTAAGTACACAAGAAAACGAATTAATCTTCATGCACACTCAGCAATATATCAAAGATACTCATAGATTTTAACTTCGTCCTTCTATTATTATCAAATATCTCCATATCTGCTTTACTCCCAACATCTTACTGGTTTTGTATTTACACTTAAATTATATTTGTATAACCCTCCGATACTGACGACAAAAGAGAAACGAATATTCAAAGAAAGCCTAGAGTGACCAGGAGAAAGACAAACCGACGACAGGATGATATGAACATTGTGAAGTCGAAAGTTAAGAAAAGTGGTTTAGAACTTCTGTCGTCTTTATCGGAGGGGTAGATTTTAGATTTTAAAATAATAGTATAATACAAGTTGAAACCAACACCTTGAGGAGCATACTGGTTATAAAATAGCTCTCTCCCTCCCCCACCTCTCTCTTTCTCGCTCTTCCCTCACTGTCTCCCTCTCTCTCTGTCTCAAATACAACTTTATATATTATGTATATCTTTTCTTGTAAATGCCATCTTGTCTATGTAATTTGTATGTTTTATTATTTTTGGGAACGGGCTTTATATAAGTTGTATAACTTGTGCTCAATCCCATTGCACATTTTGCAATAAAATATGTTTAAATAAAAAAAAACGAGTTTAGAGTTTAAAACCGCGTCCCGGGAGGATTTTTAGTCCAAAGGTTGAATCTGGCCATTAAGACCATAACAAAAATTTGTTGTGCCTTTATATAAGTGTATCGAGGGATGTAAATATTTATGTATATATATATGGACAGGGCAAGCTAACAAGTAAAGCTGGTTTCCCAATGTGTATTGTGTACCTGTACTGTGACATTTATGGCTTGTAAATTACGTAACTGGTATTTTTCGTGATTCGCAAGAAAATAAAACATGAAAAAAAACATTGTTTTGCATCTTTCATTTTTCATTCATTCTTTTGATATAGTATAGTACGGTATGTACCACATGGACTTGGTACGAATGCTAATCCACAAAACACACACACAGCTTTTAAACGAATGTTCAACCCACGGTTATATATATTATTAGATGAGAATGGCCAAGAGGATATAGATAATTGACTCAAATGAGTTATAAAACCGCCATTTCTACGTTTTGCGGATCGACAAATTCAATCGGTCTAACCGTCTAATCTAGGACCAGCGAAGAAATTTTAATATATATTATTAGCTGCTTACTTTAGGTTTCAAAGTAGATCAATATAACACAAAGAAAATAGCATCTCTGTCAAAAGGTTAAATTATATATATACTAAATACCAGGTCAGAAAAAATCAAAGTCAAAGTAAACACACAATCTTCTCTGTGATTACTAATAATTCAATCTTGTGATTACTAATAATTCGACCAATGGCATGAATGAGGTATAAGCACGTGACTTGGTTTACTACGTTTTTACTACAAAGAACGCGTGTTTTGTACCATTATGGTACATGTACCTCGCGGATCGTGATTTCATATCCAACATTTGAAATTGCTAAGCAATATTATCTATCATTGTTTAATTTTCATATTCTTTCCAACCAAATGGTTAAGCTTCCGCGTAGCCCACTAAGCTTTTTGGGAAGCTAATACTAGTGAAAATTTATCACAGTGCACTAATACTATACTCACATCTACTTTGGTAAACTTTCCTCTGGATACTTCTACTATGATTCTACGAGTGTTCCTACATGTACTTGTGTAGGTATTAGATGGAAAGATCCCATGTACAGAACGAAGTGAGAGAGACTGATGGAAAGACGGGGCAGTGATTGTGGGTACGTACGTGAGGGAGAGCAAGAGAGTGTGGGAGTAGATCCAGGACAGCGAATGGGTCATCCTCAACATTCCAGGGGTTACTATCACTTACGTGATATCCATCCCTTGGACTATCTCATACTAAACCTGAAGGCAGCTCATGAGAAAAACCAATGAACCAATCACAGGCCTGCAAAGACTTCGATCATTTGAAGACTACAGAGAAAGCGGCTCTCATATTCAAAGCCACACAGTCTATAACAGTGTACTGTTGGCTCTTTTGATGTACATCAAAAGACTAAATTAACTGTTTTATTCTGGTGTCTCCAGGTTTACTATGAGATAGTCAAGGGGTGGATTAGCTACTGTTATAGCGGAAAAGATATCACCTTCTAATAAGCAGGTGATATCTTTTCCGCTACAACAGTAGCCAGGGGTGGATATAACGTCAGTAATAGTAACCCCTGGAGTATCCAGAATGCGGATGGGTTAGAATATAGAGAGGGAGTAGACCTGTGTGTATTTTTTTAACTTTACAAACGATTTATCTTCAATAATATTAGTGATGATTTAAGTTCGATGTTTGTTTAATAAAACAAAGTTTAAACCAATGGCCAAAATTGGCAAGATACAATAAGGATGTACATCTGTATTCGAGATATGAAATTAGATGGGAATGGTCTGATCCCCTCGGACTAAAAGCGGGGGCTCCAACAAGGGGAACTTCACTGGATCATAGCTGGACAACTCATACCATGGAATACAACCAAATATGGTGTAAAGTATTGCTATTATCATTATATCCTGAATTGAGGAGTAATACGTGATTTATATGAAAGTATTCAATTACGCATTGAAGTCACTATTTTTCAATTTCATCGGGGTATGAAATAAATTTTGTTTGCAAACTATGTGAATCGGCGTAGCGGATTCTCAAAAAAGTTTTCAAACAAAATTTATTTCATACCCCTATGAAATTAAAAAAATAGTGACTTCAATGCTTATAATTGATTTTCCAGACTACTTTATAAAATGAAATACGTTTACACGTACGATTCCATTGATTTTTTCCAAGGGATAATTTTTTTCCAAATCAATACACAACGTCAATGTTTCTATTGTGACGTCACGATAACGTCGGGTTTCCGCGCCATTCTCGGATTTTTATTTTATTTTTTTTTTTTCCATCTTGGAATGAAAAAAAAATGAATAGGCCAATCAGAAAGCCAGATTAATTTTTATGAAATACAAATCAATTAACACATACCGATAACGAAGTATTTAAGTTAATCATAAGACAAACCAATAGACATGTAAAATGTTATATATTGTTAGTATTATGGTGGCATATTTCTGCCATCGATTTGCCGACTTACGACTTAATGATGTCGACATAATTAAGGCATTAATTCGACATCATATCGGAAGATGTCGACATAAACAGAAGAATATGTCGACTTATCACATGAACCTGCCCACATAATGATTCCAAGATAATTATGTAGAAAGTTGGTAACTCGGCGATTAATCGTGTTTATGCTCGGGTGTGACACCGACTTGTCAGTTATTGATGTCGACATCTAAAAAAAAACTAATTCAGGTAAGTTTTTATTTAATTTCAAAATTAAATCAAAATTAAAAATTGTGATCCTGCACATCCTGGCCATGCAGCTGCAGCCTGCGTGTACGTACACATTGTACATGTAGCTGTCAGTCCGAGCTGAGGAAGTTAGAGTGCAAAAGGACTCTGCTTTGTACAACGAATTTCCATCCTCTTGGCCATAATCATTTATTAATATATATAACCGTGGGTTGAA
Source organism: Argopecten irradians (assembly GCF_041381155.1). Lineage (NCBI taxonomy): Eukaryota > Metazoa > Mollusca > Bivalvia > Pectinida > Pectinidae > Argopecten > Argopecten irradians. The sequence continues at coordinate 15,943,665 of NC_091148.1, read as the reverse complement.
AATTCGTTTAAAAGCTATGTGTGTGCTTTTTGGATTAGGATTCGTACCAATTCCATGTGGTTCATACCGTACTATACTATATTACAATGATTTTTTCAAGATTTCATTTTCTTGAGAATCACGAAAAATACCAGTTACGTAATTTAAAAGCCAAAACGGTCACAGTACAGATACACAATACCCATTTGGAAACCAGCTTTACTTGTTAGCTTGCCCTGTCCATATATATACATAAATATTTACACCCCTCGATATACTTATATAAAGGCACAACGAATTTTTGTTACGGTCTTAATGGCCAGATTCAACCTTTGGGATAAAAATCCTCCCAGGACGCGGTTTTAGCTCCAAACTCGGGATATATCTGCATCTATTTTTTGTAGTAAAAACGCAGTAAAAAAGTCACGTGCTTATACCTCATTCATGCCATTCGCCGGAATATACAATTGTATTATGGGTAACTAGTGATCACGTGATTGTGTGTTTACTTCCAAATATGGTACTAGTTTGCCTGCCATTTCTTCGGAGAAATTGATTTATTTGAAAATATGTAGACTCCAAAATGTTTTTAATATTGCATGCATATCATTTTAACTTGCACATATGCACTGTTTTACTATAAATAATGAAGTGAAATGAGTTTTAAAACTGCCATTTCCACGTTTTGTAAATAAATGATATAATGCGAATTGACCCATTCAATAGGTCTAACCGTCTAATCTAAAATCAGCGAAGATCGGCTTCTCCCGACTAAATTCGTAGAATTCTAAATTTATATTTATATTTATATATATTATTACCTGCTTTAGGGTTCAGAACATATACATATATCACAGAGAAGATAAGATCTTCGTCAAAAGGCCTAATTATGTATAAATACCAGCTCAGAGAAATCACTCTATTTGGAAGTAAACACACACTCATGTGATCACTAGTTACCCATAATACAATTCCATATTTGTTTCGACCAATGTCATGAATGAGGTATGATCACGTGACTTGTTTTACTACGTTTGACTACAAAGAACGCATGTTTTGTACCATAATTGGGAAAATCCCTTGATTAAAAATGACAAACCATGTACCTTTGCTATGATATAAAGTTCTCATTTTTTAAATTCAATAATGAATGCAGATCAAATGTATTTAATCAAATATGTGTATTAATTTGATTTGAAACATGTTTGTTTTGCTGAAAATATGACAAATAATATCAATACAAAATATTCATGTTTGTAATTTTATTGTTGTTGTTTTTGTACTTGCTGTACAATGTAAAATGAGAAAAACCGAGAAGTGGAGAAGAAGTTTGTTAGAATTTAAATTGTTTACAAATGGATGAGAGTTGAGAATGAGCAGAAGGCAATAAGGATATATATGTCTAACAGTCACCTGAATTCCGATATCCACAGTTATAAATAATGTTTTGCTTTTAAACAAACAAATAAATATGTCTCAGCCCTGTGACTTGGCACATAGGTCAAGATCATTGATTTGTATCCCTTCATCCCAGAATGCTATGGCCCAATAACATGTCCATGTATGAGGTTCTTGGTTATTAAAGGCCCACTACCTTTCCGGAGAAAAAATTTATAGGTTTCTTAAAAACATTAATAACAAAAGAAAATATATATCGATGGCTTAAGATGAGGTTACAACACCAAACATATGCAAGATTCCCTGTCTAATGTACGATAACAGTGGAGATTCATTTCGCTGTTTTGCCGTCTAGCGCAGTGATAATCAACTACCGCGCGGCATTTAGGACGACGGCGGGAAACATAAAACGACCCGCGTTATGAAAATTAACATTTTATTTATTCTAATTAAACAGTTCTGAAGGTGATGATAAGTGTGCTAGTAAACGTATAGTTGATAACTTCTGCGACTCTACAAAATTATTGATCTCGTTTTACATTCCTATTTTAAAAATTAAAAGCCGTTTCGGAAAGGTAGTGGCCCTTTAAGAAGATTGTAAATTGTTTACAAACAGACACTGAATGATTTCGGCCAAAAGATAATTGCAATAGGTCACACAGGAGGAGATTAATTCAACACACTACCATACATACTTTATATACTTTTTCTCATAAATCATTACATATAATCCTTGTACACATCCATATCAGTGGCAACGCTAACAGGAAATTAATGAATATGCAAAATGGCGTGCGAGCGTGGAAGGATCGAGATTTTGGTGTTTGGAGGTCCGGGGGTCTATCTCGGAAAAAAATATCACGATTTAGAATGGCTGAGATAATTTTTACGATGTATTTTGATGATTTTGCGAACGCCGAATGCGCGAGATTTTGGTGTTTGGGGGGTCCGGGTGTCTCACCCTGAAAAAAAATATTACGATTTTAATGATTTTGCGAGCGCCGAATGCGCGAGACTTTGGTGTTTTGGGGGTCCGGGGGTCTCCCCCGTGAAAAATACATGTATTACGATTTGGAATGATCAAGATGAGTTTACGGTGTATTTTGAGGATTTTAAAGCGTTCTTTACGTGGTAATTTTTCGATTTACATTTACCTGCATTTAGAAATTATAATTGTGAATGTCGTCTTATCATTGTGCAACCCTGCTCAATCTGAACATACGACTTCACACCATCAGTACATTGTTGTTTAACTAAAAAATATTGAATTGATTTAATTGTCTTGCTTAGACATATAAACAATTTAATATTTTAAGAAACATTTTTGAAATAGTAGAATCCCTTGATGGACATTTTTAGTCTAGTTCATGTGTATTGAATTTTTATTATTAATGGTTTGAACATTACGTGCATGAACTTTAGGAAATGCGCCGCAAAGCTGCAAAATTTTCTAAAATGAAGTACGAAAAATGTGCAGGAGGACCCTTTTCTTCCTTCGCCCCTGCAGTTGCACATTTAAAAAGTTTCATGAACTTGGTACCCACTACTGACTGATGTAAATCATGCCAATAAAAGATGGATTTTTCTCTATTTCTGGAATTCTTTACCTTTTCCTTTCCTCTTAAAAATGTTTTATAACATGGGAAAACAAAAAACGAAGTCTATATAGCAGTAATAACAAAACACATAGCCATCTGTCAGCCATGTTTTTTTCCTGATTTCTACAAAATGAAACAAATACATATACCGTATATAAGCACCAAATATTGGCCTATCAGGCCCATGAAATCAGCCAGTGATGATATCCATTTAACCTTTTAATATATGAAGAGTATTTGATTCCATTACATCTGTTACATTTCCTATGAAAATTGAGCAAATAATGCTCATAAATATGTTTCCCTATATAAACTATGGTAAAGACCCTTTCCCCTAGGGAAAATTCCGAGACCCCAGGGCCATGATATTCACAATATTGGTAGAGGGCCTTGAGCCCTTTCAATCTATGAAGAGTAATTCTGACAAACAAAATGATACATTTTCGTACGGAACCTACCGAAGCATAATTAGTTAGGTCCTAGATCCCAATTTACCAGGTAGGAAGCTGCCATGTAAGCACATAAGCCCGTGTTTCTTAGTATATGTACATACATGTATGTATTAGATTCCCAAAAAGCTGAGTGGGCTATGCGGAAGCTTATAACTATTTGTTTGGAAATAATATTGAAAATAAACTATGATATGATAGTAATGCTTAACAATTTCAAATGGTGGAAATGAAACCACGATCCGCGGAGGATTTTCCCCATAATGGTACAAAACACGCGTTTTTGTAGTCAAACGTAGTAAAACAAGTCACGTGATTATACCTCATTCATGCCATTGGCCGACATAAATATGGAATTGTATTAGTGGGTAACTAGTGATCACATGAGTGTGTGTTTACTTCCAAATATCTCTGACCTGGTATTTATTCATAATTAGGCCTTTTGACGAAGTCTTATTTTCTTTGTGTTATATGTATATGTTCTGAACCCTAAAGCAGGTAATAATATATATAAATATAAATTTGAATTCTACGAATTTAGCCGGGAGTAGTCGATTTTCGCTGATTTTGAATTAGACGGCTAGACCTATTGAATTGGTCAATTCGTATTATATCATTTATTTACAAAACGTGAAAATGGCAGTTTTATAACTCATTTCAGTTCATTATTTATAGTGAAACAGTGCATATGTGCAAGTCAAAATGATATGCATGCAATATTAAAAACATTTTGGAGCCTAAATATTTTCAAATAAATCAATTTCTCCGAAGAAATGGCAAGCAAACTATCACCATATTTGGAAGTAAACACAAAATCACGTGATCACTAGTTACCCATAATACAATTGTATATTCCGGCCAATGGAATGAATGAGGTATAATTAGCATGTGACCCTTTTACTACGTTTGACTGCAATGAACGCGTGTTTTTACTACGAAAAATAGATGCAGATGTACCCCGAGTTGGGAGTTTAAAACCGCGTCCCTGGAGGATTTTTAGCCCAAAGGTTGAATATGACCATTAAGACCATAACAAAAATTCGTTGTGCCTTTATATAAGTGTATCGAGGGATGTAAATATTTATGTATATATATATGGACAGGCCAAGCTAACAAGTAAAGCTGGTTTACCAATGTGTATTGTGTACCTGTACTATGACCTTTATGGCTTTTAAATTATGTAAGTGGTATTTTTCGGGATTCACAAGAAAATAAAACATGAAAATATCTTCTGTTTTTTTATCTATTTTTTCCCCATTCATTCTTTTAATATAGTATAGTACGGTATGTACTACATGGACTTGGTACGAATGCCAATCAACAAAACACACACACAGCTTTGAAACGAATTTTCAACCCACGGTTATATAAAGGCACAACGAATTTTTGTTACGGTCTTAATGGTCAGATTCAACATTTGGGCTAAAAATCCCCCAGGGACGCGGTTTTAAACTCCCAACTCGGGGTACATCTGCATCTATTTTTCGTAGTAAAAACACGCGTTCATTGCAGTCAAACGTAGTAAAAGAGTCACGTGCTTATACCTCATTCATGCCATTGGCCGGAATATACAATTGTATTATGGGTAACTAGTGATCACGTGATTTTGTGTTTACTTCCAAATATGGTGATAGTTTGCTTGCCATTTCTTCGGAGAAATTGATTTATTTGAAAATATTTAGACTCCAAAATGTTTTTAATATTGCATGCATATCATTTTGACTTGCACATATGCACTGTTTCACTATAAATAATGAACTGAAATGAGTTATAAAACTGCCATTTTCACGTTTTGTAAATAAATGATATCATACGAATTGACCAATTCAAACGGTCTAGCCGTCTAATCTAGAATCATGGAAGATCGGCTACTTCCGGCTAAATTCGTAGAATTCTAAATTTATATTAATATATATTATTACCTGCTTTAGGGTACAGAACATATACATATAACACAAAGAAAATAAGACTTCGTCAAAAGGCCTAATTATGTATAGATACCAGGTCAGAGAAATCACTCTATTTGGAAGTAAACACACACTCATGTGATCACTAGTTACCCACTAATACAATTCCATATTTATTTCGGCCAATGGCATGAATGAGGTATGATCACGTGACTTGTTTTACTACGTTTGACTACAAAGAACGCGTGTTTTGTACCATTATTGGGAACCCCCCCCCCCCCCCCCCCCCGGATCGTGATTTCATTTCCACCATTTGAAACAGATGGCTTAGAGTAGACTTTGATTGTGAAACATTGATAAATGACTTAGATTACATGTTGTGCCATGGTAGATGTCAACGTTCATGCTCGACAATTACTTGAAACATCGTCTAATAAATTTGTGTTGAAATTATAATGCAGATCAAATATATTAATCAAATATATCAATACAAAATATTCATGATTGTAATTTTATTGTTGTTGTTTTTGGACTTGCTGTACAATGTAAAATGAGAAAAACCGTGTTGTGGAGAAGAAGTTTGTTAGAATTTGAATGGTTAACAAATGGATGAGAGTTGAGAATGAGCAGAAGGCAATAAGGATATATATGTCTAACAGTCACCTGAATTCCGATATGCACAGTTATAAATAATGTTTTGCTTTTAAACAAACAAATAAATATGTCTCAGCCCTGTGACTTGGCACATATAGGTCAAGATCATTGATTTGAACAAACTTTGTATCCCTTCATCCCAGCATGCTATGGCCCAATAACATGTCCATGTATGAGGTTCTTGGTTATTAAGAAGATTGTAAATTGTTTACAACAGACACTGGAAGATGCCGGCCAAAAGACAATTGCAATAGGTCACACAGGAGGAGATTAATTCAACACACAACCATATATACTTTATATACTTTTTCTCATAAATCATTACATATAATCCTTGTACACATCCATCGGACTGACAGCTACATGTACAATGTGTACGTACACGCAGGCTACAGCTGCATGGCCGAGATGTGCAGGATCACAATTTTTAATTTTGAAATCAAATAAATAGAAACTTTTCTGAATTGACAAAATCAACGTCGAACTCTGCTGTATGGTGCCTTGCTGCATATACACAGTGCCCTATGAAAGGGTGGCCTTTGATTTCCACTTTCAAGACCAGATATCGACACCTTTTAGTTTAGATGTCGACATCAATAACTGACAAGTTGGTGTCACATCCGAGCATAAACACGATTTATGTCAACATAATTAAGTCGTAAGTCGGCAAATCGATGGCAGAAATATGCCGCCATTCATTCTAGATGCTCAAGGGGTTACTATCACTGTCTTCTACATCCACTCCTGGGGATGGGGGTTAGGTTCCCCGTCTTGATCAAAAGTCTGATTTCATTTTTACAATAAAAACTGCAACAAAAACATAGTGAAGATTTTATGTTTTCTAATTACATAGTTCAGAACTAATTGCAATTTTACTTATTAATTTCGTTTTACATTCCAATTTTGCTTAAAAAACTATTTCGGAGAGGTATGTACAGTGTGCCCTTTCATCTTACCATTCATAATATTTCTTATTTCTTTCCGTTGCTTGTAATCTGACAAAAAAAACCCCAAAGAAACTAAATACAGCATGTTTTTAGGCGATGTAATTTTGTAAAAATAACTATTTCAAGTAATATCACGTAGACAGAGAAATAGATACATGTACGTCACTGCTTTGTCAAGGATCGTCTGAAAACCTTACAAAATCAACAGATCGATCATTAATTAATAAACGAACAACTAGGTCAAAACAGTTAAACCATATTTACGGCCCGGGCCAACGCGGACTCTTTTTTGAACAAATCGAGCAGGCCTAAATGTGGCCCCGGAAATACTCGCCTGTAATTCTACTATATATACTTGCGTTAAATAAATTTCTTTCGGAATGCATCTGGACTAATCATGATGTACGACCATAACATATAACTTCCGAGCGATGCCTGAAAATGGCGAATGTAATGAGTTGGCAGAGAGTAATTATATGTTTTAGAAGAACGTTACCTGTTAACGACAGCTTGGAAAATGTGACCAAAACTAATATGGTAACGTATCTTCCCATATATATCTTTTAGGGGTCATATCTACACGAAAACGTCGTTCTAATTGACTGATTTATTTCGGTCGCTGTTACTGTTAGCTCACTGCTCGATTTCCGATATCATCTAATCTAACTAGTAACCAACAAACCATAATTAGCTACACCTTCATACATAAAAATTAGAAAAAAGGGACACTAAATATAAAATTTGTAACGTATAAATTGATAGACTGACGATACACTGACGGCTTCACAGGGAAAATACAAAAACGCTTCATCGTCTTCAGGAACAGAGGAAGACCGAAACCTCTAGGTCTGCCAAGACTTTTTGCAGTTAGACCTACATCATTATGCAATTTATACATGTAATTTTCACTCGTTAATGACCCCAAATACACATGAATAATTACGTCACCAGTTCATGCCTTTTAGTACCAACAGAATAGGATTCCACAAAATGCATACGTGTATCATGATCAGTATGCAGAATTTAAAGAGAAAATGATTCTTTGAAGAAAAAAAGAGAAGATTATACAATGTTCCCTGTGGTTGATTTTATATACTGTCTGTCACTTAAATAAAAAAGTTGTCCCCCTTGGTAGCAATCATGTGACAATCACATGTACATGGGTTGAAGAAATTAATTTTCAAATAAAAAGGAAAACTCGTGATAATTGTAGAACACTAGTATAAGAATATTGAAAAAAAAGTATACAAAAAATAATATTTCTAGTTGTAAAATAATTATAATTTCATTATATTATCTTTCTATTTAATTTTAGTTATTTTTGATAAGAAAATCACAATGAATAAAATGAAACTTCACTTTTTAATTTTCAGACAAAAACATATTTTCTAGTTGCAAATTGATTATAATTTCTTTATATTATCTTTCTATTTAATTTTAGTTATTTTTGATAAGAAAATCACAATGAATAAAATTTAACTTCACTTTTTAATTTTCAGACAAAAAAATATTTTCTAGTTGCAAATTGATTATAATTTCTTTATATTATCTTTCTATTTAATTTTAGTTATTTTTGATAACAAAATCACAATGAATTAAACTTCACTTTTTTGCTTTTCAGACTTGAGGTGCTTCAATAACCACTGAATGACCTGTTGATCAGTATCTAGATCCTTGTTACAGACCGGCACCATGTTTAAGATTGAGTCATATATAACCCCTCTGTTGATGGGGTATGTTGACAAATATGTAAAGTTACGCCCGGAAGATTTCCAGCTATCACTATGGGGAGGAGATGCAGTGCTGAATAACCTTGACCTTCGACTTGATACATTAGAAAGGGCCATTCAACTACCAATTACAATCAAAAGTGGATATGTTCATGAACTTCGAATCCATGTTCCATGGACAAAGCTTGGCTCAGAACCAGTGGTTATTACTATCAATACTATTGAATGTATACTAAAACTTCGCGATAAAGCCTACGAGGATACGAAGGGGTCAAGGTCAAAGCAGCCGCGGAAGTCAAGGTCATCTAATCAGTTAAAATCTAAGAGCACAGGGGATGAAGATTTACCTCCGGGTTACCTTCAGAGTCTAATGAATAAAATCATAAACAATGTCAGTATCATTGTCAACAACCTCATTGTGAAGTTTGTCGAGGACGATATTGTTTTGTCTCTGAACGTGAAATCAGCCGAAGTTTACAGTGTAGACAAAATGTGGAACCGAGCTTTTACAGATTTATCTGCCCCTGATTTTACTCTACGTAAGTCGGTGAACTTTTGTGACCTGACCGTTTGTTTAGACAAGTGTGATGCTAGCGGACGGATAGAGATGTATCAAGATCCTCTGATATATCGATGCTCGGTGACGGGACGAGTATACACAAAATACGCTAGTCTTACTTCAAAACTTCCAACCGTTACAAAGTTTGATGTTTTTTGTGACAAGCTTGATATCTCTTTGACTGACACACAACTGCCGATGTTTTTCCGGCTGATTGAGCTATGTATTGCCTTGTACTATGGGACCAAAGAATATCCAGAGGATCTGGAAACTGTACAAACCGTTTCTGATCTACAAGAGGAAGAAGAGGAAAAACCATCTGCAGAAGGTGAGACAAGGTCAAGGACAGGGTCTCACTCTGGGTCAAGGTCAAATATTTGCTTTCACTTTTGGATGAAAATTTGCTATGATGGATTTATTCTGAATTTCTTATTTTCAGGAAATTCAATTCAAATGTGAAAGATAAGTAACATTTATGCTCTGCTGATGTGTTCAAGATTTTTATTTAAATGTAATAGTCATTGATGCATATCACATATATCAGGGTATGTATCCTGTAATTTTGTGTGAAACATGTGCCTACTATTTTTCTTTGGTTTTAACTGCCCCTTATGTAACATCAAATTTTCTCTAGTGTCTATTTAATTGCATTTATTAAAGTTTTGATTTTCAGATACCAGTACATGTACTGATAGATTCGAAATGTTTAAATTATTTTATAAATGACAGATTTTTCAGCTTCCAATACGCCTGGTGGAGGTGATCAGGGATGGGCATCGTGGGCGTGGTCCTATGTTCCACAGATTCTACCTTCAGAAGAAGAAGAGCTCGGAGATGCATCAACAACTCCAAAGCAGAAAACTCCCCCAATACTGTCAATAGGAATGTATGCCCATAAAGCATCTGTTACATTCAAGGTAAAGTATATTTCTATTAATACACATCCATTCTTTCTTTCCCAACTAATAAATTTCAACGATTTCCATTTCAAAAACATTTTCGTGAAGATCACATTACACTCACAGATTCAAGATTGAAGGGAAATTCCCATCATTATAAGTAGTGATGTATAATCGGTTGAAAACTGTAATCGATCATCGGTTGAAATCGGTTTGTGCTTCCGATGCGACTTTTCCAACTATAATCGGTTTCTGAACTATTTCTTTTTTGTGCATACTTTTTTACTGAAAATTACTAATTATGCTGGTGAACTTGGTGTTGCACATGTATATATACATAGATATCTAATAAATTGATATATCAATATTGCACATGTAGTTATTTACTGCTTTCTATTACCCATTGGTTCTTAATTATGTATAGTCACCCTCTGGCTTTTGTAACATAACATGAAAGCATGGTGAGTGTTGTGTGATGCATGTTCATTTACCAGGTACTTTTAGCATTAAATAACCTTGGGGTTCCAACTAGTGTAGAGAGTTGTCACAAATCCTCAAGTAAGTGAAGTAACACAAATACAATCAGTTGTAAAGGTCAATTTAATTTATTAACAATCTAATAGCAATAGGCATCACTTGCCATCAAAATAAACTGGTGAAAACAACAAATAACAGAAACAAACAAACTTAACAAAAGAAAAAAAGAAAAAATAAGGAAAAATGCAAGACTTAAAACTTTATCCGATTAATCGGTTACGGGAAACCAGAACCGATCATCGACATCGGAAGGCTCTAACAAGTCGTCAATCGATTATATCCGATGATCGACCCACCACTAATTATAAGTGATGTAGATATTAGTTCGCAGAGGTAAACTTTTGAAAAAAAACTACCTTGATCGCGAAATTGCTGAAAGTAAATGATATGTGAAGGAAAGATGGTTTACATTATGACTTTTAAAATTTTGTTGAGCTTCTCATATTTGATAATAGTAAGCAAATAGTATTACCCATTTGCTACAGTAGGATGTCTTCGAATTCATACTCAGTAAAAATGAATATTTTTGTGAATGCTTAATTTTACAATGTGCACACATACACATATGCAGAAGTGTTACTTTCACAATTAGATATATAGCTACACAGATCATACATTCATAAAATATAACATGTGTGGGAAATTTTTCGCGATCATGAGACCATGGTGTAATTAGCGAAAGTTTCCTTCTTTTCAGCAAAGTCTGTTTCTGTAAAATTTCACTAATAAAAGAATTGTCTTTATTCACCAGTTGACAGAGGTGTTGAAAGACAAACATCAGTACGGACCAAAGAAGATTGCATTCCGACCCTTCATGCTGCTGGAAGGGGAAGGTATCACCTCGGAAATCCTTCTAAAAGGACACGCCTTCTTTAATATGAAAGTTGGCTTCTCCAACTGTCAGCTATTGAGTCAAGGACATTGTATATGTGGGGCTGACGATGAGGGAGATACAAGGGTTTGTTTAAATTATATATTATATTTAAAGATAACATTTTCATTTTGCTGTAGGAACTTTTAATTGTTAATGAGGTTGCCATAAAACCACAAATATATATACATTAAATTTTGTTGATAATAACATTGTAATGCAGTTTTTCTTGATCAGCTCACCACTCAAATTATGCCTATGATATTTTTGTGAAAACTTTGACCGTTTTTGATTATGCAGTTTGACTGATTGGACTTAGTTGTTCTTTTATGAATTAAAGACACACCTGGTGATTTTATTTTGTTTTGAGATGAGCCTTTACAAAGCATTGACAGGCCTGTATGATAAACTGCAGGTCTGTCAGGATTTCTACTTTTACAAATGGTCAAGCCGGTTCTTTCGAATAAACAAAAACGGCCTATATATCATAAGGAATGTAACCTCAGACAATTAGACTACTTCATGTACCACGTGATATCCTGAAATGTTTGTGCGGTTCTAGTATCTCCGGTGGTGAATGATGAAATGTATCTCTTTGTAGTTTTCTTGCTGAAATGATAACAGTTCGGTATATCAACTTTTAATATCATTCCATCACTAATAGAAGCAATAGTACCACACAAACTTTATTTGGTATCACATATTTACTTGAATTAGTCCCATTCATGTTATTCTTACAGTTGATCATTATGCTTAATCTGCATGTCAATGGTTTAAGTAGACATATAAGAAAGTATATTTCTAGGGGTCAGGAACATCTGAGACATAATATGGCTTTATTGGGATTATTAGGTGTTTGAATGATAAATATCTGTTGAAGTATATTCCTGTAGGTGAGTATGATGGCGATGGGAAGATTTAAATACTTGAGTGAAAAATAGTTTAAAGGTAGTCAGTACAAAGAAAATGCAAGGCTTGGTATGAACTTTAAAAAAAATATACTACCAACATTATCAAAATTAGTCCATTATATTTAGTTCTAGCAGGGCAAGAAACGTATTTTGAAAATCACTTGCCGAATTTAAGATTCTCAGTCTAATTTTACCCAAAACAGGGTAATTTAACATTAAAACCGGGCAAATTTACACCAATTTTCACTTGGCCAGGAGCATGTTTTACTGGTTTCGGGCCATCAGACCTGGGATATTTTTTGCCCTGTCTAGTGATACAATGTACAATAAGACTGAGTTTTCTATGTCTACAGAGCCAGGTGTTGTTACGAGGAGGGAGTTCTCTTCAGTCCAAGTCGGTCCTAAACTACTACAGCCAATCGCTGTTTGATCAGGGATGTCCAGCCAATCAGGACGCAGATCTCCAGTTTATTGTCGACTTTGACGAGCACATACAGGTCCACACAGAACAATATGTTACAGAAAGGTTTGGAGCATTCTACATGGATTATCTGTATACAATGCCGGACTCCAATATAAAGCCAGGTATAAATTCATTATACAGTATACAAGCTCTCTAATGTAATGTTTGGTGGGGCCGTTGTGGCCGAGTGGTTAAGATGGCTTCACATATTACCAGTTATCCACCACTTCTTGGTTGCAAGTTTGTATTCAATGTGGGACAGTTGCCAGGTTGCAACCCAGAGGTGGAGAGCTTATGGAACTATGTCAGGACGTTTTAACCACTCAGTCACCATGGCTCAGAGGTGGATAATTGTGGTAATAAGTCAGAATATTTTAACCACTCGGTGGAGGCTTGTGTTAATACATATGTCGGGATATCTGAATTCTCTTAGCCACTGTGGCCCACATTTTTTACAGGCTTTGTTTAGTTGACTGAATAATTTCCTTTGAACAGCTTGTGTCAGAAATAACTACTTGTATTGTTGATATTTGTAGAGGGTGGTAGTATGTCGTCCGTTACCACAGACGAGGTTGTGTTTGTCACTGAACATTCCTTGATCCGGTACATTGTTGGTCCAGTTCATCTCAATGTTTCATCATCAGCCGTCCACAGAATCCAGAAGTTCCTCAGCTGTGCTCAAGATCACACCTACGAACCGTACACCAAGAAAAAGCCAGGTATATTTTCTCATTCTCTTTTGAGGATGATGATGGAAGGGCAAGTATTGAATCACTGGATCTATCCTAAGTTTAATTGACTTAAAGTTGTCATCTGGATGATTTCAGTTGCAGTTTGAACAAAAATATGTTACTGTAATGCCATTTTGAAGATGGATCGAATGACTACATTCATAGTGTTCCTAGCTAATGTTCTGTAACAATCTACTGGTGTTGTTTCATACTTATTCTCCTTTTAATATTTAATTCATATACTGTATTTGGCCCAATAAGTACCCCATCCCTATAAGCGCCCGTCCTCCTCTTTTAGACTTCAATTTCATTTAATTTATATTAAATACAGACTGAAAATATGAAAACTGTGTTGGTTTGCTTTCTGATTTCTTTTGCAAATTGATTGATGGCTTTTTTTAAAGAATAATTTCTTGAAAGGCTGTCATAATTTGTTTCTATTAAGCTCCTCCTTATTTGCTTAATCAATAAATTAAGTGCCCTGGGAGCTTATTGGGATGAATATGATATTTTTTGGTTTGAAATGATGAAAATAATGAAAATAATGAAAATAATGAAGACGCGAAATATATATTTTCCCTCAAATAAAGTGGTATTATATCTAAATTGAACTTATTATAAAGGTGATTTTGTATGTTTTAACTAACAGAGGTTGTTGACGAGAGCTGTCCTCCACCGACAGAAGAACAAGTCAGATCAATGGAGACTTTTATACCAACAAATACACATCACGTTACCCTACTCAACCCAACAGCTACCATATTCTATGCTGAACACCCGAGCTGTGATGTCAAGAAAAAGAACTACCACACCACACACAAACTACATAAGGTGAAATGTTGTTCCTCTAAATTCACATTCTGATTCGCAGTCAAATTGATATCCACAAACTTACAAATGCTCAAATAAGATGGAAAGAACAACAAGTAATTCTCCCCATGCTTTAGTATTATAGAGTAGATTGCAGGTTAAGTATTGTTTGCTTTAGGTTGTATAGGGTAACCATGTCAAATCATAGAACGGGAGAGAAACTAGGAGGTGGAGAATTTCATTAGGCCTAACTGGCCAAATGTTAGAAGTGCTACTCTTTTTATATTAATTACACTGTACCTTGTTTTATGTATGGAGTTAGGATTTGCGAAATGAGTGTGATTGGTGTATGGGTAATTCATGGAAAATTTACATGATTTTTAAGATTTCAACAATAGTTCAAATGTTCTGGGTTAAACTGTTATTAGAAAATTTATATTTATAATTATATAAAAATGATATAATAGTGTATGTATGTAGCGCAGAACAAAAGAACTAGGTTCTCTGTTTAAAACTTATACCAATTATGTACAAATGGTTTCTTTTCAGACCAAAGACGATCCATCAAAACAAACCGAGACACACTTGCCCTGCTTCGCCATCGCAGCAAACCGGTTTGATTATCAAATCAGTTATGCTATGTATCCAAGGAAACTGGTGAAGCTTGTCAGCAAAACTGTGGGGCCATCACCAAATCTTCTTCATCACTGTTACTCACACACACAGATCAAGGTAACTGGGTTACAGGTCGTTAGGTACAATAGGGTTGAAAGGTCGTTATTATAGGTACAATAGGGATGAAAGGTCATCACATATAAAGGTCATTGCCATGGTACAGTAATGGTGAAGAATTGTTACCTAGATGTAAGAGAGGTGAAAGGTCATTTCCTAGATACAGTAAAGGTGAAAGGTCAATACCTAGATACATTAGATGTAAAAGGTCATTACCAATTAGGTACAATAGAGGTTAAAGGTCAAAGGTAAAATACAACCTTTGTGTGGTTATACTCAACAATGTCACTTCTAAAAAGAAAATGCAATGATTTCTGTAACTTTTGTTTGACAACTTTAAGTTAGTTCATCTATTTATTTGGTAATGTAAGTATATAAACCTTGTTTCAGTACTCGTTTTCTAAAACTTTCTGAAGTTAGAAAAATTATTATTTTTTAATTAATTAAACAAAACCTGCTAGATTAATTGTCTCTAGATATGTGATATGATTCTGTGTAATTACTTTGTGTTTCTACAGATGTTTGGATTCAATGCTGGAATAGTCCAATTAGACAAAGCTGGGGTCCAGTCTCATGTAGTGACAGTTATCCCCCCTTGTAGTGGAGCTCTCTACATGAAGAAGCTACTCCTGCCCATGTATTGGTAAGATACAGCCTTAACAGTAATGTCAATAATCTCACTGAGTCTATCAACATTTATAAATATTAGCCTTACTACGTTGTGTATCGGAAATGTAATTCATTTCTATTCGACTATTTTAACTTAAACTAGAATCCACTGGAGCAATCCCTTTCTGATCGATTGATATGGATAAGATTTCATATTTCTGTTGTTTTTTTTTCAAAATGAATTTAACACATTGTAGTTTCTTATTCAGACGAGCACTAATTAGAAAATATTTGTAAATGGAAAAAATAGAAAATATTTGAGAAAATATTAAATGGAAAAAAAAATAACCCCCCCCCCCACCAACCCTCACAAAAAAAATCACCTAAATGAACAAAACCATGTCATTATTATATAATTTAATTATGTTTTTTGGAAATGGATGTGAATAAAAATTTAATTTGTGAAAGATAGCTTTTAGTTAAAGTTTGTAGAATTGTATCTCTGATTATGGAAGTATGGGTTTTAGATATACAGTATTTTTAACTGTTATTATTAAAAACAAATTCAGTAAAATGTGTTTGACTGTGAAATATTATTTGTTTGAATTAATATTTTGTTGTAGGAAAAATGTCCATCTTCCCAAAGGAGAACATCTATATCAGCTAGGGCAGGTGTCTATCAATCTGAACAAGGCCAAGCTGTTGCTAGGGAAACAGATTTGGTCGTCTTGGCAACAGAAAACTCCCAAACTGTCTTCACTGACTGAGAATAGTCTGATGGAGGATATCTTTCGCATGGGTAAACAGACAATATTAATTATTGTGATATGACACATGAATATATGTGTAATGGATATAAAAAAACTGTTTTTGACAATTTAAAGATGCTCCACTGCCGAGGGAGCATAAATGACACCATTCATTTGAACAATAACTTGATCGTGTACATATGTGTCTAATCAACACATAAATACAAATAATTGTTTTGTTTTTAGTTAATGTACAATGTACAATCAGTACTTCATTCCATATAGGGCATACTGCCATTGAGTTATCTTTTTTATCTTGAAATAAAATAAGAAGGTCAAACTTTTTGGTAGTAGATATAGTAAATAGCATTTGTAACTGAAGAAATATAATAATTTGTCAGCCTGTTTTTTAAAGAGAAAAATACCATTCGTCAGCGGGTGAGCATCTATAAAGGTATAACATGTAAATAAAGGTCCATTATTTGTGTTTCTGCAAGACTTATTGAATGGAAAATATAAAGAGTTATGTCCCCTTTATAAAAGGGTCCGCCACAAACATTGATGCCAACAAGAGTTGTTTCTGCAAAGGAGACATAACTCTTTTTATCTGCTAATGCAGGTTTATGTTGGTGCCAATATATTGAAAAAAAGGGACGTAATTCTCCCTAATGTTAATGTGACTTGCCGCAGTCACACCCCTTCAAATGGGTTGGTGGCTAATATATTCACAAATTGGATGTAACTCTTCCTATTTTCAATGTAACTTAAGAAGTCGCACCCCTTCAAATGTGTTGGTATTCACAAAGAGGATATGTACCTCTTCTTATTTTCAATGTGATTTGATGAAGTCTCACCATTGAAATGTATTGGTGGCCAATATATTCACAAATGGGACGTTACTCTTCTTATTTTCCATACGGCATTTCGGTGCTAACATGTTTTTTGTGCAGAGGGAACAGAACTCCCTTTTTTTGCTAAATCATGTGTATATAAGGGTATTTTAGATGTTTCTGACATTATATTTGCACATTTATAACTTCTTAGACCCAGGGAGTGATCAACATGTGCCCTTACTGGAGATGTCTATGAGCGGGTTGGAGCTGAAGAAATGTAGGACTGCAAGTGTCACTGCCTACAGTGGGACGGTCTCGTCTGTACAGGTCATCATGTATGGTGAGTGTAAACGGAGATAAAATACAGTAAAACCTATCTATAAAGGACACGAAAGGGACATTGCAAAAAATCCTTTATAGACTGGTGTCCTTTATATAGAGGTGAATTATAAAGTAATGGGGTTGAGGTCTGTCCTTTATAGACTGGTGTCCTTTATATAGAGGTGAATTATAAAGTAATGGGGTTGAGGTCTGTCCTTTATAGACTGGTGTCCTTTATATAGAGGTGAATTATAAAGTAATGGGGTTGAGGTCTGTCCTTTATAGACTGGTGTCCTTTATATAGAGGTGAATTATAAAGTAATGGGGTTGAGGTCTGTCCTTTATAGACTGGTGTCCTTTATATAGAGGTGAATTATAAAGTAATGGGGTTGAGGTCTGTCCTTTATAGACTGGTGTCCTTTATATAGAGGTGAATTATAAAGTAATGGGGTTGAGGTCTGTCCTTTATAGACTGGTGTCCTTTATATAGAGGTGAATTATAAAGTAATGGGGTTGAGGTCTGTCCTTTATATATAGCAGGTGTCTCTGTACTGGCAATGCTAGATTTAAAAAATTCAGATTTGTCAAAATAATCCTTCAGTCACCTCAAGAGTATTGTAATAAGAATGGTAGTATGTCCAGCTAGTACTGCCGCTGTTTTTCCCCCTGCCCTTTAACATATTTTTGTATCAATATATCGCCAAGAATTTTGATTACAGTCATGTATTATCACAATTCTGTCATATAAATATCTAATGCGACTCTTGAGTTGGTAGCTCATATGACCTTAAAAAATTAGGACGCTTACACATATATACGACTGTGTCTTCTCATGTGGTCATATTGTCAGGGACCTTGGACTTCTTTTCTAATCTAAACATTATCTACTTAGCTTAAAAATTGCTTTAATTTCAACCAAAACACTACTTAGCCTAAATATTGGTTTAATTTCAATCAAAACACTACTTAGCTTAGATATTGCTGTAATTTTAATCAAAACACTACTAAGCTTAAATATTGCTGTAATTTCAATCAAAACACTACTTAGCTTAGATATTGCTGTAATTTCAATATCAATCAAAACACTACTTAGCTTAGATATTGCTGTAATTTCAATCAAAACACTACTTAGCTTAGATATTGCTGTAATTTCAATCAAAACACTACTTAGCTTTAATATTGGTTTAATTTCAATCAAAACTACTTAGCTTAAATAGGATAATGTTAAACAATGATGTTGATCGTGAAGTGCACATTGTCTATCTAATGAATTAAACCTTCTCTCAATGTTAATGTTATCTAACACAGATACGGACCAGTCCAAACCGACACCCCTCCTGTACGCTCCAGCCAATACTAGCAGACTCCACACAACAGAATACTTCAGAACTCCGTCCCAGGAAGAAACAGCGGAAGATTTTCTCACATTTACGTTCCAGCTCCCAAACAAACCACACACCACAGATGGTAAGAATTGCTGCAGAAGTATAATTGATTTCTTAATTAATTAATGATATATACATGTAGATCAGAGTGTCAAGGGATTTTTTCAAGGTGAAATTAATTATTTTTGATACTTTCATCTGAAAGTAAAATTAGAAGCTCAAATTTTTCAATGGTGGTAATGGTGTAAAGTAAGTAACTTTTGTAACTGAAGAAATATACTAATTCATCTGCTCCTGTTTTTGATAAAGAGAAAAATACCATTTGTCAGCGGTGGAGCATCTTTAAGCAGAAAATGACAAGTGCAAAAAGCTCTAAACCATGTATGTTAACAATCTTTTAACAGTTTGTTATTTATTTCAGTTCCAAGTGTATTTCTACTCAATATGGAGGGGATAGTTTGTCAGCTTGATCCAGCTCTAATGAACTGGCTATCCTACAATCCTAAAGATAAAGTGAAGCTCTCCAGTCAGGGGAGGGAGAAAGTGACCGTGGACCAGTCACTTGCAGATGCTGCACTCCCCCTTAAGAGGAAAACATCACAGGGTATGTTTTGTTTAATCAAAGTTGCTTTTATTGAAGGGAGATTTAATTTTGCTTTTGCATACATTTACAGTTGAGTTAATATCCATAAATTTAATTATCTGCGAATAAGATGTAAAGATTGACTACCAAGATATATAATCTGTATGTCTTAGTGTTACAAATTAAAAATACCTGGACTGTACTTCTTGAAGTACAATTTACCAGCGATTAGTCCCACCTTTTGGTGATTGTGATGAGAAGTGGAACTAACCAATGGTTTTCTTGAAACTCTTTTATAAATATTTTTTTCTTATTTTTTATCTAAGAGGACATGACTATTGTTCAGATGACATTTTGTTTTTGAAATAAAAATAAGTTATTATTGGAATCAATTAACATGACATCACTGTAAGGCTTTTAACAAGGTTAGGAATACAGAATAAATAAAACTAATGAATGATTAATCAAACTATCAGTTTTGCATATTTTTAAAACCACTGAATATTACCACTATTGGTGTTTCTAGTTTCCCTGGCTTCATCTGACTCCGGGACACGAAACACGGACACACCAACTGTCACACAGTCAACTGCTCACGTCCCTACCTCACAGGGAGAGGAAAGTCAGAATGTCACCAAGGAAACAGACGGAGGTCATGACCTTTCTAACAAACTGGCTGAGATATTTCCATTCATCCGAATGCTGCAAGTTCAGGTATAAAGTGATTTTAGGAGTTGTAAAGAGTTATAATTATCCTGCTGCCCTTTATGGTTATATATGATGTCACAATTTACGGTTTTGGAACCTTTTATTAACAATCAGATTCAAATTGTCTGTACAGTGTATTTTTTAGAAATTATCTCTTAACTGCAAAACAAAAAACTTTTTTTCTGCTTTCTGAAAGAACTTTGACCTTTTTTTGGTGTCATGCTTCATTGAGTTAGTACTATAAAAAGGGGCAAGAGTTCACTATCACAAGGAGACACAACACAAACATACTGTAGTCTCCCAAAACATCCACTTACTTTATGTAACCATAAAAACTTGTGTAATTTGCGCACTTTTTTTTGTGCAAAAATAAAATTTGAAGTTGGGGGTGCGCAAATTATATTGATAGAGGAGATTTAAAAAATTTTACGGGTGAAAAAATCTGTCCATTCTGAGGGACTGACGATCTATGAATGTTGAGGTACCGCTCTGTGTATGGTAGCCATTTTATATGATAAAAGGTATTAAAGATTGTAAAAACAATACCTCACCTATTAAAGTGGATTATCTAAGGCTAATTAAAGTGTTAAGTTATGATCACATTGTCTTGTTTCCATTTGCCCTGAGATTTCAATGGCGACTGACTGAGAGCATGGCTTCTACTGACAGCAAGCGATGTATACCCTGTGCACCTCGTAGTATAATGGGACAGCCACAATCAGTGACTTTGGCCGGGTCAATCTAGTTTACCTGTATTTTTTTAGGGGAGAGAGACTGTAGAGAGTGTGTGTGTGTATACACAAACATAGGTATACCCCAGCTGCAGGCCATGTGCAAAAAGTCAAAACACACGTGGGATTTATAAGATGCCTAAACTGACCTATATTTAGGACTTTTAATAAGTGGTTTGCAATTTGATTACTGCAGAATTAACAAGCTACAAGGTTAGTGACATATTCAACCGTATTGGTAAATATAATTAGCCATCAGCTTTGCACATGAAACCTTACGTAGGGCCCAGCTGTAGGCCGTGTGCAAAAAGTCAAAACACACGTGGAATTTATAAGATGCCTAAACTGACCTATAATTAGGACTTTCAATAAGTGGTTTGCAATTTTATTACTGCAGAATTAACAAGCTACAAGGTTAGTGACATATTCAACCGTATTGATAAATATAATTAGGCATCAGCTTGGATCTGGTACCGTACAGGTAGTGAGTTTACTCGCAATGTGATTGTTGCAAGCTAACATACGTATCCGCTAGCCGATTGTTGTTGATTGTTAATGATCTCAAAACACCACTAATTACTTATTGTGACAATTTTAAACAAATAGATTCAAATCTTTTTTTATGTTTCTGATTACTATTCATGTGTAATATCTCAAAACATTGACATGTGCAAGGAGTACGGCGGACCGGACTGCCGATGTTTTAGACATCTGCAAGATATTTTAGTTTCAGGTTAAGGTGGCCAATAAAAGAAAACAAACACGATGCGGTTTTAATATGTTATTTTTTCTTAATACAACACTTCTTTGTGCAAGTTGTCAAGCATTTTAGGGGCATATTTTGCATTGAAATTGTCACCTTCATACATCGATTTTGGGACTCCCTGGACAGCGTTTTTTCCCAAAAATTTTGATGCGCAAAATATACTGATAGTAGATTTTTTTCAGCATTTTCAGCCCTAAAAAGTACCTGCGCAAATTACACTGGTGCGCAAATTATACAAGTTTTTACGGTAAATGTAACAGGGTGCAGGATTTACAAAAACTTTTAATACCTGCCTCTGCCAGGAATTGAACTCGGGACCTCTGGATTACTAGTCTGACGCTCAACCAATCGAACTAAAGAGAAGTTCTCTCTAGCCGAGCGATATATTGCGGCTAGTATTGACCAGGGTTACATAAACATCACATTGCATCGTCCATACAAAGTAGGTCACCTTTAAATTATCTGTTGATTATAGGACATTAAGTCTAATGGACTGACCGACTTGTGTTCTAAATTAACCTTCGACCTTAAATATCTACTTAATATTTGACCTTTTACCTTACACAATGATCTACTTTAGTTAATGTTTAACCTTTGACCTTTTGACAGGTGGACATCAAGAGCTGTTGTGTGTTTGTAAACAAGAGTGCGATGTCGGTCCCCGACCCAAGCATGTACATTCCACAGAACTTTGTGTCTATGCTAGAGCAGGGTCAGACACTCGGGACACTGGTCATCTGTCTGCCGAACCTACACCTGGTCAGTACAGGAGTCAAACAGGTGCAAGTCTTACAGGAAATACCTATATCTACAATGGAGGGGTCACTTGTAGGTTAGTAACTGAATTATTAGCTCACCTGGTCCGAAGGACCGAGGTGAGCTTATGGGATACCGCAGCGTCCGGCGTCCGTCGTCCGTCGTCCGTCGTCCGTCGTCCGTCGTCCGTTGTCCGTCAACAATCGACTTCTTCTCCATAACCGCTGGTCGGATTTCAACAAAATTTGACTGGTAGCATCCTTATGGGCTACTAACTGAAAATTGTACAAATGAAAGGGCTGATCCCCCGGGGGCCTGAGGGGCGGGGCCAAAAGGGGTCAATTTGGCTATTTCCATAAAACGACTTCTTCTCTGAAACTAAGCAAGAGATAGCACTCATAATGCAATGGTAGTATCGTTATAGGGTGGGGATTCAAAATTGTACAAATGATAAGGCTGACCCCCGGGGGGCCCGAGGGGCGGGGTCAAAAGGGGTCAATTTGGCTATTTCCATATAAACGACTTCTTCTCTGAAACCAAGCATGGGATAGCACCCATAATGCAATGGTAGCATCCTTATAGGGTGGGGATTCAAAATTGTACAAATGATGGGGCTGACCTCCTGGGGGCCTGAGGGGCGGGGTCAAAAGGGGCCAATTTGGCTATTTCCATACAAACGATTTCTTCTCTGAAACTAAACATGGTCTAGCACCCATAATGCAATGGTAGCATCCTTATAGGGTGGGGATTCAAAATTGTGCAAGTGATAGGGCTGACCCTTCTGGGGGCTTGAGGGACGGGGTCAAAAGGGGTCAATTTGGCTATTTCCATATAAATGACTTCTTCTCTGCAACTAAGCGTGGTATAGCACCCATAATGCAATGGTAGCATCCTTATAGGGTGGGGATTCAAAATTGTACAAATGATGGGGCTGACCCCCCGGGGGCCTGAGGGGCGGGGTCAAATGGGGTCAATTTGGCTATTTCCATAAAACGACTTCTTCTCTGAAACTAAGCAAGAGATAGCACTCATAATGCAATGGTAGTATCGTTATAGGGTGGGGATTCAAAATTGTACAAATGATAAGGCTGACCCCCGGGGGGCCTGAGGGGCGGGGTCAAAAGGGGTCAATTTGGCTATTTCCATATAAACGACTTCTTCTCTGAAACCAAGCATGGGATAGCACCCATAATGCAATGGTAGCATCCTTATAGGGTGGGGATTCAAAATTGTACAAATGATGGGGCTGACCTCCTGGGGGCCTGAGGGGCGGGGTCAAAAGGGGCCAATTTGGCTATTTCCATATAAACGACTTCTTCTCTGAAACTAAGCATGGTATAGCACCCATAATACAATGGTAGCATCCTTATAGTGTGGGGATTCAAAATTGTGCAAATGATAGGGCTGACCCCCGGGGGGCCTGAAGGGCGGGGTCAAAAGGGTCAATTTGGCTATTTCCATATAAATGACTTCTTCTCTGCAACTAAGCATGGTATAGCACCCATAATGCAATGGTAGCATCCTTATAGGGTGGGGATTCCAAATTGTGCAAATGATAGGGCTGACCCCCGGGGGCCTGAGGGGCGGGGCCAAAAGGGGTCAATTTCCATATAAATGACTTTTTCTCTGCAACTTAACATGGGATTACGCTCATAATGCAATGGTTACATCCTTATAGGGTTTGGATTCAAAATTTTGCAAATGATTGGGCTGACCCCCCCTGGGGCCTGAAGGGTGGGGTCAAAAGGGGTTAATTTAGCTATTTCTATATAAACGACTTCTTCTCTGCAACTAAGAATGGAAGAGCACTTATAATGCAATGGTAGCATCCTTATAGGGTTGGGATTTGAAATTGTACAAATGATAGGGCTAACCCCCGGGGCCTTAGACGGCAATAGATGCGAGGTCAAAAAGGTCAATTAGGCTACTACTTTCATATAAGTTACTTTGTCTCTGAACCTATGTATTGGATAGCATATTTGTATGGTATCAATAGCATCATTGTATGGTTGTGATTCAAAATTAAACTTTGGGAGTCAATTTTGCTTATTTTTCTAATTGTCAGAGTCTTGTGATAATAACTAACAAAAAACCAGGTGAGCGATACAGGCCCTCTGGGCCTCTTGTTTATAGTACAATTACATTTTCTATTTTATTTGTTATTCCCATCAAAATTTTGTAGAGTACATTGAATTGAGTTCTGTCCGTTTGTTAGTCCGTTTGTTTGTCCGTCTGTCCAAGATGACTAAACACTATTCAACTTTAGAATTAGCACAATAAAATGCTCTGTATATGGTAAATGTGGAAAATTTTACACGAAAGTTAATTGATTGCGAAAAATTCCCCATTTTGTAATATTTTGTACATCACATTGTTGTTAAAGGTCTAAAAGTGTATTTATCACGAAAATAACAACATCATGGAAATTGGGAAGTTAAGCACTCGTGAAAATATCCATTTTAACAGTACTGTTATATCCTTCTAGCTGGTGTCTTTTGCTATTAAGTATTCATTTTTGATATTTTTTACCATGGAAATAACACCAAATTATAGAATCCTTCAAGTTAGTCTTTAAACATTTGTATGTTTATCTCAGGTGAAAAGCTGCCATGGACCATGACCTTGAACAACTTCAGCGTGTATACTCTGTTATCCAAGACGTCCATCTTCTCCCTCCTCAAGCCTGTATCGGTCAACTGTACCATAGCGGTTAGCACCAAGTACTCTCCTCCAACTTCGGACATCATCTCAGCTTTGGGACTTTGTCTGCATACTGACATGAGGAGTGTGACATTTGCATTGTCTAAACCACAGGTAACTTTGGAATACCACTTAATATACCCCGTACTCACATATTATGCAATTTTCTTTTGATTAAATTCTTCTCTGATGTGTTATTACTTTCATGAAGAAAATACAATACAGAGAAGATGGTGAAGTAATTTTGATTGTTGATGGCATCTTAGTTGAGGAAATTTCCAACAATATCTAATTTCTGTTAACCAGGCTTAATTAGATGGTAAGGAATATTTTCGTCATAGTCCAAAACTGGATTCACTGCTGTTAAGATGAAGATGCAAATTAATTAACAGGAAACCATAATCTTGTTTCAGAAGAAATGAAGGAAATTCTATCCTAAATTTTTTTTTGCTTTTTGCTGGAAAATGAATCATTCTGACAGTATTTAAATTGTGTGCTAAGACTTCATATTAAAAGAACAGAAACAGAAATCAGAAATGGAAATCAAAGATTCAAGAATACAAAATTGTTATATAAATCAGAGAATTTATAATATCTTTACAAATTTTGATTAATGATCTTAAAATAAATTCTGATATGTTCTTTTTAGGTACAATTAAGTATCTCTATTGGACTTTGGCTGAACACGTTCCTTGGACAAGTTCTTGCATTCTTAAAAAGAATGTCAAGTTCAGAAAAGGTCAAGGACACCTTGACCCCAATGTCAGATACAAAGGAGTCTGCCCATGGAACAAGTTTCCAGAGAGAGCAGCCAAGCATGGCATCTATCACAGAAGATGTGGAACTTACAGAGACGGGAACCTCAGGAGAGCTCACATCAAGGGAAGCAACTCCAATCCGAGACATGCTGGTGGAAGACATGAAAGCAGATGGGGTGAAGCTGTCGCTATGGTTACAGTGGACATTACCCAAATTAGAAATTCGCTTTTATAGACAAGATGGTGGGTCACAAACGGGTAAGGCTTTTTAGAAAGATATTTTGGGTGAGATCAAAATAATTTGAAATACCAAGATAAAAATACAAGTTTAGGCACCATAGCAATTAGGAAATGTTATTTTAAAATGGTTATTGGTGGAGGAAAATATCTACTAATCGATTGGCTAGTATTTACTTGCTTGGTTTTATACATTTTAGCATCTAGTTTTTCTTATGATTTCAAGAAGGAATCAAAACTCTTTTATGATGTAATTGAAATCTCATTTTACTTCCACAGTAAAGTTTCACATTACACTCATTATAGCTTTTACACAGATTTGGGAACCTGTAATGTAATGATTGAAAATCTTAATTGGAGAGTGTGCTTATCATGTAATTATTACTAGTACAATGTAATTGATTAATATACCATTTCAGAAACTAAAGTCAGTCTGATCATGGAGGACCTAATGACCTCTGTGGATGTGGAGGTCATTTATGCCAAGGTCAAGGTCACATGTGGAGGGTGCTGTGTGCATCACTACAGCAGAAAGTGTGAGAGGTATGGAAATATTTATTTAACATCGACTAAAGTCAGTCTCTTATATATTCTTTTGTATCTTTATACACTTCGTGATGTCCACAAGTTTTAATGTGCAATTTTCGTTTGTCTTTTGAGGTATGAATGAATGTATTCCAATGAAAATGATGTGGTAATTTTCTCTTTTCATTGTGACAACACATTACATGTATCACATATATTTTTAGGTGTGTTCCTGTATGTATTTTTTACACTAAATAAATATATGCAATGGTAACACTGTTCTCCAGATAAGAAAGGTCAATGTTACAAATGGCTGATGCAATATGTTGACTTGTTTCAGCCCTAATACAGCGAGCTGGTCAAAAGGTACTGATCTGGGGATCTTGATGAGCTCACAGAAGGAGTTATCCAGTGACATTCACGTTGTATCTCATAAAGTGTGGTCAAGCGACTCGCAACCTGGTCACTTGTTTGTGGAGGCCAATAAAAGGGAGATAAACCGTCGCTTCATCAACCTCACCTTCACACGAGCCTTGTGTAAGAATGTGAAGCAGAAACTACGAAAACCAAACTCCGACTTGGCTGGTATACAGGAGGTTGGAAGCAAACTGTACTTCCATAAGTATATCTCCGAAGTATGCCTCAGCCTAGAGCCTTGTGACTTCCTCTTCAATATCCCGGCTCTGATGACTGTGCTAGACTGTTTCACAGGCACCAAAAGGTCGGGCCAATCACCGAAAAACATGACCCCTAAACCTGTTCTTCCAGAGCCTAATTATGTTCCCATGGTAACATCTAGCCTCCTCCCTCTCCTCTATGTTGACATGGCCAGTATAAGAGTGTTTATGCCTGTAAAGCCTCCCAGTGACCAAGATTTTACTCATGCTCAAAGAGAAAAAGACACAACAGTCAAGAGTACAGCAGACCATGATTTGATAGTTGGGTTCATACATTCCATTACTGTGACTCCACAAGCCGATAACCCACTACCGCGTTATGCGTACGAGAAAGAGCTGTACAGCACAGCGATGCATCATGGGATAGACAGGGTACCAGGATCCTCGGTGGAGAACAGACAATACCAGATGGAGTTCAAAGGATTGTCTCTCTGTACAGGTTAGATATTTTGTACTGCTACTGTATAGTATATAACTGTTGCTAATATTGGCGAGGTTTTGATTTCGAAGATTTTTCCAAATTCTCAAAATTAAAGAATCACAGAATTTATCAAATTCATGGTTTTAATTATCACAGACTGTCGTGTGAATGCCACTTTCAAAAGATATAAAGATGATTTATGAAAATAAACCCATACAAATTAGTTCAAAAAAAGTTTCAATTGCAAAATCTTACACCCGCTTGTGAATTTAACAACAGTTACTACATAACAGTTTATATACTTAGCTTTTCCAGTATAACAGATTTTCTAAATGATTAATTGATCAGAATTCCTAAAACTTACAGAATTAAACGATCCATTTTTACACATTATTAAATTCTGAAATGATGTATCTTTTCTTTGTAGGATGCTGGACAGATTTTCTTGATCATAGGGTAAACACTGAACATTCTGAGTTAAATACACCTACAATACAGATACCAGCGCTAGAATGGAACAGGCTTCTCAAACCACAGTAAGTCACAAGGAAATTTACACTTCTCAAACTTCAGTAAGTCACAAGGAAATTTACACTTCTCAAACTGCAGTAAGTCGCAAGGAAATTTACACTTCTCAAACCGCAGTATTAAGTCTTAGGAAAATTTACACTTCTCAAACCGCAGTATTAAGTCTTGGGAAAATTTATACTTTTAAAAGCGCAGTAAGTCTCATATATTAACAGCCAGGATTTTATAGGATTGTTGAAAATTGTTGTGAAAAAATCCATAGTTATGATCACATGAAATTAACTTGTCTCGAAGATAAGTTATTTTCCTGTACTGTATTTATTGCTCCCTCTTTAAGAAGTTATTGGCACAAAATTTGCTACGCAATTCTATAGGTTATAGAGTTTTGTATCAGTTCTGTAAATTATATTTGTGCTAATGAATCCGATTTTATCAACATGATTAGATTGACTTTGTTATGTGACTAACAGTATCAGTTTTATTGGTAATGCCCTCTTAAACTCTGACCTTAACCATGACCTTTCACTTACTTATGACTTCCGCCTAGTCATTACTGCTTCAAAAGTGTTAAGGAAACATGACTTTCATATTCAAAGTGACATAGATGCACTTGAATTTGTATGTTCTTGTGCAGAAACCTATTTAAGTCTCTATATTCTTATTTTCAACATAATGATATTTGATGCAGGAATGAGAAGACTGACATACAGCTGCTCCCCCTGGTGGCCAGTCTGGACATGAAGATTGTCGCTGCTCCAGCCATCACTTACATCTCCAAAGAGGATAACCAATCTCCAGTGAGTATTCATTACTCACAATTGTAGCTACTTTAATCACCATTATCAACACCTTTCCCTTAGTTAGTGTAAATAGTCAGCAAAATGGCCACAAGTTATATTTCAGAAAATCTAGAATGAATTGTTTTTTTAAATTTGAATTGGTCAAGAGTGTATTTTCCAAAATAAAACTGCTAATTGTTAATATGCTCTCTTTTAACATGTATGATAAAGAGAGTATACATATTAAAGTGGACATGTGATAATTTGTACGACGCTAAAACTCACAAATCAGTCAGAGAAAGGGTGTAATTTAAATCCAGATTGTTAAGGCTGAGGATATCAACTTTATTGTACTTATCAAATTGTTTTTTGACCAAGATGGAATAACAAATCTGATTTTAAACTGAATATCCTGTATGCTTTCTTTGACTTAATTAATGTGCATCAGATATTTTTTTTTGTCAGATATTAAGCATAATTTAATTTGTTTTTTTAATGTCTTTCCTTTCAGATTCTAGTATGTGGTCACACAATTGAACTCAACGCCTCCAGTGACATAGATGTATTTATTAGCACAAATCAAATCCATCTTCTTGAAAACTTGATTAGCCAATCAAAAGCATTGTTACTTCCAACTAAGGTTCAAAGATCAGATGAAGAAGCTGTCAAGGTTGACCAGGAGGTCAGACAAGATCACATGACCTCTGACAGTGGTATCGGAAGTGAAAGTTCAGCCTTGACCTTTAAAAAGGCAGTTTCTCCCATTCCAACCGATCATCAAACGGCAACCATAGTTCAAAGTCCAGAGTCTGTGACCCCATTTGACCTCTTGTTAACTGCAGGTCGTATCTCATGTACAATGTACACACACAAGACCCTGACGGAAGATTACCATGGCAACAAAGACAAGGGAAATTCAGAGCAGGGTCAGGAATCTGGAAGGATGAAGTCTTCCTACTCATTCCTGAATATACACGACATGAAGTCGGAGACTGAGCAAGAGATAAAGTCTGGTAGTTGTGTGATTCAGCCATTTTTATATCTGTACTTCTCTCAGCCTCACACCATTCTGAAGTGCCAGCCAGAGCAGCAGACATTTGAAATGTCCTGTTACGATGTCCTCATCAAGGGACCCGGGGCAGATTTCATTGAAGTGGGTAAGTAACTTATCAACTTCAAAAAAGGATGTTTTATGTTACCTCAACCTGTATAATAAGAAATGTGGCATTTCAAATTGTCATGGTCAAGTGCTTATTCGCTCCCTGTCAGTGAAACAGTTTATGAGGTAGCATAGGAATCAATTTGGGGTCAGATGGTCAACTACAAAGGTCACTATTACTTAAATTATCTGTACAGGACATGTATTTATCCCATACTTGACAGGGTTATCTCGCGGTTGCTAGGGAAAGATAACTCTGTCTTTTACCGGGGTAGGTAAAAGACAGCTCGTATGCGCTAGACAATGACGTGACGTCATCAATACAGGCGGTGCCTATTGTCGGCGTCAATGACGTTCCTTTGAATGCAGCGCTATGAAAATGTTTCTAAAAACTGCATTTTCATAATGTTTCGTGAAAGTATGAGAGAAAAAGAATCAAGACATGGGTCTATCAAGTGGACAGGGATCTCAACCCTCGTGAAGGATATTGGCCACCAACCCTCAGCAAGCCTCGGGTTGACCGGCCTAAATCTTTCACTTGGTTTGAGATATCCCTGTCCACTTGACAGACCCAAGTAAGATTCTATTATACTTCAGCAATTCTCAAAATGTTTGTTATAAAAGGTATCTTCTACATCTATAAAAAAAAATGTACATAAAGCTCTCCAAATCTGACAACTTGTTTTGTTTCGAAGCTCAGTTTTTCACCAGTTGAATTGATCTCTTATTGTTGGTTGATGCTTTTTCTCGGGATATGTCTGGGTTTCTTCCACCACCAAAACTTAAAACAACCTTCAGTAACCCAAGCTGTTAAAATTTATTATACACTAAACCAAGTGAAGCAATTATTGATAGAATAATGCAAAAACTAAATTCACTTCCGGCAAGAATTCTCAAACTATTAAACAACGGTTTCTTATTGATTAAGTTTTATGAAGCTTTATGTTCAGGTCATTTTCTTTTTATCAACAATTTAGAAAATGTATCTTGACAATTAAACATTGTGGGGAGATAGCTGTAATAATTTGTGAATTGTGAATTTGAATTATTAATATTTTATTTCAGATGATAAAAAGATTATACCTGACTGTTCGGACTACC
This sequence comes from Argopecten irradians, assembly GCF_041381155.1. Lineage (NCBI taxonomy): Eukaryota > Metazoa > Mollusca > Bivalvia > Pectinida > Pectinidae > Argopecten > Argopecten irradians. Next base: position 15,912,164 of record NC_091148.1, on the reverse strand, counting down.
ACCTGTACTGGATAGAGACAAGGTCAGGGAAACCCCATCCTAAAACAGGGATTCCCCCTAGTCTGTATACCATCCGAGTCAACAACTTCCTCAAGGAATCAGGTAAAAGTCAAGGTCAGGGAAACCCCACCCTAAAACAGGGATTCCCCCTAGTCTGTATACCATCCGAGTCAACAACTTCCTCAAGGAATCAGGTAAAGGTCAAGGTCAGGGAAACCCCACCCTAAAACAAGGATTCTCCCATAGTCTGTATACCGTCCGAGTCAGAACTTCCTCAAGGAATTAGGTAAAGGTCAAGGTCGTGGAAACTCCACCCTAAAACAAGGATTCCCCCATAGTCTGTATACCGTCCGAGTCAAAAACTTCCTCGAGGAATCAGGTAAAGGTCAAGGTCAGGGAAACCCCACCCTAAAACAGGGATTCCCCCTAGTCTGTATACCATCCTAGTCAACAACTTCCTCAAGGAATCAGGTAAAGGTCAAGGTCAGGGAAACCCCACCCTAAAACAAGGATTCTCCCATAGTCTGTATACCGTCCGAGTCAGAACTTCCTCAAGGAATTAGGTAAAGGTCAAGGTCGTGGAAACCCCACCCTAAAACAAGGATTCCCCCATAGTCTGTATACCGTCCGAGTCAAAAACTTCCTCGAGGAATCAGGTAAAGGTCAAGGTCAGGGAAACCCCACCCTAAAACAGGGATTCCCCCTAGTCTGTATACCATCCTAGTCAACAACTTCCTCAAGGAATCAGGTAAAGGTCAAGGTCAGGGAAACCCCACCCTAAAACAAGGAGTCTCCCATAGTCTGTATACCGTCCGAGTCAGAACTTCCTCAAGGAATTAGGTAAAGGTCAAGGTCGTGGAAACCCCACCCTAAAACAAGGATTCCCCCATAGTCTGTATACCGTCCGAGTCAAAAACTTCCTCGAAGAATCAGGTAAAGGTCAAGGTCAGGGAAACCCCACCCTAAAACAGGGATTCCCCCATAGTCTGTATACCATCCGAGTCACAAGGAATCAGGTAAAGGTCAAGGTCGTGGAAACCCACCCTAAAACAGGGATTCCCCCTAGTCTGTATACCATCTGAGTCAACAACTTTCTCAAGGAATCAGGTAAAGGTCAAGGTCAGGGAAACCCCACCCCTAAAACAGGGATTCCCCCTAGTCTGTATACCATCCTAGTCAACAACTTCCTCAAGGAATCAGGTAAAGGTCAAGGTCGGGGAAACCCCACCCTAAAACAAGGATTCTCCCATAGTCTGTATACCGTCCGAGTCAGAACTTCCTCAAGGAATTAGGTAAAGGTCAAGGTCGTGGAAACTCCACCCTAAAACAAGGATTCCCCCATAGTCTGTATACCGTCCGAGTCAAAAACTTCCTCGAGGAATCAGGTAAAGGTCAAGGTCAGGGAAACCCCACCCTAAAACAGGGATTCCCCCTAGTCTGTATACCATCCTAGTCAACAACTTCCTCAAGGAATCAGGTAAAGGTCAAGGTCAGGGAAACCCCACCCTAAAACAAGGAGTCTCCCATAGTCTGTATACCGTCCGAGTCAGAACTTCCTCAAGGAATTAGGTAAAGGTCAAGGTCGTGGAAACCCCACCCTAAAACAAGGATTCCCCCATAGTCTGTATACCGTCCGAGTCAAAAACTTCCTCGAGGAATCAGGTAAAGGTCAAGGTCAGGGAAACCCCACCCTAAAACAGGGATTCCCCCATAGTCTGTATACCATCCGAGTCAGCAAGGTCACAATTTAGCAGATAGTAAATTCCAGAATTTTAGGTGTTTCACAGACTACTATGCCAATCTTCCCAAGATAACCAGAATTTTAGGTTTTTCACAGACTACTATGCCAATCTCCCCAAGATAATCAGAGTTTTAGGTTTTACACTGACTACCATGCCAATTTCCCCCAAGATATCCGGTTAATGTCATGTGTTAATCTCCACAACACAGGTTAGTCCCTTAACTGACACATGTCACCTGATGATATGTACATATATCATGATGATACGGCCAGCCACTGTACATACAGTAGATTAAAAATGCTCCACCGCTGACACATACTTTCTCAATAAGAAACAGGAGCAGACAAATAATATTTTTCTTAAGTTACAAAAGCTACTTACTTTACACCATTAACACCATTGAAAAGTTTGGACTTCTAATTTTATTTACTTCAGGATAAGAATATTAAAAATAATTAATTGGATCCCGAAAAAATTCTGTGGCACAATGTCTTATATATGGAATGAAGCACTGATTGTGCATGCACCAAAAGCAAATTAATTATATTAGTTTTTGTGTTAATAAACATATATATACATGATTAAACACCAATTATTGTTCAAATGAAGAGTATGGTTTTTCGCTGTCTCAGCGGTGGAACATCTTTAAGATAATTGATGTCTTTCTTTTTGACTGTTTGATAGCCTGTATTGATCTGAAGGTGGAGAGACCCCTAAAGGTGAATCTCAGTGAGGAGAAATTCCAACAGGTCCAACGGTTCATCAAAGATTTGATACCTACCAAAAAGTTCACAAAGTCAGAGGTCAGAGGGTCAGAGTTCAGATACCAAAGAAACAAGCAAGAAGTCTAAAAGTCAAGGTCAACAATTTGACTTCATGCAAGGTAAGTAAAGGTTTGTGAGCTGTATGTCCGAAAAACACACATTTCAGATGAAAATCAGGGGAAAAAATTGATGATTGGCTATATAATGGAATCTGGCTGTCCAAAAATTTTGCAATCCAGACTGTTTTGGGGTGGGGGGCTCAAGTGTTCGGATTATGGAATATCCACTGTATGTTGAATTGGAGAAATTGACTTGGTGTTTCCAAATTGAAGTTGTCTTAAAAATATCTCTTGTTTCAGTTGGACTGTCTAAATTGGAGAGATTCCAACTACAGACAGACCAGATAGTGGTTGTCATAGAAACGGGATCAGTTTTCAAGAATTCTGGGATAACTGGATTGGTTGAGAGGGTGAGACTGGAGATGGTCCTTGACCAGCACAATTCAGGTAACTGACTGACTAGGTAAATTTAAACCTGTACCGTAGTCATAATAACAGTCTGGTATATGTCAAAGGTAATTTGGCTTGTAAGTAGGGTAAATATTAAATGATATTCTTTAATAGATAATAAAATGAGTTAAACACACTTATGATGATTTAATATTGTATAGTCGGCTATTTACATGGTTAATTTTGTTGTGATTTTAAGTAAAATCAAGAAAATAAGTAATTGCAGATTTTAGTACAGTAGTTTAAAAGTTTTGTGACTTGGCTTGTTTGATGTAACAATTTTTTAATAATTCGTAAATCAAATTGTTACAATCGATGTCCCTCAAAACTGCGAAGATTACCAGCCATATATCACTTAGACTCAATAAATAAACAAAGTGTACATTTAAAGTGAACAGTCGGGCAAGGATGGCTAAAGTCGGTAAAAATGGTGTGAATGTATCCAGTATAATTTCTTATGAAATGGAAAAATAAAATCTCTCGTCAAAATCTGTGTGCGTACGAAGAAATTAATTTAAAGTATGGAAATTCTAAAACGTCCTCCCGGCTCACTATGTCCGTTGTTACATTTCCACGCAGCCTCGCTTTCAATGCTTTCAACTTTTCTTTACTTTAATGGTCAGAACTGGGAAACTAAGCAGAACTTGACCGTCGTATTAATATGTGAGAACTTTTGGAAGGCCAATGAACGCATTTAGACTGGTTTTCTTTGCCCGACTATTCACTTTAAATAGTATTATTAATAATGGTTATCAAAATATACAATGGGTACAAAAAGTTAATATTATGTGTTTCCAGGAAGTCTGGACAGTGTTGAAGCCTACGTACAGCTGAAGGATATAGCAGTGAAGACTGTATACCAGAAACAGTCCCGCCCCCTCCTACACCCGTGTAGTGTTACTGTGGACGCTGTACTAGAGTGGTACAAAAACTGTGACGGGTTGCCACGGATACCATCTCTGTCGGCTACCCTAACGACGGGCCTAGTGTCGGTAACCATAGGCCAAGAACATTTCCTGTGCTTTACTAGTCTTCAAAAACAGCTGCAGCAGATCCTAAAGGTAAATAGACAGTAGAAATGGCTTTATATTCAGGTAGAGATGAATGAAAAATGAAAAAAAAACCACCATTTTACAGTTAATTAAATGGTAATTTAATTAGTCTTTGATGATTAAATGAACATTTACTGTTTGAACTTTTTATAATTGATAAAATATATATAGATTTAGGGCTGCAATCTTTTAAATTAAATATCTTGGAATGTTCAACATTAAACAATTCATAAAGACATAATTTAAATTTTGATTTAGATGTTGTATCTGAGTTTCTGAAATTGTTAGATAATATCTTTATAATGAGAAAATGCTATAATGTCCTATCAACTGATTTTCCAAACATTTTCTTTAGAAAATGAAATGCAAATCAGAAAGTTCGCTAATTATAAATGTGAAGCGAATTTTTTATTTAACTGAACTTTTGACCAAACCAGAGTGATAGAAAAAAAAATGGAAAAGTGAAAGTTGAATCTGAAGAAAGACAGGATGAGACAGAGAAAGAAGAAGATCTGATATTGGAGCAGTCGACAGATGATCTGAGGTCAGGACTGTTTCAATATGTCAACAATCAAGGTTTGTATACAAATCTTCTCCTTTTGAAAGTACATGCCTATGAAATTAATATTTTGGATCAATTTTGGTGTGTAGATATAACAATGTCAATTCAGTTTTTTGACCAATGAGAAAATAAATTATTTAATTTATACATGTCCAACGTGAGAAGTTTTGAAAGAATCTTTCTAAAATTTCACAGGTAAGCTGACTTTTGTAAAAAAAAAAAAAAAAAAAAAAAAAAATTATTCATTTTCAAAATATATTACAAGACATACAAGTGCAACCAAATAAAACAAAACAAAAACAGTTACAAAAGAAGAAAAAATATAATGTCTGTTTTCAGACTCTCTGTTGTGAAATTATGTAATTTGAATTTGAATGGTTTGATTATTATTATTTCTATAAAACTCTTATAAAGAGTCGATCTGATGAGAACTGAATATTAGAAAACCACTTTTGTAAAATTTTATATCAACTTATATCATTGATATATACAACCATCTTGAAATTTGATAAAATTTGTATGCAGACACATGTAGTTCTTCTTCAAATGTTTCAAATGGAAAAAAAGAGAAAATAAGAAAAGATTCATCTTTCATTCTACTGATAAATATAATTCAATGTTGGGTACATGTTCTAAGATCCCTCTAGAACCTCTCGCTAAATTTTGTTTCAGATCCTGAGTTTGAAGCTAGAACAGGGGACATAACGTTTTGTAGACGTGATAATTCAGGGGACAGCTGTATGACTTGGTGCTATGATGAGCCTAGAGTGATCTCCCATGTCCGATTTACGCCAATACCTTTTAACATACCGAGAGCTAACAGAGGGATAGAAGAGACGGAAACACTAGTAAGTCTGGATCATGATCAGTTTGATTGTAGGATGTGTGATGAAGTTCAGAACAATTTTATTGACCACAAGGTCAAGTTAAGGTCAGACCAATGGCAAGAAAATTTACTATTGATTATAATATTATATATTATAGAAGGTCAGTTTAATTATTATACACCTTTGCATTTGATTGTTTATTTCCTTGAATAAGTTCTGAATCAATTTAATTACAAACAATTCTGATACATGAATTGTTCGTATATAAAAGCGTGAAAGTTTATAGAAAGTGTATATTATTATGTATTGAAGTTAAATCCTTGAAGGTAAGGGAGAATTTCTATGCTCTTGTTACAAAATTGGGCGCCTATGTTACCAATGCTTGCTTCATCACACCATTTTAAAGTCTCTTTTTGAGGCAGAGGCATTTACGTTTTACAAATAAAGTTCATAATATCAAATCTTGTGTCACCATATACATGTTAAGAATTGGTAATGCTGTTTTTAGATTCCATGTACCCTTCAGTACCAAGACACTGCCACACAGCAGTATCTCCCCTACGTGGACTTTGAACTGTCGGAAGACACACAGACAATATTACAGCTACCAGAGGTCAAGGTCATCAATGTTGGGGACCTTGTAGTCGCTCAAGCATGGCGGGTCGTCATTCATAACAGCATGTTCACAGAGAATAGGTACTGTCATGAAAGTGGACAAATGTACGCCATATTGATTTTGAATAAAAGTAAAGTATCATTTGATAAAGGATATAACAAGAACAATAAGATTACATAAAATATATGAAGTTCCTATGTCATAATTACATCATCTCACACAGAATCATTAATGTTATATTTTATAATGGTATATAATTTCAGATCTGATGAAGAAGAAACTGCCACCGCGTCTGAGCTTGCGATACTCCCAGAATCCCTTGCTGCGTCCATGTGTGTGGACTCATGTTACGTCCCGGGTCTGATCCCCGCCTTCCAGGTCTACCTGTCTGTGCCTACCGCAGAGGTCCACCTACAGAACCAGAACACCTACTTAGCTACAGGTGAGTCTATATTACCGTACTCGCTGTAATTAGTCCCTGGGGCACTTAAAAATTTACAACAAAGGGGAGTGGGGACCACATATTAGGGAACAAAGATGTAAGTTGTGGACGAAAAACTTCTCAAAAACAGTCAGCTATATTTTAACTTTTTTTGTTACTCATGGCACATTAACCTGTTACTGTAAACATACATATGCTTTCTTTCCTTTGAGACACAGAAAAGAGGAGTGACGTTTATAAGGGGAGGTATGTTTGATGAAAGTTTGTTCAAATGATGACCTCGACCTTCATGCAAGGTCACAGGGGCCTAATAATATGAAAAAATAGAATAAATCTTTTAAACATTTTCTTTTCATGAACTGAAAGGCCTAGAGATGATATATTTTAGAAATGAGATTTTGAAGATATTTTTCACACTACCATAATCATATGCTCTGTATGCATGTTGTTCCCATTTGGAACTCTCAAACGAGATATGCCCAATAATCATGTTTGATCCAGGGGCATGAATAGATTGCAATCGTAACTATGCTTTAATAATAACTAACTCTACTCGACAGATGTACCAGAAAAGCTGCAGCCTTTTAGGTTTGATGGGAGTTCCCTTGAGGATCAGGAGTTTGCTGTTATGTCCATGCGCCAGCTGACCGTTACTACGTCCATACTGACCGGTCCTCATGCCACCACCTGTGTTCAGGTAACGTCAGATAAGTCCTCTTCACCAAACAATAGATACATAAATAAGATACATTACACTATATACCGCATAGTGACTGTTGTTTAATAATGCAGGAAGAAAGTTTCACGGTTTCCTCTTCGATACTTATTGGCGTGGAGGCAATATTCCTTCGTTTGTCAATTTCAAACACTAAGATTTATCACTAAAACATGTTACATTATAATGACCATGCTTACAACTCAAATTTTGTTTCCTTTCACAGTTTCTATTAACAAGATATCTGTAATATGTGAATAACAAACTAAATGCTTATAAGGAAGTGATTTCATTGGTTCCCAGATACAAATGTTTTAAGTAGGAATCATCCTCGATACTCCAGGGATTACTATCACTCTGTTATCTTCTATGCAAACCTGTGATTGGTCAGATGTTTTCACCTGATCTTGAGCTGCCTCCAGTTATACTATGAGATAGTCAAGGGTACGGTGGATGTAACATAAGTGATTGAAACCCCTGGAGTATCGAGGATGGATAGGAATTGACTAATGAGATTTTGTCTGAATTGACTTATGAGATTTTGTCTGAATTGACTTATGAGATTTTGTCTGAATTGACTTATGAGATTTTGTCTGAATTGACTAATGAGATTTTGTCTGAATTGACTTATGAGATTTTGTCTGAATTGACTTATGAGATTTTGTCTGAATTGACTTATGAGATTTTGTCTGAATTGACTTATGAGATTTTGTCTGAATTGACTTATGAGATTTTGTTTGAATTGACTTATGAGATTTTGTCTGAATTGACTTATGAGATTTTGTCTGAATTGACTTATGAGATTTTGTCTGAATTGAATTATGAAATTTTGTCTGAATTGACTTATTCGATTTTGTCTGAATTGACTACTGAGATTTTGTCTGAATTGACTAACGGGATTTTGTCTTTTTGATGTTACAGATGAATGGTTTGCCAGACATGGATGTGATTGAGTATAAAACCCTGCTGAGACAAAGTCTCGTCAAACCGTTTGAGATGTTTGGCGATATAACTTTTACTCCACAAAAAACAGTAAGTCACCTTTATTTAACGACTGATATCGGGACTGGTTTACTTAATTTACGCAGCCACCATCTTTTAGATGATAATTATGCATGTGACAACTCGAGCTGAAATAACAAGAAGTTGTAATTACAATTGAATCAGGGATGTAATAGATACATGTTTAGTTACTTAATTAATTAAAGAAATATTGAAGGAGTTTGGTGGCCAAAAAAAAAGACCTAAACCATATACACTGTATCATTTGATCGTGAATCTAATTGTAAGATATTTTACTGTTTTTGTTATCCTCATAGATAAATATAGAACGAATATACGAACCCGGCCTACTATACCTTTCGGCCGGGTACGAATTGGTCCCTATATATCATAGTGGAGCACTGCCTCAGAAAATCACTCGGGCACAGTTTTCTATACTTTTTTGTAGTTTTTCAATTATTGGAAGGGTATACATGCATTTATATATTAATTCTGTGCAAAAGAAACATAACGACCATTCTTAATATCTACTTTACCACTATTAAGACGTCAAATTCACAATTTGTAGACTTGCCGTATAATTTTCATTCGAAAAGACCATCATATTTACATGTGGTAAAAAATAATGTCTCGCTGTGAATTCAATATTTTATAAGGTTCAGTTTTATTGCTTTGTAGGTAAGTTATATAAAACAAGTACGATAAAATGCATACAGACGTTTTAATAATTGTTTGCACAAACATGTCTTTGCTCCATTAGCAGTAAAACGCACCAATTGTAGCTCTAAAGACGACGCCATTATCTGTCTTAAAGTCTTTTGAGCTACAATATTGCAGCTAAGATAAATAGAATCATTCAAGTTGTCAAACACAATTCATAAGACTTCCTGTATGTACAACAGCTTATTAAGGGTCCTATCCCATGGATAATTAAGCTGTCTATACATGAAGGAACAATTGCCCCAGAGTCTAATATTTCTGTAATGTTTTTGTTGTCAGCGCCTCCAGATTGAGAGTAACCTAACCATTAACCCAATGATGCTGTCTGTAGGAAAGGGAACTATTCACACCCTTAGTAGTGCCGCACATACATGGAGTCAGGTAATGTCACATACTGTAGATGAACTTACTTTCTTGTACATTTAACTTTCGTGTATTTCTCGGGTAATGAGAAATCGCAAAAATAAATTGGCGCAAAAATATTTCATATACACCTAAATTAGCACCACAGAAAGATCAATCACAAAATTAAATTGCAAGTTGTGGAAAAAATTGTTACGAGTGAAAATGTTAAACTAAGTCTGGTTAGCTTTAATGAATTCCAGTTGCCATGTCAAGCTACAACAGCTACTTCATATGACGATTATATATTCTTGGTACATTTAAATTTGGCATTTCCCTTTGCCATGTAAGGAATCTCATTAGGGTTTTGTATGATGGGAAGAGAATATATATATAGAACTGGTGATTGAGTAGTTGTTTTCAATTTTGTTTTGGTGATTAAGAAAGTTGATATGATAACTTATGTGTAATTTTGCAGGTATTGTCCACCAATGAAGATAAAGGTCAAGCTGTCTATAGTCATTACGTTATTTGTAATGATACCAATCACTCTATCAGATTTGGACAGGTAATCTAATTATTTACCTAACAGGTGTGAAACAATATTTTATAGATTTGGTGTTGAGAGACACAAGATATTTCCATTATCATAAGTTAAATACTATTCTGTAATACACTAAATGGTCTATTTGTTCATCTATAATGGTGCTGAATTGACCTTGAGTGACCTTGAGAAACTATATATACTGACAAACAGTGTCAATGTGACCTTGAGCATTCTTGATATGACCCTGTTGCTTACTTCAGTCTGTGCTAGTTTTGACCATGAGTGATTACCTTGTTGTTTACCTGTGTTGTAAGTATGACCTTGCATATGACCCTGTTATTGCTAATTTGACCTTTGACCTTGCATATGACCCTGTTATTGCTAATTTGACCTTTGACCTTGCATATGACCCTGTTATTGCTAATTTGACATTTGACCTTCGTTGATAGGCGGGTACCGATGAGAACCTGGTACTGAAGTCTCGTGACATGCACTGTTACAGCTGGCGGACCCACAAATCTAAACAGGTACGGTAACCATAGTAACTACTTTTTCATTATAAAATCTTACTTACTGCTCATTCTATCATTTAACATTTTATGTCCTTTCCTTGAAATATGGGAGGAACATATGTAGTATTACCTATGTCCATCTGTCTTAATTTCCCTAACCCGTCGTGTCTCGCCCTGTCAGGTTCCTGTAATTTCATTTTAAGACGGGGGATTTATGCATTAGATGTTTCTGTTTGATGTGGAATATTTCTACATATATTCTTTACATGTATATGTCCGATATAATTGTTGTATTCCTTTCTAGATTTTGTAATCGAACTCCTGTTGCTATAGTTTTTGTAAACCTGAACTTATTTAACATATTTCCCGAGTGATAAGAAATCGCAAAAATTATTCTCTGTGCAAATGTTCTGAGTTCTAATATAATGTATTTAAATAGAATCGTATAAAATCGCACAAATAAATTGTAAATAATTGTTGATATTGTTATGTATGAAATGTAGTTTCCACAATAATATGTTGATTTATGTGATTAATTTTTTTTATTTTTTTTTTTGTTAAATGACAAAATAGCTTAACCACCTTTTATTTTCCATGCAGCAACTCCATGTGTGCCTGGATGGTAGGGTATGGAAGTGGTGTGAGCCGTTTGATGTTGAGGGTGTTGGTCAAGTGGTGCGCTCTGTCCGGACAAATGACCAGATCTACAGCCTCATCATCTACGTCACACAACTCACCAACGTCCAGAAACAGGTCAACATGTTACTCAAACTTTCATATACATTATTATGGGCTCCAACAATGAATTTGAATTAATTGTAATAATCATTAATTTGTTTTTAATGATTATCAGTTTCTGCTCAATAGGTTTTGTAGTGTTATTGGTATCTCCAGAATCATTGATTTATTTAAAAGCACTGACTGCAAAACAATAAATGAGATAGTGTCTTTGCATTTTTACAAAACAGAAATTTGATTTGTGAGCTAGATTTAAATTTAACATTCTGACTAGGATGTTATAACACAAATTCTGGGGAGTTTGAATTCTTGTCTTTGCATTAAACAAACTGAAACACCCTTTCCATCAAGTGCATAGTATAAATGTATACCAACAATCATGTTAAATCTAATGCCATGTTATTTTGGAAAGTCAAAAATGTCCAACTGGGTATTGAGAATATTATTTTGATTTTATGTGTCTTTCCAATTATAGGTACGGATTAGAGGTCAGCTCATGTTATTCAGTTGTCTGACCTTACCTTTAGAGGTCAAGGTCAAAACAGCAGTAAACAATGATGGAGATGACCTTGAACTCTATCACTATCGACAACTGCCTTCGTTTGTCCTGGAGCCGGAGGAAGTACAAAGCATTAAGCTCCGCCCACTTGGTTCCCATGGTAACTGGTCACATGACGTCTATATTACTGGTGATAGGATGAAGGAAAAACGAACAGTTAAGGTTAGTTCAAAAGTAATATAATATATTATCGTTTACCACTTTTATCTAACCATCTTTAGATTACAGACTTTTCAAATCAACCTTTTAATCTGGTTGCATGAAGAGAGAGGGTTGTGAAATCATTCTACTCTCAGTGGTTTTTGTTGGGTTTTGGTCTTCAAATTTATTGATTCAAAATTATTATAATAATACTTAGTCCTGAATGTGACTGTTAAGGTTTGGTCCAATTATAATAAAATACCCACTTATAACATTTATTTATTGAAAATGATATTATCTGTACAGTAGAAAACACAAGATGTCTGAAATTTCGTTAGTAAGGTCGCTTGTCGAAATATTTTCGCATTTGGTAACTTTTAACATTTCATATTTAATAAATGTGAATTTGAGAATTTTCAAAATTTCTATTCCCAAAATTTCATGTGCAGGTTAATTAACAAAGCAAAACCGTGATTTTGTTAGTAGTGTTGCTGTGTTTATTTGTTTTGTTAGTCTTATGACCGATTTGATGCGTAGTAATAATGTATATATTACAGATATACAACGCTGATTCCACACACTTCCATATCTGGTGTCAAGTCCGGTGTTCACATTACAAGGGTGCTATCAAAACCAAGGTAAGGAATCGGAATAGTATTGCATGGTATTTCATAAACGTTTTATCAATTGCTAGAAGGTTAACTTGGTTATTGGATATCGGTGAATTCTCAGTAGTTTTATAATTATCAAAATTTTAACATGATACTAATCAAGCGAAAGGGCATTCGGGTGATTTAGACGTCATAATTTGAAGTGAATTTTGAAATCACAATTATCGGAAAGTTGAACTAACGGCACATACTCGAGCCATGACACTTTCTCAAAACCTCTGCATTGACACATTGTTAATTTTACAAAGTTTCAAGATTTTAAAGAACATTGTACTTATGTATGTTGTACTACTCTTTAAGATTTTGATTACAGAAGAAAGTGTTTTGAGGTCAAAAGTTTGTGACCTCTAATGGAAAGTACATTTAGTCTTAAACCTCATATTGTATTGTTGCTAATATTCGCAGGGATTTTAATTTCGCAGATTCATCGAAATTTGTGAAAATTAATATCTCCAGAAATGTAATAAAATCATGGTTTTACATATCAGAGCCTGTCATGTGAATCAAGATTTCAAGGATTATAAATATAATTTGTGAAAATATGCTATCGCGAAAAAGTTTGAAGCTATAAATCCCGAAATTTTACATCTGTGAAATTTAACAACTATAACGTATACCTCAGAGTCTATAAAACAAAGTGAGAATAAGGAGCTGTATTTCAAACTTTCAACTTTGACTGAGAAACATTTTAGACCTATTGTTAGTATTGTTTATAGTATTACCATTGCTGTGTATGAACTGTTACAATATTTCCAGAAGAGAAAGTTTGTTACTGCTACTCAGCGAATGGTAAGTCGGTGAACACTGTGGGTTGTTTTATTAGAGGAAAATCAATATGTACATCATTCCACAATGCCAAGTGTGTTTTCACTAATTTTGAATAGTTTGTATTATATATTCATGACAATTTACAATTATGTTTTAAATATTTTCTTACCTGTACTCACTTATTCATTATACTCAATTATTAGCAGTTTATTTCTCCTAGATATAAAATGAAAGCATGATTATTGAGAATAGAGTGCTCCCCCGATAATTCGGACGCAGATAGTTAAAGTACAATAGTCCATAGTAGTACAGTCTGGATGGAAATATCAGTCTGGGAACAAATTTGATGATTGACTGTTTTAATGTAAATGAAATCTGGCGATCTGAAAAACTTGTAATCTGGACAGTTTGTGCTGGTAACGCTGAAAAAATGATTGTCATGACAAATGAAGCTTTATTGGGACGTGATACCTGATAACGTTTGTACAGGACTAGTATCTGCAGTGGTGATGGAAGTCTTTGATATCTTCCCGCTGAAATGACGTTAGTGTGGGATATCCTCTTTTAACGTCCATTACCAATAGAAACAATAGTCCCGCACAAACGTTATCGGGTATCACATGGTCAGTGAATTACTTACATTGTACATATTGTATATCATAATCCCAATCATCATATCTGAAATGTATTGGTAGTCCGTCTGAAATCATAAACATATCAATATTTGATTTTAATTAGTCCTTTGTGAAATATCATAATTTAAAACATTTTGTTGACTATGAAAGGGACACATCAAATGAGTAAGGAAGTTGATGATATAATATAGTTTGAATCACTGGACTGCTGAATTTCTTTGTATTTGTCTCTTTTTAAAAACATCGTAATGTTTGTTCTGTGGGAGTTATTTCCCTTGAGGCTGAGCCAGGGCCGTTTTCGATTATGGGGTTTGACTGGTTGGACCTAGTTGTTCGTTGATTAATTAAGGACGGACCTGGTGATTTTATATTGTTTTCAGACGAGCCTTGACAAAGCCCTTACAGGCCTGTATAAAAAAATGCAGGTCCGTCAGGATTTATACTTGAAATAATGACTTTAACCAACAGTCAAACCGGTTGTTCCGAATAAACGAAAACGGGTCTGGTGTTTTTGAATCGGAATGGGACTCTTTTCAGATAATGTAATATTATGACGACAACAATATTAAATTTATCTATTGAAAAGAACTATTTCCCCATGAATGACATCACCTTTGTCGTCCTTCTAGTAAAATAATCATTTTCTCTTACTCTGGAGCTATGGCCTTTTAATGATATAGTATATTGTATAGCCCGTTATTTTAACAGGGTCAAACTTTTTGCCATTTTAAGAAAAATGAGAAAATTTAATTTTCAAATTGGTAGTTCCAAATTTTGGAATTCCGACTTCAAGAGTACATATGACTCCACCATTTCTCAGTTAATTGCTCTTTATCTTTTTGCGATCAGAGCAATGTCCTATGGAATCAGAAAAATATTGAAAATAAAAATGTCACAATCTAATTAAGATTAGACTTGTTATTCCTCTCCACTTCGATGCTCTTCATTACTATCTTATACAAGATCTAATTACACCCCATTCAGGGTCATCTCAGCATGATCCCTTTGGTTAGCCAATCAGTATGTCCCATCAATTTTTGATGTGGAATTACAAGTCTAATTTTAAAGATGCTCCATCGCTGACAAAAAGCATTTTTTTCGCCATCAAAAACAGCAGCAGACGATTTAGTATGTTTCTTCAGTTACAAAAGTTACTTACTTTGCACCATTACCACCATTGAAAAGTTTGAGCTTCTAATGATATTTCAAGACAAGAATATTGAAAATAATTAATTGCATCCCGAAAAAATTTCGTGGCACTATGTCCTATAGGGAATGAAGTATCAATTGCGCGTGCACCAAAAGCAAAATGAATTATGCTATATTATTTTTTATGTTAATTAGACATATATACAGGATTTAACACTAAATATTGTTAAATTGATGAATATCGTTTATGCTCTGTCGGCGGTGGAGCATCTTTTATTAGATCAATAACTTTATTCTATTTTGATTTACTAACAACTAAACAACTGTTTGGTACTGAATAACATGAATCTTTTGTGGGTACATTTATTTATTTTGTCACGACGTGAAGCTTTCAAATAATATAATTCATCAAAATAGCAACATCTCTATAAGTCAAACTCTCTGGTTTGATGAATCAAGCTATGAAAATCATTCAAATGGACAGATATACATTAAGAATTTATGCACTGTAAAATTCTTGGTCTTTATATACCATATGAAAGTTTAAATGGAAACACTTTTAAATTACTAATTTAAAATAATATTAAACTGTAAAAATATGAAATGAAATTGTAAGCCAGTACAACTTAATGGTTGACTGTATTGTACTCATTTCACTGCCTAGCTTGGACATGAATTGAAATATCTCAAGTGTGAGACTGTCAGTAATAAAAACCCAGCGTGATTACGAATTGATGTAACGACTCTATGGTCTGACTGTATGTACTCATTTCACTGCCTAGCTTGGACATGAATTGAAATATCTTGAGTGTAAAAACCCAGCGTGATTACGAATTTATGTAACAACTCTATGGTCTGACTGTATGTTCTCATTTCACTGCCTAGCTTGGACATGAATTGAAATATCTCGAGTGTGAGACTGTCAGTAAAAACCCAGCGTGATTACGAATTTATGTAACAACTTTATGGTCTGACTGTATGTACTCATTTCACTGCAAATATGATATGATTTTTGGCTGTACAGTACAGGGTACTGCCAAAATCATTTCAGAACATATTTGTTCATATAAAAGTAAAACCTATGCATTTTAAGCCTCAAATTGTTTGTAATTTTTGGTGGTGAATAAAATATTTTGAATTTTGATTCATGAGTAGGAAAAGAAAGAACAAATTATTAATGTATGCTTGATTAACTAGCTTCTTTAGATGACACTTTTGATATGGTTTTTAATGCCTTAATCTCTTCAAAACATTGAACAGGTATGAACGCTTGTTAATAACAGTGATATGAATTTAAGTTTATATTAGTAAATAAAATGATACTCTTTGATAATGTACGTATTCAAAGTTATTTTGTATACCAATGAAGCATGTCATATGATATTCAAAGTTATTTTGTATACCAATGAAGCATGTCATATGATATTCAAAGTTATTTTGTATACCAATGAAGCATGTCATATGATTAAAGGAGTTTTGTTTTGGTATACCACTTTTTTCGAGAGATACAAATTTTTGTGTAATTTCGCAAGAGAGCTTGGACAAGAATTGAAATATCTAGAGTGTGAGACTGTAATTAAAGACCCAGCTTGATTATGAATTTATGTAATGCTGTATTTACGATTATGTTAAAAAGTAACAAAGTCGCTAGCTAAATACATGTATTGTAAAAAATTGAAAAATAATTCAAAGTGGTTTACAATAAAGTACCAAAGGGATAATCATATAGCCTATCGTATTCTGATTTCTTTTCATGTCCATATCAGCTCCCTAACAACTCTTTTTACCCAATCTGTCTTTGCATATTTCTGAGTAATTGGCCCTTGCATATTTAGGTATCAATTTATTGTGATATCATTACTTTGTGAGCATAACTTATGATATTTTCTCTGAAAGAAAATATGACGTTACAATCAAAAACATATGACTTCACAATCAATATCTACCCTCAAGGTCAGGTAAGTCTGTAATATGTAAATATGGTATAACTGTTGAGCAACTAAGATGATCTATCATTACAGGTGCTGCTTTGTCCTCTGTTCGTTGTGAGATCACATCTTCCACGACCCGTGTTTGTACAACTAGACACCCCCAAACTGAAAACACAACAACACCTGGAGATTCCAGGACAAGGGAAAGAACTCCAGCTGTACTGCTCTGGATCTGATGTTTCACATTTACTGACCTTTAAACTCAAGTATGTAAATTTAGTCAAGGTCACGGTCACCTGCCCGATCATGTTGGTTTTCCCCGGGCACTCCAGTTTCCTCCCGTTCTAAGACACTCTTATGTGCATACATCCAGGCCATGAAAAATGATTTGTTCATGTATAATTTACAGGTGTATAACTTGTTGATACGGAATAAATATTGATATGATTTAAAATTATAATGAAATTTATAGTTTAAACTAAATTTCTTAGCTTGTGTTAAATTCATATAAAATAATTTTGAATTTCGTTCTAATCAGTGATGTCTTGTTTTATCCTCTGTCTTACAGGAACAAGGACGAGACGTCCAGTCAGGCCGTTACACTGACCACAGGTCTGATTGACCAAGTACAGCGGTCAGCGGTCAATAAGGCAGATGTAGACAACCTTACAGAGAAATGGAGAGTTAAGCCCCCTGAGGACTGGCCATACTGCTTTCACAGTAAAGACAGGTATTTATACAGAATTATCAGTCCATCTGTCTATTTTTCAATGTGTCCGTCTATACATGCATGTCCTTTTGTGTGGTAATCTTTTACAGCCTTTTTTGGGCATTTTTATGACACTCATTTTCTAGACTGAGAGAAATTATAATGAAAATGTAATTATCACCAAGGATTTGAATACAAATATAAATACAATCAGTTCTCAACATTAGTCAGGCCTTAGGAAAATTAAATCATCACAAAGTTGTATATACTAAAAGCCTGATTCAGAAGATTTAATTTAATCCTTCAATCCTAGAAGATTAATTGTGAAATCTTGTGTTAAAGATCACAGCTTCTCACACTTTTCAGAGAAATTGAATTTTGCTCACAAAATAAGTACATGTATGTTAAAATCAATGCATACCAACAAGGGCAGATAACTATTTTATACAAAGACGGATTGTAACATTACTTTTGACTTTGTATTTCAGTGATGGTGATGAGGCAGTGTATTCTGTCCCCACCGGTGGAAGCTGTACGGAATCCCTGGACGTCTCTGACGTGGATTCAGCTGACCTTACGGTGACCTTGAATGTTAATTTGTCGGAGTATTGGCCTGGAGCGGACACACTTCTCGTTAACCTATCACCGTGGTGCCTTATGACCAACCAAAGTGACCTTGAACTTGTAGTTATGGATTCCACAGGTTCACAATGGACACTACCATCTGGCAAGACATTCAGTCCTCCGAAGTTTGAGGTATGTCCACCATTTTGTTTAACTGCTGTATTTGTCGATATGTTAATATAACGAGGGAATGAATCTTGTCAAATCTTGTGGAACAGTCTACTTTCAGTCTTTGATTTCCGTCTTTGCATGTTATAGAGTTATCTCCCTTGCAGGAGGGTATAATTGTGACCTCATAATTTTTTAAGTGACGTTCATGTTGTTTTCTCCGAAAAGTATGACATTATGCTTGCCAACCCATGGTTTCACAATCAATACCTGCCTGCAAGGACAGATAACTTTTTGAATATGCAAAGACGAAACATGGTGTAATCTGTCCGCCTAAAGGAAACAAATTATCATAGTCAGCCTTATTATTACCTGAAAGGCTTTTCAAATTATCTTTCATATGTGGTCACTCTTTCCATCTGTCAATCGGCTATCATTGTTATTGCTATTTCTAAGAAATTGAAGAGATCATCCTGAAATCTGTAACATTGCATTATTCCATATGTTGTGTAAGAGAATTCTCAATTCCTAGCTTGTAAAACATCTGTATACCTTTTAACCAATTGAAGATTTTTTTTCAGGGGGAGATAATTCTAGGTTTGAGGATCGGCAGTGGTGTTGTGTGTAGCGGAAGCATTCCTTTGTCTGACGAGGAAGTGGATCTACAGAGATATCGGGCGGATATAGGACAAGTGTTGTACCTGGACGGCTATGTTTACACTCGTATCTGTGTCACACAGACAAACAGTATCAAGGTTTCAATAAAATTTCATTTTCTCCCATACTTCACAGGGATATCCCGTGGTTGCTAGGGAAAAGGTTTCTCTATCTTACACAGGGGGGTGTAAGACAGCTCACATGCGCTAGACAATAACGTGATGTCGTTAGGTTTTTTTTGAGTCTGTTAATTTGTCATATTTCCATGTTAAAGTTTTTGAGCAATCGGGAAATAAGTGAATATTCTTCTGAAAGGCGAGATTTGCTGTTCTCCAACAGCTCTCGTTCTGCTATGTATGGGAGAAAAAGAATCTTACATGGGTCTGTGAAGTGGACAGGGATATCTCAGTCCACTCAGTCCAAGTGAAAGATTTTTGCCGGTCAACCCGAGGCTTGCTGTATTAATCTCCCCCACAAAAGAAAGGCTATATGGAAATATGAAACTAAAAAAAATGTTATATATGTCATCATTACCTGTATATTATTATCATGATTCTATAATAGGCAAGAAACAAATATTTCTAAACTCCTCCTCACCCCCACTTTCCACAAACAAAACATTTAAAAAAATCAAATCAACTATTTTCCATTGATAGAAAATCAGAAATTGCTTGTGAATCAACTTTAAGAGTAAATCAGTAAAATAGTTTTTAAAAATTCATATGATATAGTGTTTTCTAAAGAAAATAAGAAAGATGTCCCTCTACTTTAAGAATTTTAACACAAGTGGACACTAGCTGATATCCCTAATACCTTTTTTAATTTCCAGGTATACTTGCTGACTCTGCAGTCGTCGGTGAGACACAGGATGCGGTTGATTACCATTATTGAGTCCATGTGTATCACCAATCTAACAGGACGGCCGTACAATGCAATATTACAGTGTGTCTGTCCTAGGCTTTCTCAGGTAAGGTGGTAGTGGGTGTCATCAGATGTACAGTTCAGTGAGATTGCACTGTAAATCAAGATACAAGATACAAGAAGTTTTATTTAGTGTCGTATACATACAATGGAATAACATTAGCTCTGTGGAGCTATTCTTACGACAAATAAAGGTATAAATATTTAATAACAACAAATGAGATTGTATTAATGTAAAAGACAGGACAGTAATAATAATGTCAAATTATAACTTGTTTAAATTTATCACAGCATGCAGGTTCTAGTTTCAAAACAAAAAAATACACACAATATATTGTAGATACATTCTATGCGACATGTTAGAAAAGCAAAGCTAAAAATGATGCTGTATGAAAAGTTCCATGCTACATATTTCAAATCAGATTGAATTTGGTGTTATTATAACAAAGAAACAAGTATGATTTTTAGTTTTAATACATTTACTTTGTAATAGTAAGAATGTTTGACTTTCCAGATTGGAGGACTGACCACTGCCGATTCTTCATCAGAAATTTGTATAGCTGATCACTCCAAGGTGAAGAATCAGGACACTGACCTCTGTCCACTTCTTCACTGGTCACTTGGAAATTCACAGGAAAGTGCTCCCCTTCAGGAAGATGATTCATTGGTCTATTACATGTCACTTCAGCCAATCAAAACAGATAACTGTGAAAAGGATCTCGATTGGTCAAATCCTGTTCGTCTGATGGCTAATAAGAATGCTGTTCGGACTACAGTGTCTGTTCCAAGGCCTGGGCTGTTAGCAGAGCCGGTGTGTATTACGGGGCAGGAGAGGAATGGCGTAGCCTACTTTGTGATGCGGCAGGATAAATCACCGTCCTGTCTGCTACATAATTCCACCAATCTGCCTATGTACTACGGCCATCACAACATTAACATCACAACTCCAGGTAAATGTTAACCATGTCCATGGAATGGTTATTTTAAAATTGTATCTTTTCCCTTAGTCATGCCTAATGTATATCTTATTTTATTGTAAGGCTTGCAAAAATAAAGACTCTTATGAAATGAACACTTATTTATGATCCTATATCATAATTTGGTCAGGGTTAATAATGTGTAATTAAAAGGTTTTTTTTATTTTGAAAACCTTTAAAAGATACACTAAAGAGTTTTGAATACAGGGGTTTCGTGATCACAAGATGACGTAAGTAAAATATGATTTACCTTAATTCAAACATCCCTGTGATTGGGATTAATCAAAAATCATGTAAAATACTATTCCATGGTGTAAGACTTGCAAATGTAAATGGTATCTGGAAAAGGCCATGTTAGCCTTCTCCAAATCTTTCATGTTGAATTCTTTAATACTTATTGTTTCACAGGAGTCACAGTTCAGGAAGAAACAGAACTTGTGGGTGGTCCCCCCTTTATACCTGTTGGACAAAGTGTCTTCTACACGCCAAACCTCGTCAATGGTGTATTTGGGGAAGACATCTCGAACACCCTCATTCCAAGTCTACATTTCGCTTTAAATAGCAATGACCTTCAACGTAAGACAGCAGATGTACAAGGTCAAGATCAAAGTGAAAAGTGTCTAGTCTGGAGCCATGCGATAGATGTGAACTCTAACATGGAAATGTTTGTACCAATTCAAGGTTGTATCGACATTAAGGTCAAGGTCAGGAAGGTTGCCATGGTGACATCTGTCACCATAGAACCAATAAGCAAGGCCGAAGTTTCAGCCAAAGAAATCCGAAGTCGTCTGAAGGGTCAGGAAAGAACTGTTACCACTGTAGCAGAGGAACTTCCTGTGGATAAAAGTGAAATGTTGTTCCCTGTTCATGAGGAAAATATCCCACACAGCGTACCTGAAGTCAAGTCTGTCGCAACAAATATCGACTTAACAGTTGGTGTAAGGCTTCGGCATCTGACTGTTGCTCTGAAAGACGAATCATCAAGTCCTGAGGAAGTATCGGAAGTTCTCAGACTTTCCATGGATGAATTGTTTGTGGCCTATTATCCTTCTGGCCAGATTTCTGTTGACGATTCCGAGAGTCATTCATGCATATCAGCATGTGTTGGGGTCATTCAACTGGACAATCAGTTGTTTTACACCAAAGGTCTCTACGACTTCCCAGTTCTGTTTTTACCACAGAATGTCCCAGACCCGTCACAACTCACACTGCCCACACTTCAGAATCTCAGTATCGCCGAGAAATTCGCTGTCCTTAAATCTGTCAGTTTCCTACATGTTCAGTTAGTTATTGGAAAAGATATTCTAGATAACTCTGTGACAAAGAGAATGGAATTCGGCCTACAACCAGCCACTGCTAACATCGACGATGGATTTATTCTGAGACTTCTAAAGGAAGTGGAAAGTTTGATACCGACAAAACTTACACATTTCAATGCAGACAACAAGTGTCTGTTTGTGAAAAAACTACCAAAGTCTTTCAGGAAGGTATCCACGGCATATAGCTCACCGGTGAAGATTGAACATCTATGCATACAGCCTGTCGCCTTACTCTTTAGTATACACGCTTCTCTGAAATTATTCATAGCCTCAGACCGTACGCCGCTCTCCTTCAGTAAGTTTGAACGGAAGGATGTCTGCGGAACTTCTCATCAGCTGATCCGAGTATTGGCCATGCACTACGCTACAGGAGCGTTATTCCGGGCTGGAATCGTGGTCGGCTCCTTGGAGATCCTTGGTAACCCTACTGGACTCATACGGAGTATAGGAACAGGCGTAGCTGATCTGGTCAAGATGCCGTACACAGGATTGACGAGAGGACCGGGGGCATTTGTGTCTGGAGTATCTCATGGCATGACTTCATTTGTCAAAAATATTTCCTCAGGTATGAATACCTTCAATTATGGCTTTTTGTCATAAGGTTAAAATTAACAGTTAATGTCTTCAATATAATAAGACATTGATCAGTTATTGTGCCAAAAGCATAAGCATATACTTTTGAATTATGTAAATCATGAAAATTTTTACATGTTTTATAGAAACTGAGTGATCCCACAGTACATGGTTAAAAAAAATCAATATGTCTGATTATACTTAGTGGAAAAGGTCACCACAATGGTGCTACTTAATATTGTATTTAAGATTTTTCATATGTTAACCTATTCACCCCTGAAGACACATTTAGATTCTTCTATTTCAAAGGATGGAACAGTCCATTTTGGAATTTCAGTGGTGAATGGGTTAATCTATCATTGTAACATTTGTAGGGATGCTGATGTCTGTGACCAGTTTTGCCTCCAGTGTGTCGAGGAACATGGACCGTCTATCCTTGGACCAAAACCACCAGGAACGACAGGAAGAGAGACGACGACAACAGCCCCACGGGATCTCAAGTGGACTCAAACAGGGACTAACAGGCTTTGGAATGAGTTTACTAGGTATAACTACGTAACCATAGCAACTTATCTGTGTACAAATATGTGTGACTTTCAGGCTCAGCAACCAGTCAACTATTACTAAACATTTGTGTGCCCCACTATACTATTTTTTTTTTTTAGATCTTTCAAATTACATAATTGCTAATATACTGTATTTGACCCAATAATGGCAGTGCACTTCTTAGGATCAAATTTGAACAAACCTTCCACAAAAGTTAGCCATCAGTTAATTTACAAAAGAAGTAAAATGAAGAAACTCCTGTATAAGCCATGACTTTCTTGCCTGGAAATCAGACGTAGTCATCAAATAAACCCTGTGAAACAAACCATTGAAACTGACAGATATACACAAAATATTATAATTGTATATGTTAGAAACAATGAATAAACACTGTATTAATGTTCTGGTAGACCAAGATTCAAACGGTACAGATCTTAAATAGGATGTCAATTAAAAGCATCAAATGGTTATGATAATGTTTTAGTCTACATACTAGTAGATGTTACAATCGTTACAAAATACTTTAATGAAAAAGCTTTTCCCAACATACGCTAATAAGACCTGGGGCCTCGCCCATTAGAATCCTATCATGTATTTCAAGGGTAGGAAGGGGGTTTATTGCTAGTAGAACACTTAAAAATTTAAGTTGTCTGTATGTAGGGGCTGTGGCAGGATTAGCTGACCAACCTATTCAGAATATCATCTCTAACCAAGCTGCTGACGAGAGACATAAATCTACGTCAGCTGCTGCCACGGGTGTCATGACAGGAGTTGGTAAGGGCCTTGTAGGGGCTTTCACCAAACCTATAGGAGGAGCTGCTGAACTCTTATCACAAACTGGACAAGGTCAGAACCTTATTTATTTTAATAGATCAATGTAGCAAATATAACTTAGATAATTAAGTATCTTTGTTATTTACCATGCTAAAATGTTAACTTCGTGATTTTACAGGTAAATTGCTCTACTGTATTTGATGTAGTTGAATCTTTTAGCATCAATTTATTTCCACAAATTTTAATTCACTGCAAAATATGCGAACAAAATTAAGATAGTTTACAGTATTGTTAATTACATATTTATAAAACGCATTGAATTTTTTATCCATAATATTTCCTTGTTTGCTCACATAGAGGAAAACTCCTCATGGAGACTTCAGTTTTGTTTCCCACAGTTATGAACATTTTCTCACAATAAATTGTTATTCAAAGATGTTTTTGTGGTGTGTAGGGATACTGCTTGGGACTGGACTTGCTGGAGATTTACCTAAAGTACGATACACAGCCGAGGTACAGCCTGTGTCTTCGTTCTCTAGCTGTCGACAGAAATATCTGGGGTAGGTATATCACCTTAAGTTCAATTTACAGCAGAAGAATATGTACAGGCTGTGTTTTCATTATCTAACAGCAGCCAGCTGTCAACAGAATTATCTGGGGTTAGAACATCATTGTCAACAATCTTGGTTCATATTTCAAGATATTTGTAAAACTTCTCATGTATGACAAGTTGTCTAATTTGATTATTTCTTTGTATAAAAAATAATGTCTATATCAATTGTTATTATATTGAATATCAAAATGATTCAGATATACTATATTTCTTTCACATCTAACAGGAAGTTGCTGCAGACTGTGTCCAGCAATGACCTTTTGACCTCAATGCCTGCAACCTTTCTTCTTGTGAATGGGTCAGAGGTCAGTGTTGAACTCCTGATAACCAATGAGCTGCTCTTTGTCATGAACTGTGAAGAGGATTGTCAGCAGCAAGCCTTTTCATTGGCTGAGCTGGAGGTTTCCCTGAAGCCTGGAAATCCAAACCTATTGACTCTGCTGTGGAAGGATCGGTCTCGTCAGGGTTCTACAGTGGAGGTAATTAGAATTATGTCATCAACACAATAGGCCACAGAGAACTTGCAGACATGATAATATCTCTGATGATCAAAAATAGGGATAAGAGAAAGGTTAGGTAAATTATAATTGGCAATTTGGGACCCTAAGAAGGTAGTGTAAATAAGCCGGTTGTCTATATACAGAGGTGGTCGCTAAGGCAGGTTTTACTGTACATGGTTTACAAAGATTTACATTAGGAAATCTTGAATTTGTTTGGTGTTGTAACTTCATAAGAAGTCATTGATATAGATGTCTCTGGCCCCAAGATCACGAAACAATCATAAGTCCAAACTGTTTTAGACTTAACCAATCAAAAATGATGTTACAGAAAGATACATCATTACTGATTGGCTAAGTCTATAAACTTAAATCGAAGATTATTTCATGGTTCTGGATCCAGCATGTTTTGTTTGCAATTGATTAATGAATACACTAAATATGAAAAAAAAAAATTAATTCATAATCCTACATGTGTGATTAATTTTGTAAATATTCTGTTTCAGTTTGAAAATGAAAACAAGGACCGTGTTGAGGCATTTATAGATGGCGCTGCAGACTACGTACAACTGTCACCACCACGATCACCGACAGTAGCAGACAGTCAGTCGGATATGTCAGCCTCACCATCAAATCACGGTGTTCAACAACTAAATTTCTTATTGGATTCATGTCATGTAGCTTTATTCATCAGCACATTTAACCTGGCTATGAGGAGAAGTCAAAACTTGGGATTCAATGTATAATTATATTACAGAATGAGTTACCTCCCTTGTAAGTAGGTGCCCATTGTGACATCATTGTTTTGTGAGCAAAACTCTGATAACTTTCTATGAAAAGTATAACATTACGTTTACTTAAGCATTGAAGTCACTATTTTTTTTAAATTTCATCAGAGTATGAAAGAAACTTTGTTTGCAAACTGTGTGAATCCGCCTAGCGGATTCTCACAAAAGTTTGCAAACAAAATTTATTTCATAACCCGATGAAATTAAAAAATAGTGACATCAATGCTTATAATTAATTTTCCAGACCACTTTATTAAATGAAATACGTTTACACGTACGATTCCATTGATTTTTTCCAAGGGATTATTTCTTCCAAATCGATACGCAACGTCAATGTTTCTATTGTGACATCACGATAACGCCGGGTTTCGCGCCATTCACGGATTTTTTTTTTTCATCTTGGAATGAAAAAAATGAATAGACCAATCAGAAAGCCAGAAACAAAGAGAAAATTAATTATAAACATATGATGTCACAATCCACCCTGTAATGTGCAAATATTAAATATTATATAATAACAGATAGTGTTTGGGCATGTAAAATGACGAAGGAAATATCTACATATATGTATTCTCACCCGATTGGGAATAGACAAGGGACATATTTGACAAATTATACTGTATATTATTAGCATTTTAAGACTGAATAAAATAATTATATGTGCATGTGAATTATGACCAGTGGTCTAGATAACCGTACCAGTGGTGCCTCTGTCACAGGTTCTGAAAGTGCTATTAATTATATTGTTGATGCTAACACTGACGATGTATGATTAATTAAGTACAATGTCTTTCAGTCAATAAATATAATAGTGGGGCCAAGTTCAATTTTATCATTTTATTTATTAAGTATCAGTTAATTAAATAGTGTATGTAGTTTTGACACAGGGATATATAAAAAAATAACCAATGTATAATTTAACTAATATCCCATCTCGACATATTAAAGAGTTATCTACCCATGTAGGTATTAAAGTATCAATTGTAATGTCATGTGTTTATAAGTGTAACATCATATTTTTCCACAAAATAAAGTGAATTTTGCTCTGAAAATAATATCATTACAATTGATACCTTTCCAGAAGGGAGATAACTCTTTAAAATGCCAAGAATGGAATTGCCCGTGACACAAACATCAGACCTATGATAGTTAAAATAATACTTTGGATGACCAAAATCAAACTTCATGGATTTCCGTTTCTATTTGACAATTCTATTTTCCTTTCGTTTTGCTCTGAGCATACTCAAACATTAAGGACACCTTTCACACAGAAAGTGCCAGCTAGGGATTGTTTTCCTGGTCAGATGGTCAAAGGTCAAGGTCAGTGGAAAAATATCTTTTTTTTTGTGATAGATATAATTCCATTGGATCAAACTTTCAACTGAAAATAGCCATACTTTTTTGTGATGTTATATACTGCTGTAACTATTTGGGATTTTTTGTTTTTAATTTATGGTTTTTTATTTGTATTGAATAACTGTTTGTATGTTACCCATATATGTTATTCTTCATTGTTTTTATTTATTTATTATTGCCCATTTTGTGTTTTTGTTAAGATTGTCACTCAGTGTCTGACACAAAAAGCGTTATATAGAACATTGTTGTGCATAGCATTTCAGATCGGTAATGTGATAAATAAAAGAATCTTTAATAACAATTTGAGTTCCCCATATTATGTTAAATAATTGTTTATAGTTTACAGTGATATAATTGTATGTTATATGCCTGTAAAGTTGCAAAACAAGCATAGCACACCCTTGTACATTCTGATCTATCACAGTTGCTTCCCTTTGTTTTACTGTCAACAAGGACGTATAGAGAAGGATAAGTCACACTGGGTTTTGGGGTAGTACAAGGCAGGAGCTTTTGTGTTTGTGCACTGACCGTATCGTTGGGCGACGACTGATTTTCCTTTGATATCCGCCGGCGCAGCTTTTGGTGTAGCTTGTGGGTGCGAGGGTTACCGTCTTACTTTCTGAAACGGGGCTGTCATTTCATGAGCTGTCATATTTTCTTAACGAAAATTTAAGACATATTCTAAATTTTTCGTCCTTAAAGCAAGAAGTAAACGTTGTGAAATTTAATAAACTTTACATTGATGTTTCGTTTGACTCGACAAGACAAGCATTTGTTGAGAAAAACAGTTTTATTCCCGGTTCATAGGCGTCTCGCGTGGTGTTTAGTAGTGTAAAGAGACAGTCACGAATCCTTCTCACTTATAAATCCTTGCTGTCAATGATCACTCACGTATTGAAATGAAGGGAAGTAAATCTGATAGATGACAGAGTGAAAAAAAGGGAAGTAACTTTTATAAATGACAGAGTGAAACAAAGGTAAGTAACTCTGATAAATGACAAAGTGAAACAAAGGGAAGTAACTCTGATAAATGACAGAGTTAAACAAAGGGAAGTAACTCTGATAAATGACAGAGTGAAACAAAGGAAAGTAACTCTGATAAATGACAGAGTTAAACAAAGGGAAGTAACTCTGATAAATGACAGAGTGAAACAAAGGGAAGTAACACTGATAAAAGACAAAGTGAAACAAAGGGAAGTAACTCTGATAAATGACAGAGTTAAACAAAGGGAAGTAACACTGATAAATGACAGAGTTAAACAAAGGGAAGTAACTCTGATAAATGACAGAGTTAAACAAAGGGAAGTAACTCTGATAAATGACAAAGTGAAACAAAGGAAAGTAACTCTGATAAATGACAGAGTTAAACAAAGGGAAGTAACTCTGATAAATGACAGAGTGAAACAAAGGGAAGTAACTGATAAATGACAAAGTGAAACAAAGGGAAGTAACTCTGATAAATGACAAAGTGAAACAAAGGGAAGTAACTCTGATAAATCAGAATGCTTCTTGTACCATTGACTGATAAAGAATGTGTTAACTTATATATAATAGTTTTTTTTATTTTGATGAATGAAGTTTTTTTATCTTTGCTCTATGAAGTTGTATTCGTATATTCCTGAAATTAAACAATCTTGCATGGGCTAGTGCAATGATGAATTAGCCAATGTCCTTTAAAGCCACCATAGTCTATAGAAAAATACAATTAATGCATGCAGTCATGTTTTAGCATAACAATTCTGCTGCGAAAAGTGCTAAATTAGATTACCGATGATATGTGTACATTTACATCTACGTTAGTATGTATTAGGCACTGAGGAAACTGATTGGATCAATAATA
This sequence comes from Argopecten irradians, assembly GCF_041381155.1. Lineage (NCBI taxonomy): Eukaryota > Metazoa > Mollusca > Bivalvia > Pectinida > Pectinidae > Argopecten > Argopecten irradians. The sequence continues at coordinate 15,882,918 of NC_091148.1, read as the reverse complement.
CCCAGCCTAAAACTGCACATACCATTTTCAACCCGATAAACACATATGGCACTTACAAACAGAGAAGGGGTTGGGATCAGTCTTTAAATTCATAAAATTAATTCACAAAGTAAGTGCCATTATTCAATTTGTAAAAGAAATCAAATAAAGAAAACCATTTGTTTTTATAGTTTCATTCTGCTTTTAATTTGAATTCAGTGAAAATGAGGCCTCAAAAAGGGGAGGGGCGCTTATTGGGTCAAATATGCAAATATGATTCATACCTTTAATAAGCATAATAAGATACGGTTGAAATAAAAACAGTTTCCAGGTCCTAACCTTTAAGGTACATAAATCAGGTTACACTTTAAAAAACTTATTACTTTTGACATAAATGAGCAACAAAAAAGGTATTTGTTATATGAAAACAGGCAATCAAATGTTTTATTGAATGCATAGTATAAAACAATAAATTGATTCTGCTGAAAACCATTGACGTCATAATGACGTCATCACTTTTAAGATATTGGCATGTCAAGAGGATATTATACAGGCAGTGTAAAACAGTGTTTTTGGTCATGTAATGCCCCAGTTTTCAAAAACTCAAAAGTTTTCTGTGTGGGAATAACCAGTAGTACAGAAAGTAATCACCAACACCAGAAAATATTGTCCAATGTATTAATTAGGCATTATAAAATAAGAATAAATCTTCAATGCTACTGTTCGAAGGTTGCTCAAATATCAAGGATAACATTGTTTTTATCGCATTTTTCAAAAATATGTCTTTTGTGAAAATCATTGCTAAGATAACGTAGATTTGTTTGTTAAGCTGTTTGTTAATCTAAATATGAAATTATGATTACAGGCTTTTTGGAGATGAAATACTGGTGATTTATGTGCTGTACTAATAAAAGGAAATATTGAACTTTGAAAGTGTAACATAATTTATGGGACACCCTGTAGTTGATTTTTACATATTAATAAATCAATCATTCTAGTTTTGTTCAATCAAAATCCAGTAAAGAAGGCTATACAAATCCTGTACAGATAGCAAATTAGCTTTAAATCATTTGAATTTATTTTAATGTATGAAAGCGAGATCTGAAAGGTAAATGTTCTGGTTGGAAATAAAATGAATACATCATTCAACTATTTAAATACCTGTGAAAAAAGTTCTTTGGTCAACTTCGCTAGCCAAGGGTATTAGTATGATTCTCTTTGTAGTAGGAAGAGAATCGGACTAATATCCTTGGCTAGCGAAGTTGTTCTTTGGTATGAAAACATAAAATGAATTCGCCTCAAAAAGAAGTTGGATTTTCTTATATGGCAACAAAAATAGCTTTGTTTTGATTGATGCTGTGCATATAAGTATATCAAATATACTTTTTAAGATATTAGTTAGGGGAATTTTGTTTGTGATGATTTTGTTTGTGATGATTTAGGTTGATAAGGTGATTAATATATTATGTACATGTTTAACATGTAAACTATTATTTGGGAGAAGTATCATGTACAGTATGCATTCAATACATATACACATAAGTACATAATATAATACATTTGTACATGTATTTATTAGAATTATTAAAAGTGGGATGATATTATGATAGATGTACATGTTCTACTAAATGTTTTTTTGTAAATCATACTTGTTTACAAAGTTTTTGCACATGCATTGCCTGTTTTAATTGAATGAATGCTTAAGCAATAATATGGAAATTCTCTGTATTATATTAAGATATATTTTTAGCGGATGATGCAAAATGGCGAATAAACTTATCCAATGACTACAGTTTTGTCTGCTGTTTTCAGTTATAAGGTCATCTGGCCATTATGATTTCCATTTTTGGCATTCAGAGCTATTAGAGTTACTTCCCTTCTTTCTACTACAACCTATTGACCTCTATCTACACGGAAACTTTTGATCCATTGTAACGTTCTAGGTCACAGAATGCCAAACATGGTCAAGTCTTTTGAATAACTTCCTATCGTTTACTAGTTGTTCAGAGACCTGATATTGGGTCTGTAGCATGCTAGGAGGAAGGGCAACCAAGTTTCTTCTAATCAATGACCTTGACCTCTATTTAAGGACACAGCTAGGGGTCAAACATGGTCAAATCTTGCAACTATGTATATACCCAGAGATCTGGTATTTAGTCTGTAGCATGCAGAGAGGAAGGGCAACCAAGTTTCTGCTTATTAATGACATTGAACTTCATTCAAGGTCACAGGGATCACACATGGTCAAATCATTCAACAACTAACCAAAGACATGGTACTCTGTCTGTAGCATGCTTGGAGGAAGGGCAACCAAGTTTCTTCTAATTTATGGCCTTGACCTTCATTCAAGATGCTGCCACTGTCTGGGAATACAACACAAAACATTACACTAGCAGATGCACTATCGAAGTCATCCAGAGACGTGATGCAAGATTTAATTAACATATACATAGTCCCTGTGATCAGATTGCTCAACTTCTAACCACACTGACACTGAATATATTGAGGACATCAAAGCTAATATATTTCATGATTTATAGAATTTGATATTTTTGTGAAAATATAGAAGAAAAAAGAAACCTTCATGTGCTTGTCTTTCCATATACAGGCACATGATTATGTACATGTATCCAATGCATTCGGCCGAGTGTTACATACGTGACATCCTCGATACTCCAGGTGTTCCGATCACTTTACAAATGTACGATCTCTACACCCCTGGACCACAGGGACCTGGCACGAAAATTTTTAACCAATAGTATACATATATATATTATAGTATCAAGGGTATGAACTCGGCGGTCGAGAAAAACGGACCTATTTTTCTAAAACCGTGATTATTTTAATAACTGGGTTCTTTACAACATTGACGGATATCTTACCTTAAAGAGAAATAATTTATCTTTCCATTGAGTGCTTGATGAACAAAATTGGCCAAGTATTGACGAAGCTATGGCTTGATGAATTGGGAAATTTACGAAAAATATGCTAGGTAGACATTTCCCTGTCCGGTCGAAATGTCGTCTCGGCTCTAATGGGTACCTCAAAAACCAAGCCAAAATCACAAAATCTACGCTTGTGGTGGTAAACAATACCCATAACCGTGTTCATCCACAATCTTCTTTGGAGGTGTCATGACCCGTACTTTGTAGAAACTCCATTTAAACATCGTGTAGCTCACTTACTTTAACCGTCACCGCCATGTTCATTTGTTCTTCGGAACGCTTCTCGAGTTTACCGACAAGCACAACATAACATAATTTGCATAATGTAGTCAATATATGTAAAGTCGAGAAGCGTTCCGAGAGAAAAATGAACATGGCCACGACGGTTAAAGTAAGTGAGCTACACGATGTTTAAATGGAGTTTCTCCAAAGGACGGGTCATGACACCTCCAAAGGAGATTGTGGATGGACACGGTTATGGGTATTGTTTACCACCACAAGCGTAGATTTTGTGATTTTGGCTTGGTTTTTGAGGTACCCATTAGAGCCGAAAGGACATTTCGACCGGACAGGGAAATGTCTACCTAGCATATTTTTCGTAAATTTCCCGATTCTTCACTCCATAGCTTCGTCAATACTTGGCCAAGTTTGTTCATCAAGCACTCAATGGAAAGATAAATTATTTCTCTTTAAGGTCGGATATCCGTCAATGTTGTATAGAACCCATTTATTAAAATAATCACGGTTTTAAAAAAATAGGTCCGTTTTTCTCGACCGTCGAGTTCATACCCTTGATACTATAATATATATATATGTATACTATTGGTTAAAAATTTTCGTGCCAGGTCCCTGTGCCCTGGACTGCTAGCTGTCTCATAGTAAAACTGGAGGCATCAGAAAGGTATTTTAGTCGTTTGGTGTTCATCAAAAGAGCCGTATAACGGTACACTGTAGTTGACTGTGGCTTTGAAGTTGGGCGTCGCTCTCTCTGTATCTTTACAGGCCTGTGATTGGTTCAGAGTTCTTCCTCTAAGCTGCCTTTAGTTTTACTATTCATGAGATATTCCAGGGATGTAGATATCGTGGCCCCTTTTCTGAGTTGCTGTATATGTATATCAGGCAAGTTGACAGATTTGTATGGTGGCATATTTCTGCCAGAGAGGTAGTATTAAGATCATACAAATGTATGTATGGCATTATTTAATTTATTGTAAATATATATGTTCCATTTATTTCAATTATTTTATATCATTTTTGTGGGTTTTTTTTTTAATTATTATTCCTGGTATTAAAAAGAATATTTTTTTTTCATAACATGCTACAAAATAAATGGGAATTTGTATGATTCTTAGGATTTTTTGTACTAATAACCAGTAGTATCTAGGCATTTTCGTACGGAACCTACCAAAGCATAATGAGTTATGTAGGTCCTATATATACATATGTAGGTCCCAATTTAGCACATAAGCCCGTGCATGCACATCGTTGTCCTTATATATAATTAGTACATGTACAAGTACATGTATTAGATTCACAAAAAAACTAAGTGGGCTACGCGGAAGCTTAACCATTTGTTTGGAAAGAATGTGGAAATAAAACAATGATATGATAGTATTGCTTAGCAATTTCAAATGGTGAAAGTGAAACCACGATCCGTGGGGGATTTCCCAATAAATTGTACAAAACACGCGTTCACGTAGTGAAACAAGTCACGTGCTTATACCTAATTCATGTCATTGGCCGAAATAAATATGGAATTGTATTATGGGTAACTAGTGATCGATCACATGAGTGTGTGTTTACTTCCAAATATAGTGATTTCTCTGACCTGGTATTTAGTATATTTAATTTGGCCTATTGACGTAGATCTTATTTCCTCTGTGTTATATCAGAGATTTAAATAGCAAGCAGGTACTTATATACATAAATATAAATTTAGAATTCTACGAATTTAGCCGGGAGTAGCCGATCTTCGCTTATCCTAGATTTGACGGTGAGACCTATTGAATTGGTCAATTTGCATTATATCATTTATTTACAAAACGTGAAAATGACAGTTTTATAACTCATTTTAGTTCATTATTTATAGTAAAACATTACATATGTGCAAGTCAAAATGATATACATGCGATATTAATACCATTTTGGAGTCTAAATCTTTTCAAATAAACCAATTTTTCCGAAGAAATGGCAAGCAAACTATCACCATATTTGGAAGTAAACACACAATCACGTGATCACTAGTTACCCATAATACAATTATATATTCCGACCAATGGCAAGAATGAGGTTATAAGCACGTGACTTGTTATACTACGTTTGACTACAAAGAACGCGTGTTTTTACTAAAAAAAACCCCAGATATTCAGAGTTTGGAGTTTAAAACCGCGTCCCGGGAGGATTTTTAGTCAAAAGCTTGAATCTGGCCATTAAGACCGTAACAAAAATTTGTTGTGCCTTTATATACATGTAAGTGTATCGAGGGATGTAAATATTTATGTATATATATGGACAGGGCAAGCTAACAAGTAAAGCTGGTTTCCCAATGTGCATTGTTTTAAATTAGGTAACTGGTATTTTTCGTGATTCGCAAGAAAATAAAACATGAAAAAAAATCATTGTTTTGCATTTTTCATTCATTCTTTTAATATGGGAATGTAAAACGAGATCGATAATTGTTTAGAGTCTCAAAAGTCATTAACTTACCGTTAATACTACACGTGTCATCACCATCTGAAAAATTTGATTAAATGTTCAATTTCATAACGCGGGTCGTCTTATATTTCCAATTGTCATCCTAAATACCGCGCGGTAGTTGATATATCTCGAGAGGCGCCAGACGACAAAACAGCGAAAAACCTCTAACTGTTATCATACAATGTACATACCATGAAATAAAATTCCGACTAGGCCTATTGGATACATCAAAAACTTGATACAAAACACTAAATCTTTTATGTGTCAGACTTCTTTCCTTAGCATTTACTGTTGCCATTCCTGATTCGACTCAGTGACGTTAACATGGCAATGCACGTGTAACAATTCTATAAGGCTAATTCGTTACATAACCACGAAGCAAAATATGACATTAATGTATTGTTCTACAGTCCTTATGAAACATATGACTAGAAATAGCGACAAATTCCACAACATTGTTAAGTATTTTGATTAATACCATTGAAATTCCAGATCGTTGATCAACACGATTAAGCAGATACAACATGTACGCTGTTCCCTTACCCGAGTCAAAGTCACGCACGTTAAACAAATGCAATACATAACCACTGAGGAGTTGATGAAATTATTTTTAGACAAGAACATGCATCTAATAATGTTACCACAACTGTAAGAGCGATTTGAGTATTTCTAGACAAAAATGCTTTACTACACAGGCAAGGGTCAGGGTTCGGCATACAAGGCTATGTGTAATGGCGATTGAACATTTCACATACATTTGACTGCAGTGGGCTTTTCTGACATATCACAGTAAAACCAACTAATCTAATTTCCATTAGAACTGGTTTGTTTCCGAAATATGTGCAAGTTTTAATGAAGTCTTAGAGCGAATTGTCCCTTTAACGCGTGCTAAATTTGTGCAGCGGGGGCTATAATTTGTTGTCCTAAAAAGATTGTGACTCTTCTTCGTTTGCTTGTTGGATTTCAATATTTTCTCATCAATTTTTGACAAATTCATTATTATATACACAAACTATGAATGTATTTTCCGGGCGGTACCGGGCTTTACCGGGCAATGCCGGACTGTGACTTACTGTTCCGTACGGTACCGGACAGACCGAGCACTACCGACCTGCAATTAGAATTATTACTTATGGGAGTTGTCCCTCTTTCAGGAAGTTGACATTATTTTACCGCGAACGCACTTCGTGCAGAAGTTGTTTACATGCTGCAGGCCTAAGATGTAAGGTAATGATGACACTGATGACAGGTTGTTGGCTCTTTCCACAAAACGTACAAATTATTATATTTATTTTAATTTGCATGTAATTTAGGCATTGTGACAGAAAAAATGCATTAATTTGCTCTCTGCATTGGTCTTGGCCAAAATTCGCCCCGTGGATAAAAATGACCAATATTACGGCAAATTGTACTAGGGAACAGCTCACCTACTATTTCATCGTTCTAGAAATTAAAACATATTTACATATCAAACCCATTTGTTTTAGTATAAATAGGTTTAAAATATAATTTTTTACGCCATATTTTGTGAGCAATCGGAAAACAACATGGCAAACAATTACACATGGCCAGATGCTGATGTAATCAGAAAGGTTCAAACCATAATATTAATACCGGACTAGTCCTGTTGTAACAGAACGAAAGTATTGACGTGCCACAAGCCAGGCCTAGTGTTACTGGTCCGACACTTTACCAACTATATAATTAAAAGTAAATGAAAATTCCATGTACTTAGCATGAAGATAGAATCAAGATAGCTGTATCACTATTAAGACTAGCAATTTCAAACTAAAACCAGCAATACACTTTAGTTTTAATTTAGTAACACTGGTCAATATTAGCCGCAATATACCGTTCGGTTAGTGAGAACTTCTCTTTAATTAGCTCGAATGGTTGAGCCTCGGACTAGTAATCCAGATGTCCTGAGTACGATCCCTGCCAGACTGGTAATTTATTGAATTTAATATAAAATCCTGTTACATTTGTTTACCATCATATTCACAGCCAGGGTTATTAAAAGGCATCCCAGGTTTGTAATCCACCACTAAATGGTGAAGGAAAGCCGGAGTACCTGACCAAAAACCATCAACCAGTGGTCAGTACCTGTCAACTGCCCCATTACTGTTATAAACTCGCAACTGAACGGGTGGAGGACTTAAGTTGATATATCGGGATGTCTATACCATCGGGGATGGTGTGTTCAATCCCGACTCTCATCTTACTTACTTACATATATATACATGTATTTGTAGTTTGTAAACTGTGCTGAAAGTTCGTAATTCTGCTTGAGTTACAATGCTATTGTAACAGCTAGAGTACAGACTAGGCTTTTATTTAATCACTACATATACCTCTGCCAGGGATGAAACTTTGAAACCTCTCGATTACTAGTCTGACGCTAAACCGATCGAGCGAAAGAGATCAAGTGTCTCTCTACCTGAGAGGTGCATTGTGGATTTAAGTATTGACCAGGGTTATACTATATATTTTTGGGTTATCAGTTGATTTTGAAATTGGTGAAGTTCCTTATATGTGACATCATTTTCACATATTTTGTTTTCCACATAATTTTGTTATTTGTTTTCTTTGACAGATGTTGACTGACAGAGAATCACAAACCTAGACCAACCTGAAACCTTGGGCCATGATTGGTTTAGAGTGAATCATGGATCAAACAAATTCATCCAGGTAAACTACATCAGTAAAAAAAGTGCATCATAACAGGGGTTACTATCTTTAACCTTATATCCACCTCTAGACTATCTCATAGTAAAACTAAAGGCAGGTCAAGAGAAAAAAAAGGCCTGTAGAGACTTCCTTTGAAAATTAAAGACCGAGCAAAGCCCAAGTTCAAAGCAACACAGTCAACCAAGTGTACCATTATACAATTACTTAAATATAGATCAAAGGATCAAATTACCTGTGTCTTCTGGTGCCTTTAGTTTTTCTATGAACTAGTCAAGGGGTGGATATAATGTCAGTGATAGTAACTGCTGGAGTATTGAGGACGCAGAACTAGCAAAGAGTTTGTTCATGCTCTGATCTCTTCCAGGGTTTGATCACCTCTGTTTATTTAATTGCGACCCACTTGTACATGTACAGTACATCACTGAATTTATTTTGTGATACACTTATAGCTAGAAGATGTATAACTATATTTACTGCAAAACCTGTGATTATGTCTCTCTAAAATAGGTTAGGTAGAGAATTTGATTAAAAAAACAAAAAATCATTTTATCTTGACTTAAAAGTTTGTCCTTATGTGAAATTATGATTAGCCTAATCAGCCTTTGAACATTTTCTGACGTTTTCTTACGTTGTTTTAACATGTTTGATGTTTCATTCGTAGGGCATCCTCTCGTTCCCACAAGAGGAAGTCATTTGGAAAGGAAGAGGAGGAGGGCGGCAGTAAAAAACATGTACGGAAATGCGAGCGTGCTGGATGTCCTAGTAAAGCTCCGATATGCTTCGCTGGAGCGTCAGAGAAGTAAGTACTGTAAAACTTTCTTTTGCAGCTACTAAGTTTCGTGATTTTCATTTCACAGCAAGTTTGTGAAGATAAACATTCATAGATTTGAAAATTGAATGGAATTTCATATCATTTTAAGAGATATTATAATTCCTGATATCAATTTGCGAAAATAAACCTTTGCGATTTTACATGAATTGTGAAATTCTCAAAAGTTTGTGAAAAGGAGTTGGTATTCGTGTCCAGTACACTGTATCAACATATAATATTACAATTTCGTTTTGATTTGTTGACTGAAGTTATAATATGATCCGTTCTGTTTTACGTTTCTATATGATCATTTTTACCCATTCACCCCCTGAAGGCTTATTTGAAATCTTCCAAAACTCAAGCTGGAACAGTTCAATATAAAATTTAAGGGGTGAATGAGTTAATGACAAGATTGTTCCATTCTGTTTTACAGGTGTGTGAGGGATGGCTACACTTCCCGCTGGTATCACGTTTCCGCTGGTGAACATTTCTGTAATGAATGTTTCGAGTATTTCTATAGAAGGTATACACTATATAAAGAAGAAATTTTCAAACGGTTGTCATAATAAAACAGATATTAAGGCGTAGGTTTACCCAGATATCCTTTGTCTGTACTACTTAGAAAATCTGTCCTTTTGTCTTAATTTCCTTCCATTAACAAAACTTAATACCACTCTTTCTCAGATAAGTACGTAAAAGATTCTTTTCTTTGTGCATTTTATGGCAGCTCATTTTGGATTTCCAATATCAACATAAGTTGGTTACAATTTTAGTTTTGAGATTCAAATTAGAAAAATATAATTTATTTCATGACTTCGATGAAATTGAACAATCTCCGAGACTTCTTAACATGAAGTCTCCCTATGTAATATAAGTAAATGCATATGATTAAAAAAAAATTCATTTTACTGATATAAAAGGTTCAAACTCGGAAATCAAAATACCTCTGGTCTACAAACATACAAATTTTTCACACAATGCAGTACTCCCAAATGTAGAATAGCAAAGTCTCACTTTGTCCCAGTCTTGAATCTGATATTTTTTTTTTCTGTAACAGCCACAAGGACGGGTATGAGACGTATGCCAGTTGGAAGCGAGTGTGGTGCACATACGGACGTGGTGACTCCAATATACATCTGTTTCTGTGTGACCAGATCCTACCGTACTGGGTACAGTGCTCCCTCTGTGCCAAGTGGAGACAACTCTCGGGGGATGCTTCACTTCTACCAGACTTCATCCGAAATTATATGTGTGGCATGACCATTACAGGAATCAAGGTAAATGTGATATTATTAGTCCTTCACCATAAACTGGGGTTGGGTGTTGGGGGACTGTAAGTTTGTGATGTGTTTGTCTATCCATACATAGGGTATATGTAAATCGATCCATCAAGGTATTTTTCCTGTAGGAAAACCAGGTCACTGACCTATATTTTGACCTTTAACCTCAATATGTCATAAAAAAACAACAACATAATTTTACAAACTCCTTTAGCTATAAGACATTTGAACTCCAGCCATATCCATACTTGGAATGTTGGTCCACTTGGAATGTTGGTCCACCTAGGTAAGACAGTGGGTTGAGTAAAATTAGGTTCACTGTGATATATTTATTTTGACGTTTAACCTCAATTTGACAAAACAGCTTGTGCAGGCTATTTATCTCTCTGTTATTATGAGATTTATGGACCCACATAATAGGCAAGGCAATTACAACTTTATGACAAACATGGTCAGGGACTTAAATTTATCCAGTTAATTATATAACTTATTGCTTACATATGTACATTTATTTGTCTTGTGTTTCTGTATATGACATATCGTTTTGAAAATGTGGAGAAAAAGCATCAAAGATATGTGTATGCTAAGAAGGGAAGAAATGTATTTGTTCACTAACTGTTGAATGATTTTTTTTGCAGAAAATGTGCCAAGAAGATGCTTGTAATCAACCTGAAGATCAGGTAAATAGAGTTACATTTGTCAGAGTTAAACTGTTATATTTACTGTAAATGTAGAATTTTGGCACCTGAACATGACCCAGAGTCCATGGAACATAAGGGCATTTGAAAAAGACATTTTACCAGAAACGCCCTAAACATTTTAAACAAAATCAGTTTTGCCCCCACCATGATTAGAGGATGACAGATATACAGGATCTTACATGAGCGGCTAAAAAATATATAACAAATGAAGTAAATAATGTGATATATAAAGGTACAACATTCTACCGCTAGCTTTTCTTTTCTAAGTTTTGAGTTTGAAACTGATGAAGGAAATTTAAGCTGACAGGAGCTGAAGGAGGTCAATAATGTGATTAATAAAGGTACAACATTCTACCGCTAGCTTTTCTTTTCTAAGTTTTGAGTTTGAAACTGATGAAGGAATTTAAGCGGACAGGAGCTGAATGAATCTGATGTGCAATTTGTTTTTATAGCGTGCCAGTCTGACCCGTGACTTTTCGTGGATGAAACTGTTGAGTTGCCTGTCCTATATGAAGAGCTCTCCTGCCTGGCCTTTCCTTACTGAGTATATACCCAATGGAGTGGGAATGAGTCCTATGGACTTTGAGGTCTTCCAGGAAACAAAGTCACCAGGTAAACTATTGTGGCTCAGTCAAGCTCCGATTTCTAAAAACAAAACGCCAGACTTTCGTAAAAATTCAGGTTTGTCCTTACATATGAGATTTTTTTTTACCTAAGTCAATTTTCAGTTTATTACTAAAATTCATATAATGTAGAAATTGGTGACATGACTAGTATTCTGTATTTGCATATTACTAAGTTATCTGCCCTTGTGGGTAGGTATTGTGACGTCATGTGTTTGGGAGCGTAACGTCATATTTTAAGGAGAAACGACGGGATTCGCGCCCACAAAATAATGACGTCACAATGGATACTTACCCGTAAGGGAGCTAACTCTGTAATATGCAAAGACGGAATGGCAGTCAAACATCAAGAGTACCATACAGACTTCTCAAACTCTGTCGCTTATCCATATTAAAGAGTTATCTACCCTCACAGGTAGAAATTATTTTGTAATATCATGTTTTTTAGACAAAAATTTTAAACAATATAATGCGACTTTCGTTCATGGATTTTAATAACCTAATTGAAATCATTGGTATTGGATCATTACTTTATTGATAAGTACTTGATATTTGACCTTTGTTTATTAACAGCTATGCTTCCGTACCTTTGTCCGTTCACTGATCCTGAAAGTACAACGGAAATGGCGTGTCGAGTAACTGCCGATACCCTAGGAGAAGACGAGCTGGACGAGTTTGTAGAATTCTCTCAAACTCCCACAATTTTCCTAGCTGTCAGAAACATCTGTATTACTCTGTGGAATTTAAATTTCAAAGTAAGTATTTATGTACAGTAGACTTATCATTTGTATAATTATAGTTATTGTAAGCTAACTTTCTTTCGTGGCTACTAAATTTTACGATTTGTATTTCAAAACAAGTTTCAGAAATAAGCATTGATTTCGCAGATTTAAAAATTGAATAGAATTTCCTATCAATGTAAATGGTGAAGATTTTATTTTACAGAGGTTAACTTTTGTGAATTAACTTAATATCGCGAAAGTAAAACATGCACAAAATAAAGATGGTTTACAGTATTTGAATGTAATGATAATTCTCTTGGCATTATTATAGCTCACATTGAATCAAGTGAGCTTGTACTTTGAAGAATTTTCCGTTTGATGTCGGAGCCCAATCGGACTAATTCACGTACGATACCACATGATACCTGATAACGTTTGTGCGGAACTAGTATATCCAGTGATGGTGGAATATAACTCCTAGTAAATCTTACTTCTGAAATGACATTAGCGCGGGATATCATCTTTTCACATTATTCCATCACCAATAGAAACAAAAGTCCTGCACAAACATTATCAGGTATCACATGGTACATGAATTAGTCATATTAGCTATCCATTCAAAGATCAAATTTATTTGATATGCTACTATATGCTAAAGTACCATGTGATGCATGATAATGTTTGTGCGGGACTAGTATCTCCAGTGGTGATGGTAGTAGCGCAGAATATTATCTTTTGACATCATACCATCACCAATGGAAACAATAGTCCCGCACAAAGGTTATCAGGTATAACATGGAATGTGAATTAGTCACATTAGCTATACATTCGAAAATCAAATTTATTTGATATGCTACTTCCCTTCACTCTCGTCATTCATGAAACTAATTTCTGTTCATACATATAAGGTTCTGTACATATTACGTAGCGTCCAAACAAGTAAGCTATATTAAATTAGTCATGTGAAATTTGATTTGTTTTACAGGAATGGCTTACGAAGGAGAAAGTGGCACCCTATGTGATTTGCCGTGGATTAAACAGAATATATTGTGTAGAAAATGTGGAGAAAATCCTCTGGTTCCTCACCAGGAAAGGGTTGATAAACTTTGGTCTAGTCTCGATCCCCGATGGTGTTCAGTTACCGATTAACCGAACCCAGTCTCAGGTAAGATTAACCAAAACTTTATGTAAAACAAACTTAATTTTGCTTGCCATTAAAGTCTCACAGACAAATGTTTACTGCCATGAATTAGATTTATCGTATTTTACCCAATAATGCTCCCTTTCTTATAATAGCCCCTCCCCCTTTTTTAGGCCTCAATTTAACTTGTGTCAGGTTGACAGCCATTTTGCCACTATCTTGAAAGTTATGTAAAGTCTAATCTCATTGGTCAGTTGGATTTAAGTATGCCAATGAGATTAGGCTTTACATAATTAAGCACCTGCTGAAACTATGAAAAATGTGTAGGTTTATCTATGTGATATTTTCTGCAAATTGATTTATGACTTTGTGCAATAATGTATAAATGCTTAGTCAAAAGTTGGTTCTATTTAGTGCCCTCGTATTTTCCAAAAAAAATACAAACAAACTAGGCATTCATTGGGTCAAATATGTTATGACATTTTCTGATGGGTATACCGTATTCGACCCAATAAGCGCCCAGGTCGCTTAAAAAATTGATAAAAATGAAAAGGTGCTAATAAGTCAAAATTATTCCAAATTTATACCGTTTTATGTAGTTTTGGTCCTTATTTGTGCCTGGGGAATTGAAATTGAGACCTCAAAAAGGGGTAGGGGCGCTTATAGGGACATGGGCGCTTATTGGGTCAAATACGGTGTGTGTTTTTGAACTGCATTACAGAATCCGTCCGTGATAATCGTTGGAGCTGGTGCAGCCGGACTGTCAGCTGCTAGGCAACTCAGGAATTTTGGAATCCAGGTTAGTACACCATAGGTTCAAGGTCACAAGTGTATCCAATGTCAAGTTCATTATTAGGGTCAAGGTCATTATTATTACTACATGTTCAGTCAAACCTGCCTTAGCGACCACCTCTGTATAAAGACCACCTGTTTATTAAGACCACTTCTTAGGGCCCAAATGGCAATTTTAAACACAATTTTACCTGTGTATAAAGACCACTTTTTCTTTGGCCCTGGGGTGGTCTTTATAGACAGGTTTGACTGTTTATTATGTCATTGTCAACATAAGGTCACATCCACCACAAATCCAACATCAGGGCATCTTAATGTTATAATTGGGCTCATGGTCTCTGGTAGAATCAAGGTCAAATTGTACCCAAAGTCAAATTCATCATTAATAAGATGAAACAATAATTTCTGCAGCATTAAGGATTTTGCATAGATACTTTCCCTCAAATTGATTGTTTTATTCGATTTTCAGACTAAAGTTAGCTTTCAGTATTTCCAATCAAAGATTCTACTAAACGAAACTGGATTGAAAACTATTTGGAGAAATAAATGTATAAACATACTATATAGAGTAAAGGAGAGATAAGATTTTTAGTAAAATCACTAGTTTTGACTGTAAATTTAAAAAAAAAATATTCACTAACTATTTGTTGGCAGGTAACGATATTGGAGGCGCGTGATCGACTTGGAGGCCGTGTGTTTGACGACCACACCCTAGGGAGCTGTGTTGGACGAGGGGCTCAGGTCGTGGCAGGATGTGTGTGTAACCCTATCACAGTCATGTGTTACCAGGTAGGTCAAGGTCATTTTTATGGCTAAAGGTCAAGGGAAATGTCAAAGGTCATTTTGCTAAGTCAGAGTTATTAATTATAATAATGATATAAAATATTCAAATTGGTAATTTTTGACCCAAAACTAGCTGGGCAATATTGTATAGTGGCTATTTTTCTGTGAACAATATTTTTGCAATTTGATGCCTCAATGTTGTTATCGGGAAAATTTGATTTACAAAATATTGAAGAAAACATTTCAATCATAATACAATGAATTCCAGATTGCGATAGAAACACCATAAACATGTAGCCACTGCAGCTCACTAAAAGTTGAGGGATATTGATAGAATGTTGGCAACTTCATCCACTCCGCCATTATGGCCCAACCTGATGGAAAGGGCAACAACATTTTCCAATTTGTAGGAGATTTAATATTAGTCGTTGTTTGACGTAGAACTAATCAAGAGTTACTGTAATGTATGGCTTCAGGCTGGCCTTGGCATGAAGGAGATAGGCGAAGGTTGTGATATTATCAGCGAGACGGGAAAAACAATCCCTAATAAAATTGACCGTCGGATGGACTTCCACTTTAATGCTTTGTTAGACATCATCGCGGAGTGGCGGAGGAACAAGGAAGCTGACCAGGACATCAATTTGTTAGGTAATCTATCTGAATAGATACTAGTAATATGGTTATTGTGGGTAATCTATTTGGAAAACAAAAAATTATCTCTTTATTAATTTATTTTCTTGAATTATGGATTTTGTTTTACAGATAAAGTGAGAGAAATGCACCGACAGTTTAAAGAAGAATCTCAGCTTACATTTACAGAGGTAATGACAAAATCATGAAGTGGATGGGGAATACCTATCTCACAGGATTATTACATTTGTTAAGAAAAAAATAAATATTAATTATGGGTAATTATCTGGTTACATAAGTCCATCTTTGAATATGGTAGAGTAAAACAAGGGTTGTAAGGTCCATTACAAAGGGGCTGATGGGTCAAAAAGGGATGGATTGACAAAAATATCAAGGACCTCCAAGCTTTGATTCAAACATGATAATTGCACATGCAATTTTAGGTGCCATATAGGCTTCACCAAAATACAGACTATTTATAGCGGATGGTGGTTTGGTTTTGAAATGCACCTTCAGCCTCACTATGCCAGAAACTGACCAAGTCTGTAAATATTGGGTGACTGTTATGGTCAATTGGCCTCTTGTCTTTTGGACTATTACAATTTGGATTGAAATGATAAATGTGACTGATGTAGACTTATAAAGATTCCTTACCTTTTTCAGGAAGAAGAGAATTTACTGAACTTCCACATAGGGAACCTGGAGTATGCCTGTGGGTCGAGTCTACAGCATGTGTCAGCGCTCAGCTGGGATCAAAACGAAGAATATCCTCAGTTCTCTGGGCCCAACCTTCTACTCACTCAGGGGTACTCAGCTCTCTTACACAAACTAGCTGATGGCTCAGACATCGCTTACGATACAGTGGTAAGTTCATTTTAAATTGCTTTTAATTTCAGGTTACATTTATAAGTCCCTGACCTGGAATTAGTGGGAGAGTTAAGTTGTGTCATATGCATTTGCTTGTTTAAAAGTAGCTTGCTTGGGGTGTTGATTGCTACATGCAAGTCTGATATCTTACATTAGTTTTGGGACTAGGATTCAATGTCTATTTTAATTTAATGGTTATCATCTATCAGTATCAGACATTCATTAATTAATGTAATCCAACTTCTGTCCAGATGAAAATTTATTTTTGCCAATTTCGCGATTCAAGTCATATTTTGAATTATTAATTTCACACATTAGTATTTACATCACATATATTGATTGGTTATATGCCTCAAAATGTTGATTTTAAAAAAAATGTCTCGGAATGTTAACACACAAAACGAAATAACAGTGAAATCATAACGTTTTCTGGAATGACTCTTTAATTCCTTCCAGGTATCTGAGATAGATTACAGTGGTGAAAACGTGTTTGTCCGCTCTAAGTCAGGACGCGTCTGGGAGGCAGATAAGGTGAGTTTCTGTCCAAATTGTATTGTCTTTGATCGACTTGCTGTCTTTTTGTCATAGAAGAAGCATTTAAAGTGTGTTCTACATATTTTTCTCAGCCTCCCTCAGTTTTAAAGTTTTTATACTTAAAAATGCCATCAGCTGTAGTTTGAGTACTAGTATGTTTAGATTTCTAATTGGGATGAATATATATTAGATAAATCCAGATTAGTTGGTTACCCGTGGCCAAAAGGTAGGGTATTAGAATCATACTAGTTGCAATTTTGTAGCTCAAAAGACTTTTAGACAGATAATGGTGTCTTTAGAGCTACACTTGGTACCTACTACTGCTAATGGAGCAAAGACATGTTTGTGCAAACCATTATTAATACATCATTAAACATTTTATCTTACTTGTTTTATATCACTTACCTAAATAAAACAATAAAACTGAACCGTATAAAATATCAAATTCACAGCGAGACATTATTTTTTTTACATAAAAATATGATCGTCTTTTCGAAGGAAATCATACATAAAGTTTTCAAATTATGAATTTGATGTCTTATGAGTAGTAAAGTTGATATTCAGAATGGTCGTTATGTTTCTTTTAGATAAAAATATGTTTAAATAATGTATACGATTAAAATAATTGGAAACCTACAATGTTTAGAAAATCATGCCCGAGTGATTTTCTGAGGCAGTGCTCCACTAGCACACAAGGAAACCATTTAGTACCCGGTCGAAAGGTATATTAGTAGGCAGGGTACGTATATTCGTTCTAGAATCATACCTGCTGCACCTATTGCATGATTATAAAAGGTGACTAAATTTAAGATGCTATCTCTAAACTTCTGTATTAATGATTTTCTGTTGTAATGAATAATATAATGTTAATGAATTCTTAAAGATGCTCCATGAAACTGTGCCCAGGTCTTCATGAAAGCGACCTTTAAAACTTATTATGTTACCACAAAATGTGTTTGTGTTTAATAGGTACTGGTAACAATACCACTGTCCTTACTGAAGGATGAAACCATCGCATTCAACCCAAAACTGTCAGAAAAGAAAAAACAGGCCATAAGAAGTCTGGGTATTGGCCATGTGGAAAAAGTAATTCTGCAATTTAACCGAAAGTTCTGGAGAGATCATGGATCAGGTGTTTTTGGTCATGTGACGCTAGGAGCCTCGAGTGCTGGAATGTTCAATGTCTTTTATGATATTTCACCTTCTGATGTAAGTATATGGTATGAAATTTATGTATTTTTACGGAAGCTTATTAGGCTCATATAGGAAAATATTTTTCAGGATAATGAAAATGTTTTATTTGGCAGTCGCCAGATGCTTAAGTGGCGGCTGCTACATTATTATATGGCGGCCGCCACTTAATTTATCTAGCGGCTGACACTTAATTATCTGGCGGCTGCGAAATAAAATTTATATACTGGTAAAACAATGTCACATCATCATTCAGGGGAGGTCACTCTTATCAGACTAGGCTCTTTGGAGATTGGGGAAACTTTGTGTGAAGGCAACCGTCACAATAAGATCTTGTTTACTGTTTAGTGGGAAAAGGAAATCATTTTGACTTTCAACAAATGATAAAGTTACGTACATTTATTGTAGAACTTTCTCTGTTACAGGAGAAGTGTGGTCGATTTATCCTGAAAACCCATATATCTGGTGACTCGGTGAGCCACCTACGAGAGAAGACGGACAAAGAGATTGTAGCTATGTGTATGGAAACTCTCCGTAAAATGTTTCCCTCTGAGGTAAGTATTCTCTTTACAGTACAACTTAAAACAATGAATTTCCTGCTCACTACAGCAAATGAAAAATACTCCAGCTGCATTGTTAAATTACAACTGTGGTCATGGCATATACATATATATTAGATATGCTCTGATTTTCCAATGTTTTCATTGGCTAACACATGGTCACGTGACTTTCAATATATAGCATATTGGCTCTCGGTGTTTCCAATTTTAGAAACACGTGAGTCAATATTCCTCTATGAACTTCATTGCCCAAAAGCTTCTGTCTTCAGGGTGGCGTTCTTAGGCCAATGCTTTTCCTAAAATTAATATACTCATTAGAGATTGTTTTTGACATTTGTGAAAGAAAACCACATTATCTGATATAAAAAATTAAGGACCTTTGTTTAGTTCCATATGGTAATTATCGCAATTAAGGACCTTTATTTTGGTCCATCATTTGAAAGTGACGTAATTATTCCAATAACAGTCGGTCAAAAAGTGGAGAGGGCTTACTCTTACTCAGTTGAACAAGCGAATAGATGACTCTTCACGTAGGATAGAATTATTCATTCCGCGACGAAAAAAAGTTCAATATTTTTAAATGTAAAATGAACATGACAAACAGAGTAAAATTTCAGTGATAATTTTATTTAATCATATCAGAACTTTAAAATAGGTATTCAATTTTGCTAAAAGTTTAATATATAGCGTAATAACATAAAGTATTTGTACTCGGACCTCTACATGTGTGAACTCAGGTGACCGTTTATTGTGAAGCGAGGCGAGGCTGACGCAACGCTTACAACACTGGAGTTTTTCCGAAGTTGTCTAAAACACCGATGTTCAAGTGTAGCTAAATTTGTTTTGAGATTGTCGTCTGACTTGACTTGATATTACATCCTTCGGATCCATGTGATTATATAATCTACGCTTAGATCCATCGCCATCTATAGATGAAACAACTTCACTTAGTGTTTTCGATGGATACAATGTATTGAGTGGTGACGTTGTGACTGTCAACACGTGGATTACAAGCGTGCATGTTTATATAATACACATGATTAATTTCTCAAAGAACAAAGACAAGAGAATATGTTATAACTGACCTATCTCTGTCAGTGTGGTCTCACGCCCGTCAACCCAAAAGAACACTCGATCGTAGGACACAGACCACAGAGGTAATGTTTACATTTGACATCCCATCATTTTTTAACTAAAATGAAAGCGGCTGCACGTCGCCCTCGGTCGGGATATATTTTCCCGTTTCTTGTATACAGTGCAATTGTTAATTTTAAAATGTTTGTTAAATCATATATAAATATAAAACATATATGTATTGTTTATATTTTCCCCAAATTCTATGAAAAACAGCAATATACATGTAATGTTACGTCAAAATGTAAACAAAGCCATGTGTTTCTTTTTCAAAAAAGTAGCCCCTTTACGTTGCATAGAATATTTTCATACGCAAGTTCAAAGTTCAATGTTACCATGCAGTTATGGTAAACAAAATCGGCTTGTATTAGCGTATAGTGACCAAGCATAGCAAGTGTAAATATATGGTATTATATAACAATTAAGGACCTTTGTTTTGGTCCATGGTGTTATATCGCACTCAGGCTATGACATATATTACACAAGACCAAGTCACTGGATATTAGAGAGATTATTTGATATGTCTAACCCGTGAAGACGAGTCTCACAATTTTTGTGTTGCCTGCATAAACTTCTTAATTATTATAATCCAAACAAGGATGAATGCATGACATAAACAATAAATAACAATCTAGAAATGATGTGGATGTGGCACCGGGCATCCAGATGACCCTTGGTTTTTAGGTCATCTGACCCGAATAGCCTGGATGACCTATAGTCATCATGCACAGTCCGTCGCCGTGCGTAAAGTTTTCAATCAAACGACTTCTACTCATTAACCATAAGGAATAAAGAACTCATATTTGGCCTGTAACATGCTGGGATGAAGGGCTGCAAAAGTTCGAAAATTAATGACCTTGAACTACTTTTGAGGTCCCAGGGGTCAAATAGGCTAAAATCTTTGAACAAATTCTTCTCTAACGGAAAGGTCCAGGGTACTCACATTTGGCCTGTGGTATGCTGGAATAAAGGGTTACCAAAGTTGTGAAAATGAATGACCTTGACCTACTTTCAAGGTCACAGTTGTCAATTAGTCTAAAATCTTTTAACTACTTCTTTTAATTAGACGAAAGGCCCTGGGTTTTCATTTTTAGCCAGTAGCATGCAGAGATGCAGAGATAAAGGGCTAGCAAAGTTGTGAAAATGAAAGACCTTGACCTACAATCAAGGTCGTGGTGGTCAAATATTCTAAAATCTTGAATTTTAAGCTTCTTCTGAAGTTCTACCAGTGTAATTAAGCTGACACTTGCATGAAATAATCCTGCACTTGGTCCATCCAAAATCCAAGATGGATTTAAATTGCATAGACCCGAGCAAAATTGCCCACAATAGACCCAGCATAATTATGAGCCATAGACGTCCGTCCGTCAACAATTTTCCCAAATTTGGCATTGAAGGGGAACAGAACTTGCTTGGTCAAATCCTATAAACGCTAACAAATGGATTGTAACCAAATTTGGCCACAAACAGATCCTTTGGGGAATGGGGAACAGAACTTTGTTATAAATTTTTGGCTCTGACCCCCTTGGGCAGGAGGAGCGGGCCCAATAGGTGTAATAGAGGTAAATCAATGTTATTTGCATTGGACTTATATACAGTTATAGGACCTATAAAATCGCTACTTGTCCTAGATAATGGATTGTAACCTGCCACAAACATCCTTGAGGGAAGGGGAACAGTAACGTATAAAATTTTTTTTGGCTCAGGACCCCGTCAGGAGTGGGCGGCATAAGGGGGGTAATAGAGGTAAATCATAAATCCTCTACTTGTCCTAGAGGTGATTCATGGATTGTAAACCAAATTTTGCCAGAACATCCTTGGGGGAAGGGGAACAGAACTCCGAACGGAAATAGGGTCAGGGAATGGATTGTAACGGATATCCTATGGGAAGGGGAACAGAACTCTCTGCCCCCCTGGGGGTCAGGAGGGCGGGTGCCCAATAGGGGATAAAAGAGAAAATGGTATAAATTGCACTTTTCCTAGATGTTCTGCATGGATTGAAAACCGAAATTTGGCAGAAACATATTGGGGAACAGAACTTGTATATTTTGGCTCTGACTAGATGGAAATAGAGGTAAATCACTAGTCCCTAAGAGAAATTCGAGGGAAGGGAACAGAACTTGTATAAATTTGGCCTGACGCCCCGCTGGGGGCAGAGGGGCTGGTCCGGGGTAACTATAAATCGCTACCAGATTTGCATGGAAACCAAATTTGGCGCAGAAACATGTCATTTTATAAATCGTTAATAAAACCTAAATTCCAGAAATATCCTTGGGGGAAGGGGAACAATAAAAATTCCACCCCCGTGGGGCACAAGGGGTAATAGAGGTAAATCGTATGTCGCCATAGACGTGCCCAAATTTGAGAAACATCCAAGGGGAACGAACTTGTAGCTACCCCCGTGGGCAGTCGATAAATCTGCTATGTGTACAAACCAAATTTTGGGCCACACACAATCACTTGTAAAAAATTTGGCTCTGACCCCCAGGGCAGGAGGGCGGGCCCAATAAGGAAATAGCAGTAAATCTATAAATCGCTACTTTTCCCAAGAGTTCTGGCCATGTATTGTAACCAAATTTGGCCAAAAACATCCTTGGGTGGAAGGGGAACAGAACTTGTATAAATTTTTGCTCTGACCCCCAGGTGGCAGGAGGGCGGGGCCCAATGGAAATATAGGTAAACTCCCATAAATTGCTATACTTGTCCTAGAGTTCTGCATGGATTGTATCCTAAATTTGGGCCAGAAACATCCTTTGGGGTTAACAGAATTCGTATAATGTTGGCTTTGAACCCCCCTGGAGGAGAAGAAGAGTGTGTCCCAATAGGGAAAAGAGGTAAATATCCAAATTCTTCAGAAAATAAACAAATGAACTTAATATTCAGAACATTACTTGGCATACAAACCAGTAGAGCGATCACAGGCCCCTCTGGCCTTCTTGATCAAGGTTTATGTTTACATATATACAGTGGACGTCCGCGATAACCGGATGCCGGTAGTCCGGAAACTCACAATCCGGTTCATTGGTTTAGTGCTAATAGGGAGTATCAAACTGTCAGAGTTTACGATTATTAAGATATGCAATATATATTTAGGCAAACGTAACGCTTTAAATCAAGGCAGTATTGAGCTTGGGTTATCTGTGTGACAAATAGCCTGTTAGATAACTTAGCTTGTTTTCGCCAATTGCAGAATATATACGTCTAATGAGGATACATCGAATAACAATAAAGAGAGGAAAGATACTCCACAAAGATTAAATAATGAGATAATTTTAAATTGTCTGGTGAATCTATTCGAATTTCATTATTCTGATTGTATATTGATATAAAGGCTAGGACGGCAGTTCATGGCGATTTTACACTTGTGTGGGATATTGTGTAGGACTGAAGTTAGACAATGAACAGGGGCTGCGTGGTTGTTACAGGCACGTCTGTAAGTCAGAAAGTCAAAAGGATCTTAGTGAGAAATGCGATGCATTTAGAACACACATTTATAACGAAAAATCAACAATTACAGTGGAGTTCATAAAATGTTCACAAGCTATTTGTTATCATAGTTGTTTTTTATGCGCAAAGAAACATAGATTTATTAATGGTGATTCCAGTTTATTTTAGGTTGTCATATTTAATGATTATTGATCCTTTGTTAGGCAATTTGATATTGAATCCTTTGTTTATAGCAATATGATAATGACCGTTGTTTAGGCAAAATTGTGATATTGATCCATTTTAGCGCAATTTGCCAAGTACGGACATATCAAAGAGGTAGGATAGAACGTAGTATTTTTTCAAAAATTACGAATAGCATGAGGCTACACCAATGTAACAAATTAGCAGTTTTTGTTTCGTCATTTTGAAAAAGAATATATGTTTATTCGAATATTCTAAGTGTACATGATATAAAAAATGAACCTATCAACACATAACAAAAGCGAAGTATAAATTAATGAACTGAACATAATAGACGTATATATATACATAAAAGCCCTATCATTACGAGTCTTACAAGGTCAAGTGGGATAAACTCCGTGACGTGGACAATTTTAATTGAACTAAGAAGTCAACAGAATTATCACGGCTGTCCAGGAAACTCGATCTATCCCCGCGACAGATTTAGGCTGGGAAACGAAGCAGTGACCGGGATTATCGAGGGTCATATCATGATAAGTTTATGTTTACACTGATTATTAAAACAATCTGAATTATAATCAATCACTTTCTGAATCCTACTTGTTGTCGTTGTGAGGTTACAGGTAAAAGTCATGGTAGGATATTTTTCTTGTTGGAGTGTCCCTGAACTCACCGCTTTTGAAAACTGGGGTCGAGATTCAGACAAAATTCATGAGTCCCAAATAAAATTCATTGAGTACGTCCAAAATAAAAGACGTAATCCTGCAGTAAGTGCGGCATTTCCTGTATGATTTTATATCAATCAATCTCATTCAATTAGGTTTTTTTTTTTGAAATCAATGGGGCAATCCTATAAAATAACATATCACCATAAACCTTTTCGAATTAAATTATTTTCAATGAAAAAATAAATTCATTTAAATTTACAAATAATATATGTCAATCAAATATTTATGTAAATCCAGGCTTTACACATTGTATTAACTAACATATTGCTTTATTAGGTTGGTGTGGCTCTATCCCACCACTAATCCAAAATGGGATATACGATGTAAATAATTTCATTGTAATATTTATTATTATAGTCGCAACTCTTATCGAATGCTATATTAAGTCTATCATTGACCATTATTCCATAGAAAAAACATACTATTAAGACTAGCTCAAAAGATTTCAAGTAGGAGGTCATTTTCAATGGGAGAACATACTTGCCATGAATTATCCTTTTATTGTTTAACATATAATTTATATACCTGCATGTTAGTTGTAGAAAATAGTGTTTTAAATCGATACAAAGAGTAATACCTGTCATGACTAATCGCAGAGAATTAACGCGCACATTTACTAGAGCTGTATATGTGTTATCAAGCACCTTGAAAACTGAACTGTTTAATACACTGAGAATGGAAAAATAAAAATGTTAATTTTCATAAACGCGGGTCGTTTTAGGTAACAAAACCTTTCCCTAAACGCGCGTCGTCCCAAGTAAAAAACAAACACGCCGCATTAGAGATGGGCTAGATGGCAAACAGCGAAATGAATCTCCACTGTTATCGTACATTAGACACACATGTTGTAACCTCATCTTAAGGCCCTCTTGAAAACACTACTTGGTCCATCCATTCCAAGATGGTGAACTCTTGATTATTTTGAACTCATTCTCAGTTCTACCAGAGTGTGATTTGGCTGAAACTTGCCTTGAATGACCCTGATATGATCTTGACAAAGTGTTGTTACATCTCTGGTTGATCCAAAATCGAAGATGTTACATCTCTGGTTGATCCAAAATCGAAGATGGCTACCATGACACCATATCTAATTAATTTCTTATATGGCTACTGCCAAGGTAGTCAGATGACCGTTTAGGCCCTTAGGCCTCTTGTTTGTATTCAAATCATATTTCTCAGAAATCTGAAGAGTCAAAACATATGACAAATAGAGATGTGCTCCAAACCAATATCTGAATTTCGGTAGTCAAAAACATACTCTCATTGGTTTACATGATGCCATGTGGCGCAGAAGTGTAAGCCACAGGTATGTTTGACAAGTTGGTGATTGGGTGCCATTGATTTGAATCTGAGGCCTGGATAGGGCACAAGTCATAAAATTCTTAGATATTATCTTATTTACTTAAACATAAAGTATCATATACTGTTAAAGGCCCACTACCTTTCCGGAGCAAAAAATAAAGGTTTCTTAAAAACAATAGTAACATTAGAAAATACATATCGATGGCATAAGATGAGGTAACAACACCAAACATATGCAAGATTTCAAGCGTAATATATGATAAATGTAGAGATTCATTTCGCTTTTTGGCCGTCTGGCGCAGTGATAGTCAACTACCGATCGGTATGTAGGACGACGGCGGGAAACATAAGACGACCCGCGTTATGAAAATTAAAATTTTCTTTATTTTAATTTAATTCTTTAGAAGATGATGATTGGTGTCATATTAACGATAAGTTAATAACTTTTGCGATTCTACAAAATTATCTATCTCGTTTAACTTTCGCATTTTAAAAATTAAAAGCCGTTTCGGAAAGGTGCTGGGCCTTTAAAATATGCACTGTTGAACTTCTACTCCATTAATGTTTCATTCTTTTGTCATCATAATGTCATTTTGAGTCTCCTTTTCATGTCCAATTTAGGAAATACCTGAACCAATCAAATTCATCGTTACACACTGGCATGCTGACCCCTTCTCCAAAATGGCCTACAGTTTCACCCCGACCGGCAGTAGTGGGGACGATTACGACCTTATAGCACAGGAAGTCATGGATAAAGTATATTTTGCAGGGGAGGTAAGTCATTAATAATTTTGTATCTTTGTCATTGCCATATTGTATACCATGGAATATATAAATAATGTGTGAATGTAATTTAATCAAAATTGGACTGGTTATTCTGCTTCATTATGATGCTCTACTTCAACACAAGATCTAAAACTCCCCATTTTGGGTCACCTCAGCATGCCCCCTGATGTTAGCCAATCAGTGTGTCACCTATGACATCTTCTGTGTGATTGAATCTCTCGTAAACTATAAACAGCTACTAGTACTTTTTGACATGCTCCATTCTAGGCCAGGGGTCATGCTGAGTTGACCCTAAACAGGGAGTTGTTAGATCTAGTATTGGAGCGTGGCATAGAGCGTCGTAGTAGAGCGGAAAAATAAGCCAAATTTTTATTAGATTGGTACTTGTATTATTTTTGGTTTTAAAAATTAACTATTATTCATACTGTCAGACTGTCAATGATTGGTAGATCTAGATATCATGATTTGTAATATTAGTAAACTATGTCTTGTTTTTCCCTGTACGGAGGTCTTAAAAACAAGACTATGAATTTGGATAAGCTGAGTCTAATGGAACTTTGTATGCAGGGTTATATCAGTAAAATCTTGTAATGATCAGCATAAAAAATATTGAGTTATTGCCCTTTGCAATTATAACTGCTTGAACTTGTGAACAGGATAATTAAATACTTGATGAAAGTTTGTATGCAGACCAACATCTGTAAGAATTTGGGCGATTTTTTTACAGAGTTATTTCCCTTTGTAATGATAACTTTTACATTCTTTGTTTTTGCAGGCAACAAACAGAAGATACCCACAGTCAGTTACAGGGGCATTTCTCAGTGGTATCAGAGAGGCGGAAAAAATACACAGTTCTCTGGAGGCTTTGACTTCGTCGTGATCAGCATCAGAAACATAGGGAAAAATACACGTCACCTCTCTAGGGCGCTGTGACTCCACCTCGATTAGACTCAGATACTAAGGAAATAACCCACCTCCCTAAGGGCTGTGACTTCATCACGTATAGACTAGGAGACTTAGGAAATTACCCACCTCCCTATAGGGCTGTAACTGCACCTCGATTAAATTCGGAAACTTAGAAAAATTACCCACCTCCCTAAGGGCTGTAACTTCATCATTATCAGTTTCAGAGACACAGGAGAAAAAACAACACCCTAGGGACTGTGGTCTCATCTTGATTAGTAGTATCAGAGACAGAAAAAAATACAGAACTCACTTGGGACTCTGACATCATCAGTGTCAGAGATGCAAAGACAACTCCCCAGGAACTGTATGTGGTCTTATCTTGATCATCCAGTTTCAGAAACGCAAGGCAAAAGATACACAACTCCGGATCCCAACGGGCTGTGACTTCATTGTAATCGGTATCAGAGACAGGAAAAATACACCTCTTGACAAAGCTCTCAAGGGGCTCTGGCTCTATTAGGATTAGAATCAGAGACACTCTCTAGGGCCTGTGACTTCATCAAGACCAGAATCAAAGACAGGGAAAATACATGATTCCCTATGGTGTTTGACTTTGTAGTGATCGGTATCAGAGACAGGAAAAAAACCACACAACACTCTAGAGTCTGTCACTTTACCATGATAAGAGTCAGAGACACATGATGTAATATGTAGCTCTCTAGGGGCTGTGACTTCATCATAAATAGAATCAGAGCCCCAGGAAAAATACACAACTTTCTATGGGCTGTGACGTCATCATGAATAGAATTGGAGCCCCAGGAACAATACACAACTTTCTATGGGCTGTGACTTCATCATGACTAGAATCGGAGCCGCAGAAAAAATACACAATTTTCTATGGGCTGTGACTTCATCATGAATATGAATTCTGTGCATCAGAGCTGCAGGAAAAATACACAACTTGGTAGGGGCTGTGACTTCATGACATGTTGTTGCAGTGTTAGATGAGATAAAAGTCGCACAAATTTAAACTTCATAAGGCTGTGAGACTTCACAGTCCACAAAACTCTACACAAGGTCTTGTGATGTTGATGATAAAAATGACCTCTAGTAAGATTCTTAAATTGCATCTTAACACAAGTCAAAATCACACAAATCCAGCTGTTAAATAACATTTGTATGCTGTACATATTTCTGTGCATAGTCACCTCATGGACATAATCAGGGTTTTGAGTACCAGTATTAGCCACCTACGTGGCAAACATGTTATAATTACCAATTAATAGTTACATTTTTAGCCCACCATAATCAGATGGTAGGCTATTCAAATCGCTTTGTGTCTGTAGTCCAATCCATCCTTCTGTCCAATAACAATTCTTGTTGCTGCTATTTCTCAGAAAGTACTGAAGGGATCTGTCTTACATTTCATATGCAGGTTTCCCTAGAACCATATTTGCGCATATTACATTTTTGAGACCAATCGGTCAACAAGGTGGCCGACAGGCAGTCATCTTGGATTTTGATAATTGAAGTTTGTTACCACTATTTCTCATTAAGTACTGAAGGGATCTTTCCTAAATTTCAAATGTAGTACATGTAAGTCAAAAATTGAAAAAGCAGAGAAAAGATCCCTCTTTTCATTTCAGATGTAGATCATTATTTTGTGGGTGCCAAGATCTCTCTAGGATCTCTTGTTACAAGTAATATTGAAATGCTAGTATCAGAGTTTCAAAGTTAGAAGTTATTTCTGGTAGTTATAGGTGCTCCATGCCTTACATTAAAGTGTGGTAAGGAAAACCGTAGCAGTATCATTTATGCTCTATTGTTGTAATTAACATTTCCACTGCGAGATTGACTTTCCCAGCAATTTTTTACAGCATATAAGTTTAAATTTTTAGATTTTTGAGACAATCGTTCATATGTTTGTTGCCAGTGAAGGGATCAAAAAATTGAAAAAGCAGAGAAAAAGATCCCTCTTTTCATTGTCAGATGTAGATCATTCTTTGGTGGGTGCCAAGATCTCTCTAGGATCTCTTGTTACAAGTAATATTGAAATGCTAGTATCAGAGTTTCAAAGTTAGAAGTTATTTCTGGTAATTTCCATGGTTTTACATTAAAGTGTGGTAAGGAAAACCGTAGCAGTATCATTTTTCTCTTATTGTTGTAATTAACATTTCCACTGCGAGATTGACTTTCCCAGCAATTTTTTACGGTATATAAGTTTAAATTTTTAGCGGCCAACACAAATTTTTAAAATAAAATGAAATCAGCCTTATTTAATTAAAGATTACACACCTTGTTTCTTAACTATGCATATACAATTGTATTGTGTAACTAGTCTTTCAAATTTAATTTTTGGGAGTGTTTCCACTATGAATCTCAAAAAACAACCAGTACATTTAATGGGCTAAAATGCTTCAGGGTTTTATTGTGTGTAAAGGCTATTATCAGACTAATTCACGTACCTCGTGATACCCAATAACATTTGTGCGGGTCTATTGTTTGTATTGGTGATGGAATGACGTCGAAAATTCATATCCCGCATTAACATCATTTCAGCAGGAAGATTACAAATATTTACGTTCAATCACCACAGGAGATACTAGTCCTGCACAAACATTATCAAGACCACATGACAAGTGAATTATTTCCATGGTGAAGCAATATTACACATGAAGTCAAATTTATAAGGGTAAAATCTATCTCATAATGACTTCAGAAAGGGAGGCAGAATTAAAAACAGTTACTGTTCTAACAGCATAGACAATTAGGATAATGTAAACGTACTTATTTTAATGGTAGGTTTATTTTAACGCTTTTCACACCTTCTTTGAAGCAGCAATTCATGTATAGTGCTAAAATTTGTAAAATGGTATAACCGGTATTGAATCACCAAATTGCGCTAATTTATGTCTGTGTGAATAAAACATAATTTACTGTTTTTTACTTGACTCTAAAATTTGACTGCTCTAGAGAAGTACATATACTTATTTTCGTGCCTACCAGCTGCCAGTTTCAAAATTTAACCGATCTTCCTCTTTCTATCCATATTATATACATCAAGTTGTTTTGGTTTATGTTTTGATCTGTTATATACCATGAAATATAACTTGTATCATTGAAATAAAATTGTTTTACCGAAATTAGTCTCTCTTTTATCAATATTCATTTGTACCTCTGATGATGAAACAGGAGGGGCAATATTGAAAGTGACTGTTTTAATTATATGTGGATATGAAGGATAGGGAAATTCTATCAAAGGGTCAGAAAATGCAAATATCCAAATTCACGCTTGCAAAGGGTTTCACGCTTTTATCTGATCCAAATAGATAATATATTCCTATTTTCAATATCTTGTATCTGTAGCATGCTGGGATGAAAGGCTGCCAAGTTTACCAAAGTGTGACTTTTAACATACATGTATACCAACTTAAATCTATAAATGTCTTCTTGTCAAAACCTTCAGACCTAAAATTGTCATATTGGGTTTATAGTATGCCAAAATAAAAAGGTCAACGCCAAAATTTTTAATATGAAATCAAACAATTAATTGCATTCTGTATTTGCATATCACAGAGTTATCTGCCCTTGCTGGTAGGTATTGAATGTGATGTCATGTGTTTGGGAGCATAACGTCATACTTTTCACAGAAAACGACGCAAATTTGGCTCACAAAATAATAATGTCACAATGTTAACTTAGCTACCTTCAAAGGAGGTTACTCTGAAATATGCGAATAATACATTAATGTACCATGGTGATATATTTTTCCAAATTAAATTTGTTCAGTATCAACCAAATCATTAAATTATTGTTGTCATAGTATTCATTTTAGAAATCTAGAGACGTTTTGTTTTGAAATTACTGTAAACCAACATATTAATAATTATCAATAATTTCCCCCTATGACTTTTTTGTGGCAATTTAATTCCCCGAATCAGATATAGATCTTTTATATTTTTCTGTAACAGTACAGAATTTACACAGTTGTACCTGTGTTTGAATCATTTATCACACATGAAAATCACTCTGTGAAAACAGACAGGTAATAATCAAGATAAGACTGGCCACCAGACCCTAAAGTTGCTGATAAGACTTTTTCGGCAGAGTTCTTTACCTGATTATCTCCCCCTAGATTAAAACTTTTTAATCTAGAATCAGACATGTATTGTTGACAAAAATTATCAAGCCAAATTGAAGTGATTATTTTTAGCACGTAGCTCCATCGTAGCTTATAGCTAGCATACCCCCTAGTTTTGAAAATCACCTTGTGAACAGGATATCTCAAGTTATACACCATTAACAGCAATGAAATTTGGCACAGACATGTAGTTATAGATAAGGACGGAACTGATAAAACATGGTGACAAACAGACATAAACTGTATTTTTGAGGAATTAAAATATATTTCATTCCTTCTTTGTCTATAGTAATATTTAAATGAGAACCACAATGCATTACAGGAAATTATATGGCCGCCGGTACCACTTCATACAAAAGAAATATAGTTTAAGAAAAGATTAAGGCAATTAAGAAATATTCATTATTTTTCTATTCTTAAATATGTTACTCAAAGTGTCATGACATCATAATTACCTGTGTTGGATAATCTATATTCCCTGGACAGTGTCACAAGTCAGGTGCCCTAGTTTCATCTAGATGCTGTTTATAGGCCTATATGTGTGTGTAAATGTGTTACATATACCATTTACTGTTAAGGGGAAAAACAATGGTTAGAGTGAGAGAAATTAAATTAATGTATTTTGTTATCAAGGCCCATGGGAAAGGCTCGACTGTGGTCTGCCAATGTCAATTTGTTGGACCCGTAGTACACATTCCATTGTGCCGAGACCCAGCCAATACAACTTGTGCATTGTTATCTTAATTGTGAAATTTTATATTGTGTTGAAGAAAATGAGATAAAAGATAAGTAATAAATTTCAACGTATTAAAGTAAATTCAGTTTACCTCTTATAAACAGGACAGCCAAACATCTTTGATTTTTTTTGGTCACCTATAATGAATTAAGCCCTCCTCCAGCAGGTATCTTTTAAAAGTCTAGTCAATTTAACACTTTGATTATACATAGTTGTACATGTGTGATATCGATAAGCAATCATACAGGAAAAAATTTCCCCAATTATTTTTTATCATATAACAATATTCTGATAAATTTGAATAAAAAGCTTTGTTAAATTTTGAATTTTATTAAATTTTCTAATATTAAAGTTAAGTTGATGCTATTTGAATTGGTCCCAACAATATTCTTACTAAGAAGATGCTGCTTCTGCATACGCTCACACTAAAATCCTTCTCAGAGAAAAAAACTTTTCTGCACAAATCAATATTTTTTATAAAACTGTTGATCTATATATAACTTAACATTTGATGAATGACATCTGTCTTGAAAAATTTTTATGATTGTTTTAATACCAACATTGATAACAATTAAATACCAGTGGTCATTTGAATTGTCCTAATTAATTATTAGTTTAAACAGTGCATATGAGTGATAATCAAGAATATTAGTCAAAACCAATCATTGAACATTAATTAACTGAACCATCGTGCTACGAGGCCATTGGCCTCTTGTTTAATGTTCCTAATAGAGACTGGTGGCCAGTCTAGAACAAGATGTTATATCACGTGTTCATCAGTGTGATAAATAAATAAGTCATCACAATCTAATTTTCTGATTTTAATGAAAACAACTTCACATCCTTATTTCATAATTATATTCTAAACAACAAAACATCAACTGACAAGTTCTTTAGGGGGAGGTTTAGTTGGGATTTTGCCCAGAGTGAATGTTGTAGCATTAAATTCAGCAAGTTCTTCTTTACTAAGTTTCCCCATTGGAGTGTACACAGTATCTTGAGTTGTCTCCCCCTGGGAGTCACTAGATGGTGCTGCCATCACATTTCCTCCTGTTGTGGTCCCGAAAGTTTGATTAGAGCCACCGAATGGTTGGGTCTGACTGGCACCTGGTACACTTTGAGAAGAAGCACCAAATAAGTTAGTGGCTGGAGATGTTTTCCCAAAACTGTTACTGAATCCTCCTGGGTTACTAAACGTGGTTCCACTTGAATTCCCACCAAAAGGACCAGCAGCAGTGCTTGATGGAGCAGAACCAAAAGGATTTGAATTTTGACCAGTAGAACCAAACGGATTGGTATTTTGAGCTTGACCACTAGTAAATGCGTTATTTGCTGCAGCAGGCATTTGACCAAATGTTGAAGCACCAGGTGTTTGACCGAATGTTGAAGCACCAAACGCCTGACCACTAGCTGGGGCTGCAGGGTTCGAGCCAATAGTACCAGTACTGAATGACCCAGAAGCCCCACTGCTACCAAAACTGCTTCCACCAAATGCAGAGTTTCCAGAGCTTCCGCCAAATGCACCACTGGCCCCGGAGCTTCCAGAACTACTGAACAAGGACATGGTTGAGGAACCTAAAGGAAAGAAATTTTAGACAATATTAGGATCGTATTCTTGTTTCAGATGCTGTTAGTGTGGTCTGCATTTGGTTAGTGATGAGGTCTCATACATTTTATACTAAATCCTGCTGGTATGAGACTGTGGTGAAATATATTCCGAATTTGCATATTACAGAGTTATCTGCACTTGCGGGTAGGTATTGATTGTGACGTCATGTGTTTGGGAGCTTAACGTCATACGTTTTGGAGAAAACGACGTTAATTGCGCTCACAAAATAATGACGTAACAATCGATACCTACCCGCAAGGGAGCTAACTCTGTAATATGCAAAGACGGAATTGCACACTAGATAATATTCTGACTATTATGTTCAATAATTAAAGATGCTCCACTGCCGACAGAGCATAAATGATATTCATCACTTGAACAATATTTGGTGTTTAATCTTGTATGTATATGTCTAATTAACACCAAAAAAAAAAAAAAAATTAAAATGATTTATTTTTGCCTTTGATGCATACACAATCAGCACTTCATTCCATATAGAATAGAGTGCCACAGAATTTTTTCCGGATGCAATTAATTATTTTTTGTAATTTGAAGTGAAATTACAAGCTCAAACTTTCCAATGGTGGTAATAGTGTAAAAAAGTAACTTTTGTAACTGAAGAAAAATACTAAATCGTTTGCTCCTGTTTTTAATAGTGAAAAAAAAAACCCATATGTCAGCTGTGGATCATCTTTAATTTTAATCAGTGAGCGTCTATGTATACATAGGAGCGTCTATAATTAACCATCATTTGTAGAAAATTTTAGGTCTATATCAATGTTATTGTTGAAATAAAGAGATAGATTCAGGAATAAAAAAAATTAAATGTAGTCTTAATGTGAAGTCTTATTATCAATTCACAAAATTAACTATTATCACAAAATACATCAAGATACTATGATTTTATAATCACAATGAATATCAAATGCTAAAAGAACAAATAATCACTGAGTATAAAATAACAGGCACGAAAATGTGTTTACCTCCTGCATCCCCTCCCCTGAAAAAAAAGAAATGATTATGATTGGTCAATTGTCATTATGTGTATCAAATAGAAAACTGAAATTTTCAAAGGATTATGTACCGTAGATAAAAAATTATGAGGAAACAAATAATAAAGAAATTACTAATATAAAACTTATGGTTTTCTTTTCAATGACTGTACAATGTATGTTTATCAATTATATTCAATTACATTTGTTATCCTAGAACACTACGGCTTTGTTATGGCAGTAAAGGAAACCCAGAGTTCTTGGAGGAAAAGCACCTTACTACTATCTTTCAGACCCCACTCACATGGTACTATACACAGCCAAAAAGCTTGTTTTAGAAAACAATACAACAGCCCAATGGGCCCTGCAAATCGCCCGTTTGCTACCTGCTATAGACTATAAGTATATCAGCCCAAAAATTTCTGTCAAGGTCATGTTTTTAACAAACTTGGTAACGCTCCATCCCAACATACTTTTTTCTAGGACCCCAGTATCAGGTCTAACAAGACCAACTGGTTAATATAGACAAGAAGTTGTTAATAGATTTCAGTCTACATATATTTAACCTGTCACCTTGAATTCTCTGAGGCCAAGGTCATTGATTTGAACAAACTTAGTAGTCCTTCATCCAGCATATGAGAAGCCGTGTATAAGGTCTTGAGACCTACTCGCTATTGACAAAAAGGAGTTTGTAGATCTATAAATAAATATATCTATTTAAAATGCGACCTTGAATGCTTTGAGGCCAATGTCATAAATTTGAACAAACTTGGTAGTCCTTTATCCCAGCATACCAGAAGCCATATATCAGGACTTTAGAACTACTGGTTATTGACAAGAAGTAGCTTGTAGGTCTATAAATAAATATACATATTTAACATGTAACCTTGAATTCTCTGAGGCCAAGGTCATTGATTTGAACAAACTTGGTAGTCCTTCATCCCAGCATGTGTGAAGCCGTGAATAAGGTCTTAAAACTTACTGTTATTGACCAAAAAAAACCTGTTTATAGATTTAAGCTTATGTGTATTTGACCCTTGTGACCTTGAATGCTCCAAGGCCCAAGGTCATTGATTTGAACAAACTAGGTAGTCCTTCATCCCAGCATGCTACAGACTTAATAGTCTCAGGTGTCAAATACAATTTGATATAATAACACTTACCTGGATTTCCTGTTTCTGTATTCCTCTATCAAGGACATCTGCCAGGTAAAACAATACAATAGTCAAAATTAGATATAGATGCACTACTAGATTCAATACAACTTTTTAGTTCTATATCAATTGCAAAATTCTGTATAAATCATCCCTGATAGTCCAGGGGTTACTGTCACTGTCATAATACATCCAACTCAGGACTAATATTAAATGTCATAACAAACCTGAAGGCTGTTTATGTGACATTATTTGACATTATCAAAATCACTTCACAGGTTTAAAGAAGATGTTCATAATTTTTTTGGATGACTTCCAGATCAAAAACCTATATCCAAACAGGCTGATTTCAGTAAGATAACCAAACTGAGTAAGATTTACAAATTAAACAGTATGTAAGAACATATATTTCTGATATCAGTATATATAAGCCCCTGATGACCTGCAATTTCTTTTTAGCCCACCATCATCAGATGGTCGGCTATTCAAATCGCTTTTCGTCTGTGGTCCGTGCTTCCGTCTTGTTATCGCTATTTCTCAGAAAGTAATGAAGGGATCTGTCTCAAATTTCATATGTAGGTTCCCCTAGGGCCCTAGTTGTGCATATTGCGTTTTGGGACCAATCGGTCAACAAGTGGCCGCCAGGCAGCCATCTTGGATTTTGATAGTTAAAGTTTGTTATCACTATTTCTCACAAAGTACTGAAGGGATCTTTCTCAAATTTTATATGTAGGTTCCCCTATAGGGCTCTAGTTGTGCATATTGCATTTTTGGATCTTTCGATTAACAAGATGGCCGCCAGGCACCCATCTTGGATTTTGATTGTTAAAGTTTGTTATCGCTATTTCTCAGAAAGTATTGAATGGATCATTCTCAAATTTCATATGTAGGTTTCCATAGGCTCCTAGTTGTGCATATTTTGATTTGGGACCGATCGATCAACAAGATGGCCGCCAAGGAGCCATCTTGGATTTTGATAGTTGAAGTTTGTTACTGCTATTTCTCAGAAAGTACTGAAGCGATCTGTCTCAAATTTTATATGTAGTATGTTTGAAAAAGTTTGAAAAGCAGAGAAAAGATCCCTCTTTCCATTGTCAGACATATATCATTCGTTGGTGGGCGCCTAAGAAACAGCATACCACCATCTTACCATCTTACCATTTTCTGTTTCACTGTCATAGTTGCATTTTGCAAGGTTTGTCGTTTGGTTGTGAGGTCTTGGTTCAGACATTGTACATTATTTATCTGAAAAGAAAGAAATAAGAACTTATTACCAGTTTTATTAAAAGGGTTATTACATTTTTTAACTTTACTGGCGCATGATTGAATAATCTTATATAAAAAAAATATCAAAACACTTCAATAAATTTATTTTTCTTGTCTACATTG
The DNA here is from genome assembly GCF_041381155.1 of Argopecten irradians. Lineage (NCBI taxonomy): Eukaryota > Metazoa > Mollusca > Bivalvia > Pectinida > Pectinidae > Argopecten > Argopecten irradians. The sequence continues at coordinate 15,845,467 of NC_091148.1, read as the reverse complement.
CCAAACGAATATTTACAAAACCAGAAAATATCTACCAAGGCTACCTCTATAATTACAGTATACAACGATCACACAATAATCTAAACACTGAGAATCCAGTGAGAGCTATAATTCAGACAAAAAAATCACAGAAGTAATTTGAGTATAAGTAATTTAGAACAGTTTGGGCTGGGAATGCAAGAACTTGATAATATTAATATAAACATTATTTATTGTACATCGATTGAGAAACAAGTTATACAACTTATGTAAATCACTCTCCATGGCCTGGATGTTAGCGCTCAAGGGGTCTTAGTGTGGGAGGAAACCGGAGTACCCGGAGAAAACCCAAGTGATCGGGCAGGTGATAGAAATACATGGTTATCAATTTTACATTTATACGTACATAAGACTGTAGAGAACCTGTTTTCTGAGCTTCATAGGCAGCAAAACGAAGTTCATCTGCAGACATGTCCGAGAAATCTGTAAACAAACAAGATTACATAGTTATTACTTTTGAAGATAATTATGCTTTTTGATGTTTAATACTCTGTATTTGGATATAACAGAGTTATCTGCCCTTGCGGGTAGGTATCAATTGTGTAGGCATGTGTTTGCCAGCGTAACATTATATTTTTCAGAGAAAACTTTGTGAATTGCACTCACAAAATAATGACGTAACAATTGATACCTACTCGCAAGGGAGCTAACTCTGTAATATACTATGACAGAGTAGTCTGTTATTTACACAGGTTAGTGTCAAACCATCTACCCACAAGGGAGGTAATTCTGTAATATGCAAAGATGGAATATGTCTTTAAACATCTACACTAGCTGTGGTAACTTGCACACTTACCTGGAACACAGGGTCCTTCCTTCTCAAATGCAATACAGGAAAATGGCCACATCTTGCTCTGTTCCCATGTCTTTATTTCTACGATGAGAGTATTTCTGTAACAATTACAACAGGGTGAACATATTGGCAGTGGGAAAATTTCAGCACAACCAGGACGGTAAACATTAAATCACCTTTCTCAATCTTTCCAAAACCACAAGTATCAATTATCCAGAACTTTTATATATTCTGAAGCTACCATTAATATTTCATTTGTAATTTGACATAATATGGCATTGTTTTGTTTTAACACAAGGTCTGGTTTTGATAACATACTACATATAGATTTCATTTACTTTCTAGTATTGTAATTATATTTAACAATTAAAGGATTGTTAGATTGCATTTACTGGAGATATAAATGCAATATGGGTGGCAGATAAATAGAATAGCGCCCGTTAACAGTCCTTTAATTGATGTATTTACATTTTACTTTCTAGTTCAAAGTAAAACATAATTAAGGTACGATTGGACATTTGAATTTCCCGCTTCAGCCATTTAACCTCAACAGCCGAGTTCAATGTAATAAAAAATAGTCCCTATAAAAAAAGGAAAAAAAAATTCAATGTTTTCCGATTTTGTTTCAGTTTACTTTCAATTATCCAGATATTTAAAAGATTTCTTCATAAGTTTCAAAACCAAACTGGTTCATTCAACTACAATATGTCAATTTTCCCACACGGACTAACATGGTGTCAGTAAACAAGACTCAAATCCATTTATGTAGATATTACTACACCAAGTCTAGGCTGCATTTATTGTCTCATAATGCAGATCACGATTATCATTAGAGTAATGGGAGTCGCAGTGGCAAAATGTAAATATTTAAGCAATAAACTGTTACCAGATTGGACATACAGTTGATATGAAGCCCATCCGAAAGGAAGATAAAAAGAATGGCGCCAGTTAACAGTTTATTACTTATCTTTCGGACGGATGAGATTCATATCAACTGTATGTCCAATGGCGCCAGTTAACAGTTTATTACTTATATTTCGATTACGATCATTTAAATTCAAAACTATACACGTATATCCTTTGAATTTCCCGCTTGCGCTAGTGTTGACGTCACCAAGTTCAATAAACGGAACAGCCATAGCATCAGCTTCTGAATATAGTTCAACACAAAACGGTTTGAAACAAACAAACCGAACAAATGAAAATTATGCAATGATATTTTTTAATTCACTCTATTTTGTCAACACGATAATACTATTAGATTTTATAGACCGCACAACTTTAAAACCACTTTTAAAATTATTTGACCGTTATGTATAGGCGTAAGCATACACTGAAAAGATTGTCGGTGATGCGGCGGAAATGTTAAATATTCATACGCTTGACCAGATTGGAGTTCATAGCCTGATATTGCCCATCTGGTTTAACATAGATTAAACGGGAAACTGAAAGTAGAATGTAAATATAAGAAAATAAATCCATACATGAACATGTGGGCCAATGTTGAAGGTTTATACAGTTTGCGTATCAATGAAAACTTACATGACATCTGTTGTTGAGGTCTGGGGTATTGTTTGTTGTGTTGTTTGCTGACGTCTATCCCATTTGTATTTATTTCCGCCCCCAACTCCTCCGCCACCACCCCCACCACCCCCACCACCTCCCCCTCCGCCCCCTCCTCTTCCTCCACCAAACAACTGACGCTGAGCTGAGTAAGCAAATCCTGAAAATATTGTAATATTTGAGTACAGAAAATATACAGGATATGTGTACTGTAATATTCCATTTGTGCAAATTATGGAGTTAGCTCCCTTTCGAGTAGGTATTGATTGTTACGTCATTATTTTGTGAGCGCATTTCACATAGTTTTCTTTGAAATGTAAAACATTTCGCTCGCAAACACATGACGTCACAATCAATACCCACCCACATGGGCAGAATACTCTGTAGGATGCAATTACAGAATACAATTACTGTAAGTGAGACAGGTGAATATAGATCCATTCTGGATTTTTAGAAATATCAGTCATCTGCACTAATGTAACCAAAACACAATCATTTGGTTCATTTATCAGTTAAGATACGATTTATTTGAACAGTATTTGTTTTAGGATAATGAACCTCTTGTCAGCTATAAATGCAGGGCCCTCATGATAGTTTTCTTTCTTTTAGCTAGGACACCATTATTTCCAGTAAGCTTCATGTCTACATTGTATTGTTAGCTTGAATATATTGATAATGTTAAATCTGTCTTTACTTGTTAACCCACCATTATCAGAAGGTGGGCTAATAGCTAGTCAAATCGCCTTTTGTATGTGGTCTGTCATCCGTCCGTCCTTCCGTCTGTCCTTCCCCCCATCTGTCTGTTAACAATTTTTATTACCACTATTTCTCAGAAAGTACAAAAAAGATTTTTTTATATGTAGGTTCCCCTAGGGCCTAAGTTGTGCATATTGTATTTTGGAACAGATTGGTCAACAAGATGGCCACCAGGCAGCCATCTTGGTTTTTGATAGGTAAGATTATTACCGCTATTTCTCAGAAAGTACTGAAGGGATCTTTCTCACATTTCATATGTAGGTTCCCCTAGGACCGTAGTTGTGCATATTGCATTTTGGGACTGATTGTTCAACAAGATAGCCGACCGGCCGCCATCTTGGATTTTGATAGTTAAAGTTTGTTATAGCTATTTCTCAGAAAGCACTGAAGGGATCTATCTCAAATTTCATATGCAATTTCCCCTAGGACCCTAGTTGTGCATATTGCATTTTTGAACTGATCGGTCAACAAGATGGCCAACTGGCTGCAACTTGGATTTTGATAGTTTAAGTTTGTTACCGCTATTTCCCAGAAAGTAATGAAGGGATCTATCTCAAATTTCATATGAAGCTTCCCCCAGGGTCCTAATTATGCATATTGCTTTTTTTAACTGATCAGTCAACAAGATGGCCGGCCAGCTGCCATCTTGGATTTTGATAGTTACCGCTATTTCTCAAAAAGTACTGAAGGGATATCTCTCAAATTCCAGTAAGTTCCCCTTGGGCGCTAGCTGTGCATAGTACCTTTTCAGACTGATCAGTCAACAAGATTACCAACCGGCCGCCATCTTGGTTTCATCGTTGCATGAAGTTTGCTACCGCTGTTTCTCAGAAAGTACTGATGCAATCGTTCTCAAATTTTATCTGTAGTATTTAGAAAAAGTTTGAAAAGCAGAGAAAAGATCCCTCTTTCCATTATCAGACATAGATCATTCTTTGGTGGATGCCAAGATCCCTATGGGATCTCTGGTAATAATGAAAACCTCTTTAAATTGAACAGCAGTGGATCTGAGGAATATTGGTCAATGACATGGACCTAATGGGACTCGATCACTGCTTCACTTAGTGCTCCAACAATATTATGTTGTGTGACATCCAATCAATGTAATCAGGGTGGCATTGTCCAGGTGTAAGAGTACCTCATGCAGGTAATCCTGTTTGGTAGCTAGATCAAGCAAGGTTAATAAGCCCGAGATACTCTGACCCTGACACCAGACTTACACATCATGACAGATTGATGTCTGGTTTAGTATATAATGTCTAAAGTACACTGCTATATGAAAAACATTGAATGTGCCGATTCAACCCGTAGCAATCCGTTGAGATTTGAGGCGATGTGTATATTATGAGAAAATGGCGACAACTAGGAAGGAAATTTAAAGTTGCAGAAAAGAAACTACTTTATTGACATAATTTCAAAGAATGTGCATGCATTATGGATTGCTTTGGGTACTGTAGATAAATTAATCATTTGCTGAAAAGACCAAGGTAAGTGGCGCTTCTTGGTGGTAATGTTTTGTATGCATTTAGGAAAGGAGATGATCTGGCCCGATACCAAACAGTACTATCGGTCAAATAATATCTATGCCGGGTGTCGGGGCCAGGATACATGTACATGTACTGTACATAATGTACATGCATCTTGGGCTAAACTAATAGTAATGGCAATGCATATCATGATCAAATGCAGACATTTAGCTATATAGGTGCATATTCTATTCAAAATGTGTCGTTTTGTACGTCTAAAGCCCCACGATGGATCACATCGGGGCTTGCAACACTATCGCCAATAGGATGGAATTCATACCCTGCCAGAAACGGAGTTGAGGCAGGGTATGATTACTGGCTGGCGACCCATTATCGTGATGTACCCATTATCGTGATTTTGAATTGGACGATAAACAAACTGTCATTTTTATATTTTTCTTGTGTGTAGAAAAATAACATACCAAAATTATTGACAATATTTTCAAGTTTTAGAAGAAAATTCAAATATTTAAATAAAAAATGGCGAATTTCAGTAAATCTTACCTTACAAGAATGACATTATAGTCAGGTGGGAAAGCATGATATCGGCTTTATTTTAAATAGTCCAGATTCATATATCGTCTGCTTCCTATGATGTCAGACAACAGCAATCAAAAAAAAAAGTTGGAAGGGAGATTATTCAATCTTGATAACTTGACACAAAAGAACGCTGGTCAGTGGGTCACCTAAGCGCTTTTGAACAGACGACAAAATACAAGGTAAACCACTACGTTGATTTTGTTTGTTATTTCAATGTTTACGGAATCAATAACCCCCGAAAATCATTTAAATATCTTTATTATTTATTCAAAATGCCAAACATTTATGAAGACATGTCAACATTTTTCGTTAGTTTGCCAGAGAGTAGATCGTGAAATGGCGAGTGTCATTACCCCCTAGCTGCAATATTGTAGCTCAAAAGACTTTTTGACAGAAAACGGTGTCATCTTTAGAGCTACAATTGGTGCCTATTACTGCTAATGGAGCAAAGTAATGATTATGCAAACCATTATAAAACGTTTGTTTGCATTTTTTTTGTACTTGTTTGATATCGCTTACCTTCTTTGCAATAAAGCTGAACCCCATGAAATATGAAATTCTCATCGAGGCATTATTTTTTACATAATACATATGAAGGTCTTTCTGAAGGGAATTTATACGGCAAGTCCACAAATTGTGAATTTGACGTCTTGTGAGCGGTACGGTAGATATTAAGAATGGTAGTTATGTTTGTTTTGGACAAAAAAACATATGTAAATGCATGTATACGCATAAAATAATTGGAAACCTAAAAAAAAAGTAAAGAAAACGATGCCCAAGTGATTTTCGGAGGCAGTGCTCCACTACGACACATAGGGACCAATTCGTACCCGGCCGAAAGGTATAGTAGGCCGGGGGTACGTATATTCGTTCTAATTACCCCCGTGATGTCATATAACCAACCGTAATCTGACGATATGACTCATGGCAAACAAGACATGTTTTCTCTCTTTTGCATGAATGTTTTCACATCAAATATACATTTTTTTAAAAATATTTAGATATTTGTGAATATATTGATATTAAATTTTATCTATTTCATCCCACCTAACTATTTTTAATTTTTTTTTTTTTTTTTTTAAATCACGATAATGGGTACAGTAACTTAGACTACTACAAGAATGTTAGAGGTATAGCACGACGAGATAATTTTTGGAAAATTACGTACTAGTCAGCAAAATAACGTCCGATAAAAAACGGCTGACCTGCAGTCGACTCTCATGTTATGGAAGTATAACTTGACGTGATCACGATATGTTACGGCCTTTTTCAAACGACTCTTTTTGTTATAAAATTGATTATAAATTGATGAAACTGTTATTAACTGAACTGTTGTGAGGTAAAGATTATTTAGATGCATAAAAATCATACATTAAATGCAACGTTTAGAAAGAAAATGAGAAAAACCTTCATTTTTTCACGATAATGAGTCGCCAATCAGTGCAGTGGCTCACATCAGGTCCAGTACACTCTACCGATCGACCTATATAGCTCGATACATCTATAATAGCTATTTATAGCTATTCAGGATAGGCCTAGATATTACCTTGACTATCTCCACTGGGGTGATCATAGTAACATTTGTTGCCGTACCGGCAGTTTCCTTGCATAAAATATTTACAAACAGTCATAGTTTCGTTTTCAATTGCTTAGCGGAAGTAATCAGAGGTTGTCTAAAACCCTGTGATATTTGCGGTCATAAAAATCCGGATTTTATGCCGCAGAGGCCAACTCGATTTGCGCTCCTCCGGATTCCTTGGCGCATTGTCGCTCTTCGTGAACGTGTGACACATAGATGAATGATTCCTAACGGTTGTGTATGGTAATATGATATTCATGTACATATATGGACGTTTCTGAAATGGTTAAAGATGCTCCACCGCCGACAGAGCATAAATGACATTCATCATTTGAATAATAATTGGTGTTTAATCGTATCTATTTATGCCTAATTAACACAAAAAATCATATAAAATACTTTTCTTCGCCTTTGGTGCATACACAATCAATACTTCATTCCATATAGGATATAGTGCCACGGAATTTTTTCGGGGTGCAATTAATTTTTTTTCATATTTTTAACTTAAAGTAAAATTAGAAGCTCAAACTTTTGAATGGTGGTAATGGTGTAAAGTAAGTAACTTTTGTAACTGTAGAAAAATTCTAGAATTAACCTCCTCCCTCACCCAATAAAAAAAGAAAAAGGAAGAGAAGAAACAATAAAGATTACAGGTTTTCTCTTATAACCTTTTCTTTCAGACGCCTTCACTCTTGACATTGATATACTCAAGTGTTCATTTTATTAAAGTATATGACGCAATCTGAGGCGAGATGATATATCCAGTTTATTACAATTTCCATATCAGAAAGATAATTACATGTATTTTACACACTTATAAGGCGTAGAGATATAGATGTAACCAAATTTAAGATTATGACTTACTGTAGACTTACTTAGTTTGACGGAAATAAATTTTAGCGCAATTTAAAGATACTCCACCGCCGACAAAGCATTTAAATGATTTTCATCATTTTAACAATAATTGGTGTCTACTCGTGCATATATGTGTCTAATTAACACAGAAATTATATAAAAATTGTTTTACCTATAGTATATGCACAATCAGCACTTCATTCCATATAGGACAAAGTGACGTGGACTATTTTGGAACACAATGAAATATTTTTAATATTTTCATCTGGAAGTAAAATAAGAAGCTCAAACTTTTCAATGGTGGTAATTGTGTAAAGTAAATAACGTTTGTACACGAAGAAAAATACAAATTCGTCTGCTCCTCTCTTTTATAGAGAAAAGATACTAGTCGTCAGCGATGTAGCATTTTTAAGATTAAAAAAATAATAATAATAAATAATAGCATATTTATAATTACACTGTAGCGCAATCAAAGCAATGTTTTCCTGGCGACAAATGCTGTATACTTTTACAATATTACGTCCAAATCTCACCAATACTCCTATGTTTAGGTGTTTTAACAACTGTAAGGCTTTGTTAAATTTCAAGTAAAGCATATCTGAATAACATAATTATTTTATAACTTTCAAGAAACTTAAATGTTCATGCTTTGGAAATATACTGTATAGTAGCGAGCTATATGCTGGTCATAATATAAAAAGTAAGTATTTTCATATACTTTTTTGTAATGTAAAAACGTTATCTTTGTGTTTTGATAATGTACATGAGTAGTTAAGATTAATTGTCTGCCTACGATGTATTGCCGACTCCAATTAACTTGGGGAATGACAGACGACCCAGCTTGTAAACTCTGTGGAAGACCAGCCAATTTGGAACATATCTGTACCCTTTCCTCTTGTTCAGTGGCTCTAGAGGATGGACGATACAGTTGGTGTCACGACAAGGTTCTTTCTGTTCACAGACACCTTGCGTTGAAGAGCAGCAGAAAAAGACCAAAGAGGGGAAAAGGCGGATTGAAATTTATCAATTTCGTCAAGGCCGGAAAACAGAGTGAGAAATGCAATGTGGAAGGCAATGGAGTGCTAGGTACAGCAGAAGATTGGCAGTTGGGGGTAGATCTGAATGGCCGGATGACGTTCCCACCAGAAATAGCAGTAACCAATAAAAGGCCAGACAAAGTAATTTGGTCTTTATAGACCTCCCCTGATTGAGTATGGACGGCTTTCGCTCACCTCTGATAAAAATGTGAAGAAATCCCATTAGACGGATCACGGAGGACGTATAAAGTTTGGAGAACATGCGGGAAAAGATAAGTGCTAGCAAATGAGTCATTTATATCATTGCAATACCCTGTAAACTCTTACATATTGGTTCTTCAACTTCAAAGCCTTTGTGTACCTGTGATCACCCATGCGTATAATCGGTGTAAACAAACTACTGCACGAGTATTTACGTTACATACATGTACGGGCCATACACATCCACTCCTGAAAGATACAGTAAACGGAATCGCTCTGAACTCTCGTCCACTACAACCCCGTCCCCATCATTGGCTAGAGACATTAAACGGACCAAATCCACTGATTTTCTTAACGAGAGTAACATCAGTCCTACGTCCTCTAGATCATCTGTAGCTCCGAATATGTCATCAGACCCATCTATACCGGCACCTTGCGAAAATGGTCAGCAGTTTCTTGCTAATCAAACCCCTTTCTCAAATCAGTTCCAGCAGCAGCTGATGATGAACGCACTGACGTCTCAAGGGGTCATTCCCCATCAGTTTATTCAGCCTAATAGTAGTATATCCGACTCGGACATAGACCGTATTGCCAAAGCTGTCCGGAGTATTGTTTCAATTATGTGAAAATATATCAAATATTCCACACATCATCATGCCTCGTCCATAATCTAATGCTTTTTCTATTTCTGGAGACGGATTTATATAAGTTGTAAAACTTGTTTCCGAATCCAAACCTTAGAATTGTAATTGCTGTATGTCTCTCAAAGAAAACGAAATAAAGTTTATATCAAAGGCCAGACAAAGTAATTTGGTCTTTATAGTCCAAACAGGCTGTGCTGGTGGAACTGACAGTGCCATGGGAGGATCGTATCAACGACGCCCATGAGCGAAAACAGGCCAAGTACCAAGATTTGGTATCAGCTGTCAGCAAAGAGGATGGAGAATGTGGTGTCTTCCTGTGGGGGTTGGTTGTCGTGGTTTCGTTGGGCAGTCTTTGTGGAGGGCCCTGCGGATCATCGGCATCACTGGCTTAGAGAGAGAAGATTGATAGGGTGGTTCTGCAAAGAGACTGAGGTAGAATCAATGTGGTTGTGGAAGAAGAGAGAGGAGCAATGGAGAGGACAACACAGGTAGTATCAAGATCAAATTGTGTATGAACATTAACCATCAGAACGACAGTGCTGCAACATACTAGTGGACAGCTGAGTGGTTCCGGGCTGGGACCTGATCACCCCAGTTGGCACACCTTCGGAGGTTGTAGTGAACAGCGCCGAAACAACCAAGGAAGGAGGATTCACCTGATGACGGACCATTACGCCTCAGTGTACCATCCAAGATGTATATGAGTAGTCTTTTATTTTAATTGTAACACATTATTTTTTCAACGTATATTATTCTCCCAAAGTAAATTACGGTCCTATTTTTCTGCAAATTTTGCTGAATATCTTTTCATAATACATAATGAGAAGATATTCAGTACGATTTCCAGTTAGAATAGGACCAAATTATGGGTAGCAAATTCACTCAGCAATTTAACTTTGTCGAGAAAATTTACTTTGGAAAAATGATGTGTTTTGTGATATTGTATACTAATGTGAGAAGGCATCTTATGAGCTTTACTTACAATGTATATTGGTATATTATAATCATCATTACTTCGCAGTATTTAGACTTTGATATTTCTTTTTTATATTTTTTTTAGAATACTCCATTGCTCATATACAATATAAGATACTATCAATATTTATTAATTGTTATAATTTTAACTGCTTTTACTAATGTATTTTAATAGTCTGCATTTATTGTCTCTTAATTATATATTTATTAAATAACTCTTGTAATTGAAATTATAGGATATGTATGCATTGTCTATGATACATTACTGTTTTAATCTGATGCATTATTGGGAAATAAAGTAGATCTGCCCCAACTTAGTTCATCGATACAGAAACAGTGGCAAGTGTAAATATGAGAAAACAACAGGAACATTAATGCGACCATGTTTATTGTCATAATTATGCGCCTTTAATGAAAACGTCACATTCTAGCAAACATGATTATATTTTGTACATACATCTACCAATCTTAGATGAATTTAAAATATCTGATTGTAAAGTACAAAGTACATATGCATGTATTTAAGGCAAAGAAATAAACCTAAACATCAGATTTACACAAAATTCCAACATCGATGAAAAGACTCCTACACTAGAATCTTTTAAAGAAATGAAAATGACACCTGACGATTAAAGATTCAATGATATTTTTATCTTTTTCTTTTACATTCGATCATCCTCGATACTCCATGGGTTCTGATCACTTACGATCTTTACACCTCTGGTTTATCTCATCATAAAATTTTGAGGCAGCTTAGCGGAAAACAAATATGTAAAAATTTGCCAGCAAAGATTTCCTTTGAAGACTACAGAAGGAGCGACGCCTAACATCAAAGCTACACAGTCAACCACAGTGTACCGTTATACGGCTCTTTTGATGTACATCGAATGACTAAATTACCTGTTCTATTCTGTTGCCTACAGTTTTACTATTACATAGTCCATGGGTGTAGAGATAGTAAGTGATCGGAACCCCTGGGGTATCGAGAATGACATTCGACGCACGTTGTAAACAAGCAAACGAATGGCATTTAATATCTGAGCCCGGTTCTTCAAACGGTGATTAGCTTATAATTAATTACTAATTGAATAGCGAAATTTGTATTTCTCATTTGCTGCAAAACCTATGCTTGTTTTTTTTTCAAAATTTTGTAAAAAAAAAGAAGTTAGTTAAGTTAGAAATTATTTTTATCTTGATTTAAAAATTGTCGTTAAATTGTGTAACCCTAATAACCTTTTAATCAGCTGCGTCCAGATCTTGTGTTGGAAGGATGGGTTTGAGCAATCAAATATAATCTTCAACGTATGCATCCACAAAATTAATAAGTATCTTGTTCTATTTATATTAGTTTTATTTCAATCGTAAAACAAAATTGCAAAAACCTCAACACTCCTTTTTTCCCGCCATGCTACGATGTATAAACCACTGTATACATACATTTCCATTCCACTACTCCACTCATCCATAGATACAGTGCAAAAGCAATATCATTTTACTTACATGTAAAGTAAAACTTGTCAATCCAATCAAACATGTAAATCATTAACAAACTACATAATAATGTGTATATAGCGTTTTACTTATCGTAAAACTTGTGTAGTTATCGTAAAACATATTAAAAAAATCAAATAAATCCATTTCAAACTATATGTGCAATGTGGGTTTTAATTAGTTTAAAGTCCTTTTAACAGCCAGGGTCATGTAAGGACGTGCCAGGTTTGTTGGTGGAGAAAATTCACCAATCAGCGGTCAGTACCTGGCAACTGCCCACTTGGGATTCGAACTCGCGACCCAGAGTTGGAGGGCTTCTGGCAATATGTCTTAACCACCGGGGCCCCATAAATGTACATGTTATGTACAGTCAATGTATTGTAAACCAACTTTTTAGTTATCAATTTCGCGTTTTCATATGCAATAACTTGTTCACGGCAATTTTATTTCGCGTTTTCATATGCAATAACTTGTTTACGGCAATCTAATTTCGCATTTTCATATGCAATAACTTGTTCAAGGCAATCTCATTTCGTGTTCTCATATGCAATAGCTTTCTTAAGACAATTTTATTTTCCTTTTTTTATAAGAATGAACGTGTTAACTACAATTTAATTTCGCGTTTTTATATGCTATAACCTGTTCACAGCAATTTAATTTCGCGTTTTCATGTGCAATAACTTGTTCACGGTAATTTAACTTCGCGTTTTCATATGCTTGTTCACGGCAATTTAATTTTGCGTTTTCATATGCAATAACTTTTTTACTACAATTTAATTTCGCGTTTTATATGCTATAACCTGTTCACGGCAATTCAATTTCGCGTTTTCATGTACAATAACTTGTTCACGGTTATTCAATTTCGCGTCTTCATATGCAATTACTTGTACATGGCAATTTAATTTCGCGATGTGATCATACACAGTTCTATTTTATATGTGTTTAAAACATTTTTCGTGTTGATTAATTTTTGCGATATTTCCTCATCCGCGAAATTAGCAGAATTTCATCTCACGCAAGAATAAGATTATTTACAGTATGTGTAACGTTTTACTTTTCGTAAAACTTGTTGAACCATCCATGTATGATCTTTCAATTAGCCAATCGGATTCCCGCGGGCAAAATCTTAAAGTTATAAGTGCCGTATTTTCATTCTCACTAATCAAGAAGAGTGTTAAATATGTTATTTCTCACCAAAAGTTACCAACATTTTGAAATTTACAGTACTTTCAATACATCAGTTTTAATTTTACAAGCACAAAGAAGACCTGAAAATGATTAATGTCAGTACTTAGAAAACGAAGCCATGAGCAGACGGTTTTTAACAGATTGTTGTCCAATCGTGACGACACGTCATGTTTTCAAACTACGAAGCCAAAAGCGATTTCTACACATTTGTAACTTCTACAGTCCATAAATAAACGTCCTACGATAGTGACACATATATCTTCAAAACTAATTAATAGAAAAAAGAAAAAAAAACAAACAAATGTCTGTTTAGCGTTACATTGGCAAAAATAGGGGATAGGGATTTTTTAGTGTCTTTCAATTTTAAGTAATGGCCAAAACTGGAGTCTGAGATCAAAATCCGGATTTTGATTTTTTTTTTCGTAGAAAAAAATAGGGTCGGGGGTAAAAAATTAGGGTCGGTAGGGTAACCATAAGCAAACATAGCAAACATATTTTGGGGGGGCCTAAACTCACTGGAAACTAGCTACTGCAAACCAACTGATTTTCGGGACATCTTAATTTCGCGTTTCCATGTCTAAAATTACTTTTTCACTGTTTCACTTCGCAATTCAAACCATACTGTTCTACTGTTCATGTTGTTAATCGCGATTTTCGCGACGTTTAATGTCATATATCCGATATTTCATTACCCGCGATATGCATAAAATTTTATCGTACTCGAAAATAAACTTTGATTACGTGTTTTAACAATGTAACACACTACACTCTTGTCTCCTCACAAATAAAAGCAGTGGAAACCATGTTGTCACTGCTGTAGAAGTTGCCATCGCTTTGTAACACCATGTAAAAGTGATAACTGTTGCTGTTGGTCGGCGATGGCGACACGACGTCACCAGTACTCCACCTGTACGTATTTTCACCTTCTTCTCGGGAACCGTCTATCCACCATGAGGTAACACCTGTATCAGAAAAAAAATATTACAAAAGTCTTTCATACATGTATGCATCCTCGATACTACAGGGGTTACATATATTGAACCCCTGGACTATCTCATTGTGAAACTGGAGACAACAGAACAGGTAATGTATCATTTATCAGAATACATTTACAAAACTCAGAGATGATTGAATTATGTAAAATATTTATTACAAAGATGATCACAAAATGTCAACTGTAAAATTCTAGAAATACTCTAACTTTCGTATCCACATATCATTATATCCACTTACGCATTTTTCTCTCATACCTTGCCGTTTTTATTACAATTTTACAATACTAATATCACACTTTTTGAAAAATGAAGTTAGAAGAAAACCGCAATTCTCAAGATACAAGAAAACGGCATGATATTTTTTTGCAGAGTTAGCTCCCTTGTGGATAGGTATCGATTGTTACATCATTATTTTGTGAGCGCAATTCATGTCGTTTCCGAAAAGTATGACGTTAAGCTCGCAAACACATGACGTCACAATCAATACCTACCCACAAGGGCAGTTAACTCTGTAATATGCAAATACGGAATATCAACAATATAGTCAGTTTGTTGACGCAGTGACGTAACGAGGTTATATTACACGGGTAGTAACACATGGACCTGACATGAAAATGTTTAACCAACAGTATTCCTATATATGTATATTATAGTATACTATAATATATGTATATATATGTATGCTGTTTGTTAAAAAAATCGATGTAATACAGCCACAGATGACACGGGTGTATTGCAAGGAATAAACTGGTGTTAATAAGCCAGTATGACATCCGTAGATATGAACTTTATACAGATATGATATATACGGATAGGGATAAATGTACATGTATTCTACTCGAAATTTAGTAATATCCTAGTAACCCCATCCTCGATATTCCAGGGGTTACTATCACTGTCATATCTATAATTATATACGTCTGAACTATTTCATTGTAAAACTGGAGGTAGTTTAGGAAAAACAAAAACTGACCAATCACAGGCCTTCAGAGACTTTCTTTGAAGATTACAGAGAGAGAGCAACGTCCAACCTTATAGCAACACAGTCAACCACTGTGTACCGTCCAAATAATAGACTTCGGAAAAGTCTTTGATAGTGTTTGGAGGATTGGTTTATGGCACAAACTTGTTAAAGATAATATTAATGGAAAATGTTTTCGAGTAATAATACATTTGTATGATGGTATTAAAGCCAAAAATATAAAAGATGGAGAATTTTCAAATATCTTCACATGCAATGCTGGTTTAAGACAAGGGGAAATTTATCCCCTTTCTTGTTCTCTATATTTTTAAATGACTTGGACGAATTTTTAATTGAAAACGGACGTCGGGGTTTGTCAAAAATATCAAGAAAATGATCTACACATATTTTAAAAATTATATGGGCTATTATATGCAGATGACACCATACTACTGGCTGATACACTAGAGGAATTTTAAAAACGATCGACTAATTTCTATGAATATGCCAACAGATGGCGCCTCAAAGTAAATATCGATAAAACTAAAGTAATGGTTTTTGGTAGAGGCCATGTACCAGATAACCTGCAATTTGTGTACAATGGAAATTACATAGAAATAGTAAATTATTTCAAGTATCTAGGAGTTTATTTTTCAAGAAACGGATTTACACAAAACAATATTAAAGAATTACATACAAAGGGCCTTAGCGAAATGCAGAGAACATAACCTTTCAATTGATTGTAAACTTGGTATTTTTGATGAAGTGATAAAACCCGTTTTCTTTCATACCTACTGGTGTAATACTGGCTGGTCTAGGGCAATACACTCATGTCGCCTCAGGCTGTATTGCTTGGCTACCCATGCAATAAAGCCTCGTGACGTCACGGCGTCAACAAAATCTCTATTTCCTCGGTAAAATTTTAACATTTTTTTTCACAAAATTGACTGGTTTTACTATAAAAGATGCAAGCCACGGAATTTGTGTTGAAAATATCACGTAATTTTTCATGTATGGAAATTGACTTCCAGTCGTGGATTTCTTCGAATTTATTTCAAAATGGCGGGATATTATAGTTGTAAAATTGCAGTAAAACGTCGTGGTATGAAAGAAAAATACTCTTTCATAAGTGGATATGAAGGATAGGGATATTCTACCCTCGGGATCACAAAATGTTGCAAAACCCTCGGCAAGCCTCGGGTTTTACTACATTTTGTGACCCTCGGGTAGAATATCCCTATCCTTCATATCCACATATGAAAGAGTCTTATAATATTGCATGGGTGTAAAGTTTGGGGATATTGTAACTTCAAATTATTAGAGAGATTACATCTCAAATTTTGTAAACATATTTTGAAAGTTAAAACTTCAACACCAAATTATATGATATATGGTGAGCTTGGGTGATACCCACTGAGTATTAATGTAAAAGTTAGTATGATCAGTTTCTGGGCCAAAGTAGTGGACGGTACACAAAATAAACTTAGTAACAAGTTAAATAAAGTTTTAACCCATTATAATACACAATGGACAACTTTTATTAAGAATGTATTAAATGGAATTGATTTGGGAAATATTTTTGTTTCTCTTGAATTCGAAAGTATTAATTGGTTAAAAACTACAGTCTTCCAAAGACTAAAAACTAAATTCATACACAATTAGAGACAAGAAGTATTTGATTCACCGAAAGGAACAAATTATAGAATATATAAACAAGATCTTATTCTAGAAAGTTATCTTATTGAACTCCCTCCTAAACTGGCTGTAGCTTATTGTAAGTTCAGAACATGTAATGTTATCTTCCTGTTAAATATGGCAGAAGGCAAAATATACCAAGAATGGAAAGAATATGTAATTTATGTACCAGAAATGAGTTAGGCGACGAATTCCATTATTTGGTTCAATGTGAAAATAAAGTTATTCGTACAGATAGAAGAAACCTACTGTCTATATATTACTTCGAGAGACCAAACACTTTTAAATTTCATACTCTATTCAATTATGTAACAGAAAACGAGCTCATTGCACTGATTAAATTTATTATAATAATAACACCGACTATTTGTAACAATATTTGATGTCCATCTTGTCTACTATTTTGTATCTTATCTGTAAACATACATATATACTGTAACTATATATAGAGATGCATGCGCAAAAGAAATTACTACTTATTGACTTAATTGTAAAATTGATATGTATAATTTTCTGCACTGTAAACTTTATTTTATGAGAATAGAAAATGTCATTGTCATTGTCATTGTCATATAGTTTCTTTGAAGTAAATCAAAGGAACAAATTACCTGTGTCTTCCGTTGCCTCCAGTTTTACTATGAAACAGTCATGGGGTGGATATAACGACAGTGTTAACAACCCCTGGTGTATCGAGGATGCACTTACCTGTGGATGCAATTTGATTGTATATGAAGCTTATCTTCTCGGCGGTGTCCAGGACAATTAGCCTCCCGTTCGTGTACTGCCCACAGATGTGGCTAGCCCCGTACCTATTCCGAGTAGAACCCGGTTTCAATTGGTAGCACAAGTTAATACTAGATTCATAGACGAAATCAGTATCTGTGCATCCTGAAAAAAATATACGTATAGTATATGGGCGCTTTAAAGATAAATGTATCATATTCATTTGATTAATAAAATAAATGGTTGTCTGACCACTCCTAAGACCAGCTGCAATATTGTTCCTCAAAAGACTTTTAGACAGATATTAATGGTGTCGTCTTTAGAGCTACAACTGGTGCCTATTACTGCTAATTGAGCAAAGTAATGATTTTAAAACCCATCATAAAAATGATGGTAGGCATATAACCGTACTTGTTTTATATCTATTACCTACTAGGCGACACAACTGAACCGTATTAGATGAAAATGCACAGCCAGACATTATTCTTTTCACATATAAATATGGCGGTCTTTTCGAAGCAAAATTGTACGGCAAGTCTACAAATTGTGATTTTGATGTCTTGTGGGCCGTACGGCAGACATTAAAAAGGGTCGTTATATTTTTTTGGACATAAATATTTTATGGTTGCATAAATATGCAAAAATGATAAGAAGCCTACAAAAAATACAGAAAATTGTGCCCGAGTGATTTTCTGAGGCAGTGCTCGACTAGGACACATAGGCACCATTTCGTACCCGGCTGAAGGGTATAGCAGACCGAGTACGTATACTCGTTATATCCTTACACTAAATACAATAATGACAATAATCATATTATATCCAGAATGACTACCTTTATGTTGTGCTGTTGTTTTGCACTAAGCTCTGATGCGTTTACTCTGTGCGCTGCCTATATGGCTATTTTGTTTTCTGTTCTTACTGCTACTTTTAATGCTGCTTGTTGCTGAGATTTTGCTATAACAATTTTTTTTTAGTTTTAGTAGTTTTTGCCATTGTTTTGTCTTTTTATCGCTGTTTTATCATTGATCTCTGTTTTGCGTTGTTTGACGTTATTGTTTTTCTCACAGTTATCATTGATGCCGTGCATCATTGATGAAGCGTGTAGAACTTTACATATGTTTATTAGAGTACAGTAATACTAGAGTACGAAATTTACTTATTTGTGTATTGCTTACATTTTGTTTCAGCGGAAGGTGTAGATACAGTCATACATTTCCAATTACAATATAATTAAAATCAAATATTCCCTTGTACAACGTACATACATGAAGTATACATACGTAGAGCAATGGACTATATGATTTTAATTTGATTGTAGGTGCCATTTATTTCACATTTCAACAAAGAATAAGAACTACACTTTGTTATTTTTGATACCCCAGATCATTGTCTTTAGAAATCGTTCGTAGAGTTGTCTACCATCGTCCATGTATAAGGCTTACTAGTATTCGATCCGTAAACCGAGGATTTAAATAACATTTACTCTTCATTTTCTTATTTATCTAAATCGGAAATTAGCTAACAAGATAACTTAACCAACAAATAGCATAATACTTATTACTAATCATAAAAACAACTCGTTAAGCTTTCTAATTCTACTAAAACATTTTTCAAAACCATCTCCAAATGCGATAAATTTACAACATGCCATGCAAATATTCCGGCTCTGGTACATTTACCCAACTGGTCAAATATTTTGTATCTAGCGCCGCCATATAGTCAGCGGTTTTTTGTTACATATATTGTTTATTCTAGATCATGTATCACACGATAAAAAATATGCCTGTTTCGGGTAATCCGACCGACCCTATTTTTTTCAATTTTCGAAAAAAATTAAATGTCGGGATTTCGATCTCAGACTCCGGTTCCGGCCATTATTTTAGAGTGAAAGACACTAAAAAATCCTTCCGACCTACCGACCCTATTTATTTGCCAATGTAATCCTAATCAGACATTTTTGGCCACATACACAATATGAGAAATGTTGCAAGGCAGGACATGAATAAATTTGAGTTACTTGAAAGCAATTCTATGCAAGCTGCTATCGCGGATGAGAGTAATTATAGGGTATATGCACAATATAGATGATTTGAATTTTCTGGTGGATGCAATTTCATGGTCCCATTTGCAAATAGTAAAAATTGTATCTTAATATGTTTAAAATATTTAAAAGGCAACAGTTCAGAAAAGCTAACCATTTCGGACGACCCTCACTTAAAAGCCATGTCCAATACTCGAATTCGTAAATATGTGTATAGAAAAGAGGATTTGAACAGTGGTATCGTTTAAAATGTAAATATGACAGACAATTAAATTGTTCACTCGTTTTTTATAAGGAGATGAACATCAACCTACAATCGCTGGTCTTACATTATATCTCCTAACCTACATACATGGTAGTAATGGGGAAAGGAGAAATTGTGTACCTGTGGTAGTTGTAGTGGTTGTTGGAGTGGTCGTTGTTGGAGTTGTAGTGGTTGTTGGAGTGGTAGTTGTAGTTGTTGGAGTGGTAGTAGTTGTTGACTCTGAAACCCACAAAATAAGCAGAATAACTATAGCAAATGTTGATGCACTCAAGAGGAAAACAAGCTAAATATGATAAATATTTATCGTAAAATGAAATACACTGTAGATAATTCTTTTAATGAAAAGAAATCTCGGCAGGACCATTTCGTCAAATCTGTTTCGTATTTTTCAATCTAACCATTAGGGTCGAAGTAGTTGATGATGTGAAGTGTCCAAATATTCTGATATTTCTTGTAAAAGGAACAAATACTTATGTTAAAAACAAAATAGGTAAATGCTGATTATTAAACAATTCTATATATTTATCAAACATATTTTTTTTATATATTGATAAGTGCAGTATAAATAGTTTAAACCATACGTATGTCAGGGGGAGCTGTATAATTAGTCGGTGTGAACAAGGTCCGGATTATACAGGTTTTTAATAAATATAAATGAAGAAAGAACAAGTTATACAAAATTACCGGACAAGACAGGGAACACCATGTGACTACCAAAACGACGTAACGTTATTCCGAACTCTTCCGAGAACGGGTCATGAACTTTCCGACTTCCGTTCGGCAACACTCGTAACGTATATGGCGACCAGTGAAGGCATGTTTACAAGTAGCGATTTTCAACAACTGCTGTACCAAATTTATTAAGCATCTACAAATACTAACAATATCTCGGTTGACTTTTTGCTGCTGGTTAGTTTTACGTCATACATTTAAAATAATATTTAAAGGACCACTAACTTTAGGCCATCGATATATATTTTCTGATGTTTTAAGAATACTTTATGTTTTTTGCTCTAGATAGGTAATGGGCCTTTAAGCATTACTCTCAATTTCTTTTGCGTTTATAAAGTCATAGATGAAAAAAAAAAAAAAAAAAAAACATAAACAAAAAACAAACCGGAAAGACATCATAGACGCTTCATATTTTTTTTTTATCAATGACTCCATAAATTCAAAAGATATTGAGGATGATGCTTATTCATTTGCAGTTTAATTTAAATAACTAAGTGAAGGAATAATAAAGCATAAATTGTCGTATTCTTAAAATATTTTACAATAAAACATCGATATATTAGACAGCAGCTTAGTTTGTGCAATGGCTGTGCCGCTTTTAAAATTTCCCGCTAAAAAATATTTTTCGTGTATGACGTCATAATACTGTCGTGGCTTTTCGTTCTTTCAAAATATGAAAAAATATCTTCAAAATTTCAACCAACAAAAAGAGCGTAAATTAAATTACATATATATTTGTCTCACTATGTTTCCGAAACAAAATGAAAAGTTTCTTAATAATAATAGCACAAGAAAATGTATGTTGATGGCTTGAGATAAGGCCACAACACTGAGCAAATGTGAGATTCTAAGTTAAATTTACTACCGACTGTCGCGGTGATACGGTAATTAGGCATCGTTATGAAAACTAACAATTGATTGTTTTATTTAAATTGTTCAGAAGGTGATGGAAAGTGTAACATTAACGGTAAGACGATTACGTTGCGTTTCTACAAAATTCCAAAAAAAGTTTTTACATTTCCAATTCATTTTTTTAAAATCCGTTTCGGTTAAGTCATGTTCGTTTAACCAATGTATGATATGTATTATGCTCAGCCAGTATTTGGCGTACATGGGACATTACCTGCATTGTGATCTGCTACACATGTTGCATTTCCATTATGCAATTTTATGCAAATGTGATGTTCGGGACAATGCTCCCCGTGACAGCCGAACTGGAAAAGGTAATAAATAGACAACGTTTTCATGTAATCGCATAAATTAGCATAAAAAGATAGCTAATATCACATGCAGAATTGATTGCATTATGGAGCGAGGTTTAATGCATGGCATTTTAAGCACGTCTAGAAAAGAATACCTAACTGAATTTTAAAAATTTAAAAAAATGGGACCCATGCCAAAAATTGCTATTTCATCAAGAAATAAATTTACACTCAAAAGTTAATATTAGAGATTTTCTTTTTTGCGGTTTTAAAGAATATGCAAAACATGATGTTTTCAATATTTTTCTCAACACATTTTGTTCTTTATTTTTCAACATACATAGTAAAACTATTCTCTATACTCCATGAGTAAATATCACTGTCGTTTTATCTACTCCTGGATGAAACAGGTAGCTTAGCCCTTTGACGTACACCAAGAATCGAATAAAGGTACACTCTAGTAGACCATTCTATACTTGTGGGTAGGTATTGCTTGTGTTTTCGAGCGTAACGTCATACTTTTCGGAGAAAACGGCGTAAACTGAACACACAAAATAATGACGTAACAATCGATACCTACCAAAAAGGGAACTAACCCTGTAATATGCAAAGACAGAATATGGCTTTGAAAATGGGCGTCGCTTAATATTTTCTAGGTCTGTGATTAGTAAGTTTTTTTTTCTCCTGATCTGCTTCAGTTTTATTAAAATAATATTTCAGAGGTCGATATAACGACAGTAATAGTAACCACTGGAACATTGAGGATGAATTAAAGCACAAGAATTTTGAAATAACAAATTAAATGTTTGAATCCATTTGACTTTAAACAGTTCAAATTGACAAAACTTAATGATATGGTCAAGAAGTTCAATATGGATTTTACATAGCTGTTTTTTCTTTCCATGTATCTCCAAGAGATATATGTACTGTCTAAATTATATGTCCCCCCACTGTAAGGATGATTGTTTGAATATGTCTTAAATACCTCATTTGGAAAGGCGTCAGTGGTATATATATCCTTATAGGTGTACCCAGAAACAGGTATAAGATTGACGGCTGTAGTATTTTTTACAAGTTCACAGAGGAGTTGTTCCCTGTTGAAGTTGATACCGATACACGAACTTCTGGATCTACACTGTCCAACACACTGCTGAATACCGACCGGGTAAAGACTCTCCAGCACGTCACCGACATTACGGTGGTCCAGTATACTATCTGATGACATACATTCTGGGCTACCAAAGGCGTCCACTGAAATCAGAAATCATATTCTGGATAACCATAAGGATCTACTGAAAACTGGAAGCATTTTCGTGATAACCATGGGATCTTCTGAAATCAGAAAGCATTATCTGAATAACTAAGAGATCTACTGAAATCCATATCATATTTTGGATAACCTAGGGATCTGCTGAAACCAGAAATCATATTCTGGATAACTAAAGGGATCTACTTAAATCAGAAATCATATTCTTGATAACCAGGAGATCTACTGAAACCAGAAATTATATATTGGATAACCTAGGGATCTACGGAAACCAGAAATCATATTCTGGATAACCACAGGATATACTGAAATCAGAAATCATATTCTGGATAACCACGGGATCTACTGAAATCAGAAATCATATAATGGATAACCAGGGGATCTAATGAAATCATAAATCATATTCTGGATAACCACGGGATCTACTGAAATCATAAATCATATTCTGGATAACCACGGGATCTACTGAAATCATAAATCATATTCTGGATAACCACGGGATCTACTGAAATCAGAAATCATATAATGGATAACCAGGGGATCTAATGAAATCCAAAATCATATTCTGGATAACCACAGGATATACTGAAATCATAAATCATATTCTGGATAACCACGGGATCTACTGAAATCATAAATCATATTCTGGATAACCACGGGATCTACTGAAATCAGAAATCATATAATGGATAACCAGGGGATCTAATGAAATCAGAAATCATATTCTGGATAACCAGGGGATCTAATGAAATCCAAAATCATATTCTGGATAACCACAGGATATACTGAAATCATAAATCATATTCTGGATAACCAGGGGATCTACTGAAACCAGAAATCATATTCTGGATAACCACAGGATCTACTGAAATCATAAATCATATTCTGAATAACCAGGGGATCTACTGAAATCAGAATTCATATCATTTTGAATTATCAAAGATGTCCATTGAAATCAGAAATGATATCATTCTGGATTACCAAAACGTCCAATGGAATCAGAAATGATATCATTTTGGAATGACAAAGGCATTAACTGAAATAAGAAATTCTATGATTCTGGGTGAAAAAGGCGTCATTTGATCCGCGAATATTTAAAACATGGTTGAATCATATATACATTGAAATCTACTGATCGAAAAAAACCAATCACTTATTTAATTTTCTCCTTTATATCTAAAGTCGCATAAGTGATCCTAGTACCGTATTTTCCGGAGTATAAGTGGCGACTTTTCCCCCTGAAAATTAGGAGTACCCCCCTAGTACAGTGCGGTAAATATTCGGCTATATGGTTTAAGGTTAAGTAGGAAAGATAATCATTGATGTAACTATAAACATTTACATACCTTCTGGAATCAGGAGTCTGTAGAGTAGAATACATAAGCTGCTCTGTCTAATATACATCCTGAAAGAGAGGATAAAGATTCCTAAAGGGCCACTTCCTTTCCGTAACGGCTTTTATTATGTTTAAATGTGAATGTAAAACGACGTCAATAATTTCATAGTGCCGCAAAAGTTATTAACTTACCGTCAATACTACACTTATCATCACCTTTTGAACAACTCAATTCAAATAAATACAATGTAATTTCCATGAGGCCAAAAACATAATATGTCTGTTTAGGGTTACCCGAAAAAAAATCCTCCAGACCTACCGACCCTAGTTTTTGGCCAATGTAACCCTAAACAGACATTTTTTTGTATAACTATCACTGCGCCAGAAGGCAAAACCGCGAAATGACTCTCCACTGTTATCATATATTACAAAGGAAATTTGGCATACTTGGTGTCGTAACCTCATCTTAGGCCATCAATATATATTTTCATTTCCTATTATAGTTTTTAAGAAACCTTTATATTTTGCTCCGAAAAGGTAGTGGGGAATATTTCTGAACACCGTTTTTGTTGAAAGTAGATTAAATAATTTACTGTAAACCAACTTATATTCGTGTGCGATTTAATTTCGCGCAAAATAAATATCCGTGAAATTGTAAAATACATGTATACATGTAGGACTATAGAAATATAGAAAAACTTCCTTTGGAATAATTAATACGCAAACTTAAATCGCCGTAAAACTAAATTGGTTTAGAATAGCTAGAATCTATTTTAATGGTATTGTTCCATACTTTTAGACGCTCTCTCACACCAGAAATCACAATCAATCCCAATTTCATTCTGATTAATCGAATTTCTGTAAACAGTTACTATAGCGTCTCAGGTTCGACATTATCAGTATACCAACAGGGTTTATTGAAATATGAGAAACAAAAGTACAAATTCATAAAAAGTCATATATAATGATTTGCTATTCAGATTTATATCTTATTTAACCATGCTTATATCGAAAATAGATGTTTACATCAATCTAAAGGTCAACGGATTTGATCTACACACAGTCATCAATTAAATTAATTATCAGATTATCAAAGCATAAGGAAAACTCTTGTTTTTTAACTTTCATTTCATTATTTTAATATTTCAGATCGAAAAGTATATTCCGTCTAGACATACCATGCGAAAACGACACAACACTATCGCTTAGAAACAACAGTTTAGATACATACCTGGATGCGTAAGTAAGTTGAGTATCTTCTGTTTCAACCTCGTCAAGTCTAAATCAAATCAAAAGTTTAAGATAAAACTTAAAACGTTCGGCTGGGGAAATCCCGAAGAGATGTTTCTTTAATCGGTTGTTGTGTGGAGCGAATCAACTTATCCGACCTACGAATGCGGAAGGAACATATTGATATGTTTTTGTTTGATCTCCGAAGTTAGCGTTTTATTGACTAAATAATATCAACTATATTTACTTTTCACAACAATGATGCTGTCGGTCTTTTAAATTTCCTTTATAATTCTGATATTTAGATCAAGTCGAAATAGAACAAGCTATCAATTAGGATCGTGAGGCATTTTCCCACGATTCGAGTAACACTTTTTCTACGTTCGATGCATACACATAAAATATACTTAAATCGTTATAGATTTATAAGCTTTGTCATAAATTGTGATCGGTACAAATGTGTATTTCTGTTTATCGATGACCAACCTCCTATGTGTCGAATATTCCGCATTCCTCGAACTATTGATCTGTTTCCATGCAATTAAAGTTAAAGGGGTTTTACTGTAGTTCTTTAGAACTCATCTGATCCGAAGGATCGTTCGTCAGTCATAATTCAATCTTCTGTGAGATTCCTTTTTATTAAATCGGTACTATTCATTAACAACTGAGTAGGTTATTACCAAACTTGACGTGAAGCATCCTACGGTAATGGGCCTAAATAACGTGTATAAACCATGACCTTATGACTGGTCTACAGGGCGAAGAGGTTGAGGGACCAAAATTAATGGGATTTTTTCAAGACTTGTATCCTTCTGCTGTAAGAGTTAAAATGGTTGGATTGATATTGTTGGACTGTCGCATCCATAGAAAATAAACATTGGAAAACTTAAGTTCTTGACTCTCAGGGGCCGGAGAGACGAGGTAAATGGTGGAATAATGATCTCATGCCATGGCTTGATTTTCGGCGTCGGTCTGTTCGTCCGTCTGCATCAGCATCTGTGTGAAATCCATTCTAGCTGTTAGCGGGTATTCATTACGATTTGTCTTAATTGGTTGGTTGGTTTTGCTAAACGTTCTATTTCCACGCAGATTATTTATGGGCGCTCTCTCGTGCTGACATGTTTTGCACGTGGCGAATAATACGGATGAGTGCTGTATATCACTGAATTTACTGTCAAAGTCACTAAACAACAGCCAACTCGGGTTGGGATTTGAAACAAATAAAGATACTGACGAATTAATACTGATTAGAAAATTTGCAAAATTGATTCTAAGCACATTACCTGTGATGTGGTTGTTTTTTTGTTTGTTTTTTTACGATTTTGCGGGGTATTTTTATGATCGAAAAAAATGATCTGTAAATTCTTAAGACACAGTTGATATTTATTCATGAAATCCAGTAAAGAGCTTGTATAAGATACGTAATCTTTTTCTATTATGTAATTTTTCAAAGCAAGCATCATGAATATACAGGAACACAAGCTTCCATTGTTTCTGATAAAAACTTAAAAATGCAGTTTTATTTCTCTTTTCATGCACAGATTCGATTAAGTATGTTTACTATAGTGACAGTTCCTTGATGATTTAAATCATGAAGGGTTTTATATTTCACTATAGATTTGAAACACAATTTATGTGCCCAGCTTATTGATGATCTCCTTTTCTTTCATGAAATACAGATATATATCACTTCACGTCATGCCGAAAACTGAAACCTAATATTTACATTTCCATTGTTATCGAAATAAAGCGGTTATTTTTATGTTATGGAGCAAACATTTTTTTCTGTACTTTCTGTACTTGAAAACGTAAAGTGCTGATAAATTCACAAAACTCTCAATCAAGCACTGTACCCAAACAATAGAATAAACGCACCATAGTACCCTGTTTCAAACGAATCTTGCCCTAGTTTTGGTACGAAGGAAATAGCAGTAATTCAATAAAAAGGTCTGTTTATTTAGTGTGTTGGATGATAGAACGGGATTTAAGTATGATACCGGGTCTGGTTCTCTATAGGCTGGGATTCCAAAACTTGACTGATATGATATCCCTTGTCTTTAGTGGCACGTGTCTTTAAAGAAACAACATGAAGTAGATAAGCGTTTTCGCTATCGCAAGGAGCCACGACTTAATTTTATCACAGTTCCTACAAACACAACTGCACTTCCATGTTTTACACAAACTACCTTAATTATATATATATGACTTGTAATGGAACAATTCTTGAAGGTATAACATTTTCAACTTTAAAAATATGGTCAAAGTATGATAAAATAATATTGTATAAATGTACTATAGACAAAGTAAACTTTTTTTACAAAGGGCACCTCTATAATATAAGTAGTACGTGACTTTAAAGAAGCAACATGAAATAAATAAGGGTTTTCTCTATCGCATGGAAACACGACTTAATTTACACTGCAGTTCTTTTAAACGCACGTATACTTGTATGTTT
Source organism: Argopecten irradians (assembly GCF_041381155.1). NCBI lineage: Eukaryota > Metazoa > Mollusca > Bivalvia > Pectinida > Pectinidae > Argopecten > Argopecten irradians. The sequence continues at coordinate 15,817,378 of NC_091148.1, read as the reverse complement.
TCCACATATGTTTTAGCTATACGTATAACTTGGTATAGGATAATGATAGAAGGTATAACAGCTGCAACAAGAAAGGATACTATAGACATAGTTAAGTCTGATATAAAGGACACCTGTATATAAATAACACCTGTATATAAATAACACCTGTATATAAATGACACCTGTATATAAATGACACCTGTATATAAATAACACCTGTATATAAAGGACACCTCTATATAAAATGACACCTGTATATAAATAACACCTGTATATAAATAACACCTGTCTATAAAGGACACCTCTATATAAATAACACCTGTATATAAATAACACCTGTATATAAATACACCTGTATATAAAACACCTCTATATAAAGGACACCTCTATATAAAGGACACCTGCATCATCACAAGAGACATGTATGTTTTCCCTGGAGATTTGTTTTCTCTGGAATTATTTGAAAATTCTTTATTTGTTTAACTGTTCTTCCTAAAGATGTTTTACAAATTTGATTTTAAGAACAGTGCTCTTGTATCTTGTATGCAGGGATTAATGATGTCATCAAAATCTTCTGAACTTACTGGATAATTTAAATCGGTCTCGTCAATCATTCTGATGAAAAACAGACATAAAAAAAACAACAACAAAAAACGCCGGGGATGGTTGTCTGTTGGTTGGTTGATTTGCCTTAACGTCCATGACCATTTATGAATGGCGCTGTATGCGACGTGTTGTATGTTTGAATATGTCCCTATGTTATGGGAGACAGTGGTTAGTGGATCTCATTTTCTTTTTTGTAGTTCTATCTCACTGAAGCATGCTGCCAAAGACACCAAACAACACACACCGCCTTTTTTCACATAATAATGGCAACGAGCAAACCAGTCGTCCCACTCCATTTATGCTGAATGCTAAGCAGGAATTGAAACAACGACTTTTATAGACTATGGTGTGTCTATGCTAGGGATCAGAACCCAGAGACACCAGGAATGTTTAGCACCGTTCGGATAGAACAATTATATATTTTATATTATAAGTCAATCACCCCTGAATTTTCATAATGGACTAGTCTAGCCTTTGCTTTAGAAGAGTCTAAATGAGTCTTTATGAAGGGAATGAATTAACTTTACGTATAAATAAATTGATGATGAAATATATTAATAATACATGTTAATCACACCAATATCTATTTGGACGAATTAAAGCAAAATAAGAAACTCGCAAGAACGTATGACATATTTACACATTTTTTAACATGTAAACATATTTTTTGTTGGATTACAATTTTCATCAAGTTAATCAAGATTAATTAGTTATAATGATTTATTGTGTTTTTTTTTTCTTTCTAAGTGACGAGTTTTTAGTAATTTGATACAATAAATGTGTAGTTCGCTTGCTTTGTAGCTATGGCACACCCAACTTTATCCATTCCGGATTTGCATATTACAGAGTTATCTGCACTTGCGGGTAGGAATTGATTGTGACGTCATGTTTTTGCGAGCGTAACGTCATACTTTTCAGAGAAAATGACGTGAATTGCGCTCACAAAATAATGACGTAACAATCGATACCTACCCACAAGGGAGCTAACTCTGTAATATGCAAAGATGGAATATCAGCCGACAAGTTTGAGGGACATGACTTAGACATATACTGTAAACCAACTTTCTTTCGCGTGCGATTTATTTTTCGCAAATTTCGCGATCAGCTAATTCGCAAAAGTGTATACCGCCAATGAACTAATACAACATTGATATTGATTGGATCTTCCATTAAAATTTTTTAACCGCGAACGTTAAAGGCCCAATATCCGTATCTTTCTTATTTTTTTTATGATTTAGAAGAATGTTGAAAAAAGAATCCTATTGTAAATCATGCAGAGACGGGACTAAATCGAAGTCAAGATGAGCGATTATGATTAGGAATATTTTGATAAAAATCAAATAAATATTAAACATCGCTAGGTGGGTCCCACTTAGTCAAACAAGCCGAAGTTAGCCGACATTGTAACGTCGTTGCCGAGAACGTCATGTGACTACCGTAACTACGTAACGTCTGTCCGAACTCTTCCGAAAATGGGTCATGAACTTTCCGACTTCCGTTCGGCAATAATCGTAACTTCTATGGCGACCAGTTTAAAATGAAGGCATGTTTACATGTATCGACTTTCAACAACTGCTGTACCAAAGTTATTAAAAAAACATTATAAATATTCTTTAATATATCTTAATTTCAACTACATCTACAAATACTAACAATATCGGAGTCGAGTTTAACTTGAATATTTGCTAATTAAAATTTTTTAACCGCGAACGTTAATCTTTGCGAACTTGTTTTGAAATGGAAATCGCGAAATTTAGTAGCCGCGAAAGTAAGTTGGTTTATTGATACATGCATTGCAGCAATCTCATTTGAATTATATTTCGCATGAAAACTTGTAAACATTAAAGTGGATTCATCACTAGTAACCCATGAAAAAAGACAACAGGCAACATTTCTCATATGTCTCATATGCATATAGAATCATTTTATCTAAAATGATAGAAAATTTCCTTAAACGGAACTCGGAACTGGTTCCGAGTTCCGTTTTACTTAAACGGAACTCGGAAATGGGAGTTGATCGAAAACTAAATTAAAGTGATTTTACCAATATTAATCCATTCAAAAAGCCAACAGGCAATATTTCTCATATGTCTAAGGCATATAGAATTATTTTATCTAAAATGATAGAAAATTTCCTTAAACGGAATTCGGAACTGGTTCCGAGTTCCGTTTTACATAAACGGAAATAGATGTTATTCGATAACGTATTTAAACTACCTCTATCACAAATTATCTATGGCAAAACACAACAGAGAACATTTTTAATATGTTCAAATTACATAAACTGAATTTATAAAATTTTATTTAAAAAAAAACAAAATCCTTAAACGGAACTCGTAACTGGTTCCGAGTTTTGTTTAACTTAAACGGAAGTCGGAACTCGGGACTCGGAACCAACTTCAGCCTCCCGTTTTGATATATAACTCAGGAAATCTTGAATACGTTTGGAGTTGTAACATCATCGAAGGCCATCGATTATATTTTCTGATGTTATTAATGTTTTTTAAAGAAACCTTTACATTTTGATCTGGAAAGGTAGTGGGCCTTTAATTGCATATATATAGATGTTTTTCCCCGTTCAGTCAATTATTTTCGCGGGAAAGATTTTTTCTTTCGTGATTTCGCAGCATATTGTTATAGTTGTGAAAATTTGAACCGCGAAATATTCAGAAATAGATTAATTATATATGTTCTTACAGCCAAATTGCAAAAGTTTAAAATCGTTGAAAAATTATATTGTACTATTTTAGTGAAAGTCACGATGCTTTTGACCTGTGAATTAGACATTGTTTATGACACAGTGATTCAGTATTAACCAGACAGTTGTCAAAGTTGCAATGCCGTCTCACCGAATAGTGCACCTCTAGCTAATGAATAGGAATCGATAAAATCAAGACGCTGACAGTTACTAATTATTTTATATGAGAGTACCATTCTGAAGTAGATAGGTCGTAACTTCACACAGCATACTATATTATAATAAACGTGGAAACCAATGCTTCTTACAGGAATGAATTTATAGCGAGAAATTTCCCCCGCGCATAATTTTTTTTTATAATATCATATAATTATATGTATATTCAGAAATAGATTAATTATATATACTCTTACAGCCAAATTGCAAAAGTTTAAAATCGTTGAAAAATTATATTGTACTATTTCAGTGAAAGTCACGATGCTTTTGTCCTGTGAATTAGACATTGTTTATGACACAGTGATTCAGTATTAACCAGACAGTTGTCAAAGTTGCAATGCCGTCTCACCGAATAGTGCACCTCTAGCTAATGAATAGGAATCGATAAAATCAAGACGCTGACAGTTACTAATTATTTTATATGAGAGTACCATTCTGAAGTAGATAGGTCGTAACTTCACACAGCATACTATATTATAATAAACGTGGAAACCAATGCTTCTTACAGGAATGAATTTATAGCGAGAAATTTCCGCCGCGCATATTTTTTTTTATAATATCATATAATTATATGTATATGTGATATATTGCTATGTTGAGAATACTTAATAGATATATCTATCGCAAAAATTACAGCACCGCGGAATGTTTACACTCGGAAATCGCGAATTTAAACAATCGCGAATATATCCACGTGTATAATAATAATATTATGTCTATCATCATGACCTCAAAGTAAGCGAATGGCAGTTCATGCGCTGAACAATGCCATCTGTGTCTGGTAGGGTTACACACTGGGGATGCCTTAAAATATCATGTAAATATTTTGTTACATCTGAAGTGACAATGTGTTCAAATATTTAAAATATGTATTTTCTACATGTCATAATATATTGATTCTGAATTATGACGTATCGTAAATGTGGTAATGTCATCGTTCTAAGAAAAAATAACTGACTAGTGTTCTAATTGAAATGTTAGTCTTTCAAAAGACATTCTCTCTGAATCATGAAGTATCGTCAATTTAATAACGTCATTGTTCTAACAAAATAACAGTGTTCCCATTGAAATGTCATTATGTCATAATATATTCCCTATGAATCATGAAGTATCGCAGTTTATATTACGTCATTGTTTTAGTGGGCTATGACGAGAGCATGGTCGAGTCAACTCACACAATGCGCATGACAAACCGTGCCCGCATGCTCATCCATCTTCTGCTTCTAGATATAAACAAATCGACCAGGTGTATTTAAGTCATTATTTTACAAGGAGAAAGAAGCGGATACGCACGTAATGTAAGTACAACATATTTTGAATTTAGAAATTGATTTTGCAATGATACATTATAATCATTATTTTTATTTACGAGTTGATATTTGTTATTTAATAATTATCGTACCTATCTTACATAATGAATTTAAAATCTCTTTTCGTATAAAAATAAAAATAAATATTAAAATGAAAATATTTTCTAATTTCAAAGGATATCATTTAAAAATTGATCCTTTCCTTCTTGACAGCAAATGAATCAAACTTAAGCGCTCTCTTATTGAAATAAAATAAATCTTTCTGTCTGTAATCGATCATATTTACATTATCAAATTTTCCGTTAGTTTTACTTGACATTTATTGCTTTTGATCAGCTCACAAGGTCATTTGATTTCCTTATGAGGTATTATTGTAATCTCATTACCATATACTAAGTTTGCTACATCACAGACATTAACAGACATATATCGATGTCCTGAAGCCAGCAAGTGATTTTCAGGAAAGTCGATATATACGAAAATAATTGTAAATTGCGCTGTTTCAGTGTGGCCTTCGAAAATTGACTTGTTTTGAGATATAAGAAAGATTCGTCATATTCGTTTAAACTAAAACTTATTTTATTGTAATATGTTATATACAATGTGATTGTTTTTCAACTTTTATGAAACTCTCTCTCTCTCTAATATTCATATTCAAGTATATCTTATCTACGTGACGTAAATCATAGGATTGTGTGTATGAAATGCATTAACAAAACATATTAGAATGTATTATTATTATTCCTCAGACAAACGAGCCATTTAAAATTGTTTGTTATATTTCGTAAATATTTGATGAATAGTGCTTTCATATAAAAGTTTTCATATCGGAGAAAGTTTGATCAATAACCGAAAACAAAAATGAACAAATGTTAAACATAAGATAAATTGCAACTGTTAATGTGAGAAATTATTATGAGATCATTTAAAACATGAATGATATCGATATAAAGGCTGTTAACATTAACATTTCCAAACAAATATACCCGACGCTGAGAGTCCGATTATGAAGTTAGATTATTCAATATAATTACAGTGGGACACTCAATATATTGAAATACTGCTTAATTTGAAATGATTGATTGTCCCTGGTCAGATGCAGTAATTAGTTTGACTTGGCTATATTGAAATCTGGATAATTTGACGATATTTCCCTTTTCCACTAATGACATTAATATAACCGAATTCTATTGTTTGTATATGTTTGTCACGAGTAACAACATCGTTATACAATCTTATAATAACGAATGTTGGCCTACATATTCCGATTTTGCAAATTATAGAGTTAAAGCCCCCCCCCTCCTTTTGCGGGTAGGTATACCATTGTGACTTCATTATTTTGTGAGTGGAACTCATGTGGTTTTGTCTGAAATGTATGACGCTCACAAACAGATGACATCACAATCAATACCTACCCGCAAGGATAGATAATTCTGTAATATGCAAATATGGAAAAGATGTGCCTTGATTAATACCACCTTCTGCTGATTATGACTTCATATATTGACGTGTATTTTATGACGTCACAATCGCCGGATGGTGGAATCAATGGACGGTAAAGTGTACTTTCCACAAGTCGCTTTTGGGTCTAAAAAACCCCGAATTAAAGATGACAATAAAAATATCATTTTGATAACACCAACCACGCAATCTTTTGTTCATTTCTCTCAAAATAAATAACTGATATACAGAGTCAAAAATAGTTGATCTCTCGTATGATATTGTTTTGATTTTTTTCGAATAATGATTTTTCCCCATTCTGTTTCAGAAATGATGCAGTCAATATTGGTTTTCTGTGTTTTGGCCATATGTATCAGTGCCACATGTGTCCAGGGAATTGGGGAAAAGATTTATCTTAAAATGGGAAATGGTTTGTACGCCCCATTGAGAGTCAGGGAAAAGACATTCGGACAAGTAACTCGTACCCCGGACGCTGGCAGCTTCATTATCGGTATTGAAAGATTCAGGCTGGGATTGCAGCAGTATGTGTCACAGATGCAATCTCAAGCTGCTCATCGACATTTCCCCTCAGTAATGTCGGAACCACAGTTATCGGTGAGTGTATAAGTCCGCGAGTTCCCGGCCCGGTTGTTCAAAGCATGGTTAGCTTAATTACATGATTAGTAAAATTTTCATTTCTCATTTACAGCAATATTTGTGATTATATCTTCACTAGACTCACCAAATAAGTAAAAATTGGAGTTATTAAGATCTTATATATAATTTTGTAAATTTTCTTATGAAAAACTATTTTATCTTGATTAAAAAACTGTCATTAAACAGTGATTGGCCTATCATCCTCTGGGCCCTGACGCTCAACTTGTTTTTTACTTTGTTTTGTGATTTCGTTGCTACCAACAACTTATTGTTAGAACTGTTATTTGACCCATCTTCGATATTCTAGGGTTTACTATCACTGTCGTGATCTCCACACTGGCTCCAAGATCATGAAACAGTCATAGACCAAAGTTTTTGATTAGCCAATCAAAATGACGTTACGTTTTGTTACATCATCGGTGATTGGCTAAGTGAAAGCTTAAGACCGTTTAAGACTTAAGACTGTTTCATGATCTTGGAGCCTGGACTACATTTAGTAAAACTGAAGGATATGTGTGCGACAACAAGTGAGCGGGTAGTTTGGTCTTTTAATGTAATCAAAAGAATCGGATGACTATATGACTTTGAAGTTGAACGTCGTTCAATATATAGTCTGCAGTGGCAGTCTCCGTAGGAATGTGATTGGTCAGAATTTTTTTCTCCTGAACTACCTTCAGTTTTACTATGAGACAGTCCAGGTGGTGATATAACGAATACCTCCCGCAGTCCCGAGGATAAATCAACCCCAATTTGACAAATATTTGTTTTATTGGTGTAGGCTTTGGCTTGTCTGGTTTTGCTTACCATATAATTATAAACCATATTTTCTTATTACTTTTCAAACTAGCTATACGTTATCAAATTAGCACAGTTATAGGATAACCAAACATTTGTTATAGTTGTATTTTCGACTTAGTGTTATCATAGCAAGTTCTGCAAATGTACATGTAAGAATGGCATATTGCGCTATGTTTGTGCGGATGTCTAATTGCGCTATTTATTTTCTGTTTCACGTTATCATAGCAAGTTCTGCAAATTTATGAATGTCTTATTGCGCTATGTATTTGCTGTTTGACGTTATCATAGCAAGTTCTGCAAATGTACGAATGTGTTATTGCGCTATGCATTTTTTGTTTGACGTTATCATAGCAAGTTCTGCAAATATACAAATGTGTTATTGCGCTAGAATTCTCTAATATATAATTTCAACAGTTAGAATTCTTGCAATTTTAATGTTATATTATGATTTGCAGAACCCTCAAGTAAACGGAGCTAACATGAATTACATGAGCCCCTTTGAAAATGATGGACAATCTTCTGCTTACTTCGAAAAACGTGGTGAAATGCAAAACCATCCCGTAAACAACCCAACGCAAACTGATCTTGGATCTAAGGTAAGGTTTCTATAACCATTTGTTTAACTAACAAGAACACATTGATGGTACTAATTCCATTGAGCCCCCGATTAGTTCTAAAAACTCTCAGTCTTAACGGAAATGTCAAGGAACGGATTACCGTAACATTTCATATTGACTAAAATGCAAAATTCGGCAGTCCGGAATTTGGTAATCCGAACGGTTAAAGTTGGTATTGAAGGTGTCCGGATTATCGAGTGTTCACTGCACCATGTAGATAGGAAGGCGAGGGATATTCTTCCAATGGATCACAAATATAGTACAATCCAAACCCGTGGAGGGCTTTTACATTATTTTGTGATCTCGGGTTAGGGTTAGGGTTAAAGAAAGTGTGCTCGAGGTCATAATTTTAAATGCTACAAGGGCGAAATAACATCATATGGACCGAAACAAAACTTCACATTTACTGCAAAACAACTTATATTGAAATCCACAAGATATATTTTCGCGAATCTCGAGATCGATGTAGCTCCTATCTTAGATAATTCTTGCATCATTGAATTCAAAGATATCTCCATTCAATTTTAAATCCGCCAAACTTTATCTCCACGAAAATGTTTGATACGGAAATCGCGAAATTAAGTAGATGCGAAACACAGGTGGTTTACAGTAATTTATAGAAGTCATCAGACCAAGCCTAACAGGATCGACACGTCATACACACAAAGTTGATGACGTATTGATTTCTGCGTTCTTTATTTGCTTATGTACAGTTTGAAATAGATAAGTGTCAATGGGAGTATGTGTGGAGTGTATGGGTGTATATGAGAATATGGCGTTTGTTATAATTGAATTATATGGTTCTGAAGGTGATAATTAGTGTAATATTAACGGGAAACTAATCACCTTTGCGACTTACCATAATTATCATTCTCGTTCTACATTCCTATCAAAATAAATAAAGCCGTTTCGGAGAAGTAGCGTGTCTCTAATGCTGTATTTTAATTTGGCTGTTTTCTTGTCTACAGGGTTTCTACAATCCCAAAGATCCATTTACAGGAAAGATTTATCAGTAAGGAAGGAAGAAAAGAATCATATTTCTCTCCTCGCACATCATTACAAAGGAATTAAAAGAAAGTTTCTCTCACTTCACGCATCTATGTACAATAACACTGATAACTTAATGCTAATTATTGAGAAAAAATAAAGGAAATAATTTACATTTTTATTTCAATGTTTGTCGTTTTTTATATAGTTTGTATATACGCACTCGTGAAAAACATCAATGTGTCCACCTCAATCGATGAAATATAAGTGGCTTTCATCAAGAAACAAGGAATATCCTCTTCTTATTACATTTTGCGCAGTGAAATTTATTTAAGGTTTAATAGTGAAAATTAAAGTGATATATTTCACTCTAGTAAAAATATCAATTTCACTCGCTTTTGACCAATCGAAAGGCAATATTGACAGTGAAAATATCATTTTAATTGTTACGTCATTAGTTGTTGCACAAAAATGATGTCATTATTTTGTGTAGAAATATGACGTTATGCTTACAAATTTACGACGTAGTAATAGCAAGGGAAAATAAATCTGTACAATACAATGGTGGAATAACCTAGCTTAGCGAAACTAGTAGTGATGATCTTCTGTAAATGCAAGCGAGAAAACAGATGTAATAGATTATTCCTTCTTTCTTGATGATTACCAGTAATATTTCATCTCGTGAGGTGGACACTTTGATATTTTTTCATACAAGAATGGCTATATTTGGCACAATATTCATCGAAAACATTTGTCGATACAATCGTGATGCATGCCTTAAAGGTTTGGAACGTCTTAGCATTCTAATATCGCATAGCCGGATATTTGTGCTGGTCAAAATTTTTGCGATTTCATCCAAGACATTAGAGAATATAATTTTAGCTGCGTGGAATTTTCGCGATCTGGCTTAAGGGTAGAAATGATTCAACAATTTCTTTATATTTCGCGGTTCAAATTTTTCACGATCATTGCAATTGTCCGCGAAACCGCGAAAATTTCATCCCTATGAAAAATGACCGGCTATACGGTACATTCTCATAGCAGTAGCTTGCATTGGCTTAGAGTTATATCTGCCATAACTGGGGGGAAATGTACATGTGGTTTTTTCTTCAGTAATATATTGAAAATTATAAGGTTTAATAAAGTAGGTTGTGAAAATCATTCAAAGGCAAAAATGTATAATGTCATATAACATAAGTTACAACACATGATTTTTGTACAATATAAGTATTATATTTTATGCTTTATTAATGTTTAAATGAAAATATATCTGCAGAAGTCACTTAACAATTACTAATAACATTGTAAAATCTGAAATGAGCACATATGGTTCATGATCTGGCCATATGTACTCATTCACTGCTCTGTAAACATAATGATTTTTGGCAGTACTGCTTAAATCTATTTTGAGTTCTTATTTGTCCGTGTAAAATTAAGTCCTAAGCATTGTAAATATTGTAATTCTCAAAATGTTGGAAGCTTTTTGTGGTAAATAACATATAGAATATATTGATTCATCAGTATGAAAAATGGATTAAAGCTAAGGCCATTCAGGAACACCTCTCATGTTTATCATGTGATTGTAGTAAACACCAAATATATACATATTACTAGTCCGCTAAACCTACCTATACTATTACGCTTTTTTGAACTAAAAAAAATGGCCTCATACATATTAGGTAAAAACAAACATAAATAAATAAATTAAAAATAAATGAAAAATAAATAAAAAAAATAATACAAAAAGTCTGATAATACAGGTAGGTTAAGTGGACTATCATATTACCATCCAGAAATGGGAAATTAACACTAATTGAAGCAATCCCGCTTGCCATACAAACTCTGTTAAAGAAGCTTTTATTGGTGTCTCCAAATTCCACTGTTTATGGTCATTGACTTTGGTAATTATAGCCGTATTTTATCAATACTATCAATATGCCTATTATCGAATGACTAGACTGTAAAACAGAATTAACCGTTTTGTTTAACTAAGGCTAAGGCATACGGGTCATGTTTATTGGCTCAGTCGGTAGAGCTAAAGTTTTTTCACACACGCCAGACCAGGATTCGATTCCTGGTCGGAGTACTTCACAGGAATCAGGTGTATTTTATGTATTTTTACTGTTGCTTGAGTATTTGTTAACGAAAATGAAAATATTGATTTTATTAAGATCGTGGTTTATTTAAAGTTTTTCATCGGTTTTGAAATGGAACATGTATCGATTTAAAAGACTGTACTTCAGAGTTGACTTCAGAATTGAATTATTTGAAATAATTGATTGCATTTTGAAAGCATGGCAATATGTTCTATCGGGAATGAGGTACTGATTAAAACAGACAACAAAAGTAAAACAAATAATGTTAAATGTATTTTTTTGTGAAATAAACGCGCGGTATTTAATTTATTTGCCACAATGGGAGACTTTTAGGACCATAAATCCCCCAAGAAGGACATTTAAGGCTTAAAACACCCGTCTTGTTCATGATATCATTATATCATGATAGTTTTGTTTATTCCATTAAAAACATTTAAAGGGACAATTCAATGAGGCTAATTATCTTACATAACCACGAAGCAAAATGTGGCATAAAAATTGGATCTACATTCCTTATCAAAAACAGAACATAAAATAATATCAAATAATTCTTCGACATTGCTAGGTATTTTAATTGCTATTGCTGGAATTACAAATCGTATAGCAATAGGATTTATAAGCAGGTACAATATGTACTCTGTCCGAGTCAATGTTACGCAGGTTAAACAAATGCAATACCTAACCTATGAGGAGTTGATGAACATATTTTTCAGGCAAACAAATGCACCTAATAAGGTAAACACACTACTGTTAGAGCGATTTGAGTAGTTCTAGACATATGCTGCTTTAGTCTACTGTCAAGGGCCAAGTTCGGCATACAATGCGTCCGACCACAATGTGTAATGGCGGACAGCCGGCGAGTTTGAAAATTTCCCATACATTTCTTAACCATATAGGCCATGGGTTAGGAGGGTCCCACATGCACCCCCCTCCCAAACCTCCGAACCAATATTTTTCTGAACCCTTATGACCCACTGATCACAAATCAAAATGTTAACATTGCATAAGTTGGGATGAACTTCCGGTTATGACGTCATCAAGATGGCCTTTCTGACATATCACAGTTAAAATCAAACTTTCATTAGAACTGGTTTGTATTCGATATATGTGCAAATTTTAGTGTACTCTTTGACCGAATTGTCCCTCTAACATCGCTACCACACAAGTTTTGTTATTTGAACGTTCACGGAATATTTTACAGAACGTTTTTGTGTGATATCCGATGACGCCATAATAGAACGACAATTAAATATGTTAATCGCTATCATAAAATAAATCCTTGTTATATGTTATAGAAATATACACCGCTAACAAATGATATGTTTTCTCTATCAAAAACAGACGTAAACGGTTATTATCTAAACAACTTCATTTTTTCATCTACAAAATTGTAGATTTATGTATAAATGATTTTATATATCATGTATTTGTCAGCTAGTGCGCATCATTAAATATGCAGGTTGGTTAATGCATGTTCACACGAAATAAACATAACATTCTTAAGATAGTACTGTTTTTATTAATATAGTCGATCGGTTAAGGATAATACCCACCACACTACACGCCAATATTATACAATTATCGACCTATTTTCAGGTGGATACGGTGAGTTATCAACCCGAGTAAATGATATATCCCGAGGCCGGAGGCCGAGGGTTATATCATTTTCGAGGGTTGATAAATCACCGTATCCACCTGAAAATAGGTCGATAACTATTTTATTATATGAAATTTACAAGATATTACTTCTGAAACGAATTGGCCAATCAAAATACAGCAAAAGCACCAGTCATATAATAATGCCTATTAAAATCATCTGTATTTCTTTGTTTACAATTTCTTAAATGTCAGAGTCATGGGTGGTTGAGTCACTCCTTCGAGGAGTGATCGGGTGGTGTAGTGGTTAAGCCACTCGCCTTTCACCTAGCCGGCCGGGGTTCGATCCCCGGCACGGACATGAAAAGGTTAGGGGTCACCTGCCCGATCACGTGGGTTTTCTCCGGGCACTCCGGTTTCCTCTCACACTAAGATCCCTCGCGCGCTTACATCAGGGTCATCGAGAGTGATTTGCATAAGTTGTATAACTTGTTTCGTAATCGATGTAAAATAAATAAAGTTTATATTTATATATACTCCTTCGAGTGACGTAACAACGCCACCTGGCGCCAGCGTTCAAAGTTTCAAAGTCGAGAGTTCACAATGAGCTTTCTCAGTGAGCTTATGCTATGTGTTTAGACGTTCAAATATTTATATCATATTATTTATTGTTTATCATTTTATAACATTTAATTTATTGACTTTTTTATTTTATCCCAAAGATATATTGACTTTATCATTTTATCACATAAACTTATTGACTTTATCATTTTATCACACAAATTTATCGACTTTGTCATTTTATCATATTAATTTTTTAACTTTATTTTGAAATGTCGTGACAAGGCTATCTAAAAACGATAAACACTCTTCCGTGACACCTTTTAATCAATCCGAAAGGCATAGAGCTGCTGACTTCGGAATACATTTCCATTGTGACTACTCTTAAATTGGAAGCCGTTTTGTTTAGCATTTAAGTATATCAATATCATTTGTGCTTTTGCAAAGGACACTTATTTCTCTCATACTTCACAGGGATATTCCGTGGGAAAACTAGTCGGCATAACTTTGTACCTCTATAGGTTGACTTTGATAAGAACGTGCCGGGGTTAGAAGATGGAGGAAAAATCATCGTCCAACAGTCTGTAACATGGGATTCGAACTAGAGGTGGAGGGTAATATGTCATGAAATCTTTTTATCTTGAAAATATTATTTTAATGTCCCAGACCTAGGGCCGGAGAGGTTGTGGTCTCTGGGTTACACCATTAACAGTTCATACATTTGTATATTTTACACATTTATTTCTTATCAAAACACACATTCACAGAAAATTTACTCCAATAAAAATGGGCAAAAATGCACGTAAATATTTTATACTTGGAAATGGTGTGGCGCGTACAAACAATACACGCCTTTTCCTTTAAAATTTACTTAATAAATCAAAGTGACGGATGGCTGCTGAATTAAGTGGTGATTCTGAATAAATTAGCCTGGTCTGATTGATGGGATCGGCGTATTGGGAACTTTCGTCAGTGAAGCGTAACCATTACACATCGATATTAACGGCATTAAATGACACTGAGTTATTGTCTCAAATACCGTCTATAGAGCGTGAATCGTATCGCATTGCTTAACATGCATTTCAGAATAATTAACTCAGAGAGGTTTTATTTTATGGACAAAACGTAAACGAAGATTAGACTGAGGCGGATCAATTCATGTGATATATGAAAACAATTGCATTTAAAGGTACATACTCCACCGAAATGTGTTTTTCTTATTATTTTTTTTAATTTAACTTTAAAATGAAGATTGGGAATTTGGTTATTAGATTACCGTAAGTATAAGAATCATTATAATGTCTTAAATAATCGTAAATAGATAAACTAAATGTTAAGTTTTCTAACAGCTGTTGTTTAATGCTTTCAGTCGTCGTCCGCGTCCAGTAAAACACGTTTATAACGAACATGGTTACAAAGAAGTTAAGGTTATAACGTAGTAATTTTCATTCTCGTCAAAGTATATGTATTTAATGAACTATGCTTATAACGAAGTTACTTCGCAGGTTCTATATTGCGTAATGAAAACCGGAAGTCTTTTCTCCGATAAAGGGGGAGGATAACTCTTAAATTTTAAGATGGCGGATTGATGTGGATAGGTTCGCTATAGAGTCGTTTTACTGTATTACTACACCACGCGACAAATTAATGAAATTAACCTTAGTTTAAACACAAGATTGCTATAATATAGATGAGAGCTATATTCTAAGACGGGAGTGGTGAATCTGGCCATATCTAGTTTTACAATGATAATAGAGAGAGACGGTTGGGATATCAGTACTAAGCAAGTTTTAAGACAAATAAGAGACGGATTAAATTTTATAATGTCCGGAAGCGAGTTCCATAGATTATCAGAAGGTAGAAGGGAATCTTTGTAAAACTTAGTGCGTCATGGAGGCTGATTGAAAGATTCGGCTCCCCTGGTGTTGTATGAGTGAATATTATGATGACGAGATGGCAGCGTGTTAGTTAGAAAGTGGGCACTGACCATGAACAATCTGATGGAATTTAATGATTTTGTGCATTCACCTTCTAATGATAAGTGTATCTAGTCAAGATTCTGTATATAAAGTGAGTTTGGTGGCACCGGTAATGATCCTAGATGCTTCAAGTTGGATGTTTTCTAAAATATTGCTTTTTCCTAATGTTATGTTATCGCAGACAATATATCTATATAATAGTCTCAATGGTCTAACAGTATAAAGTATGAGATTTTCTATCAAGGCTGAATTTGAGATTTCCGAGTATCATGAATAATAGGGTGATACCAAGATGTTTGTGACATGTGGCGTCTGGTAGTGTGATATTAATAATAAATAGGGAGTGAGTTAATCGGTTATTTATTTATTATATTTTTGCTTTCATTCATTGTTACATTTTTAGATGATGATAATAGATGGAGATGATTCAATTTTACAAGCCATATATTGAACCATTCGCTAGAAATAACCTTCATTGTTAACGTTGATCTGCATATAAGGAATCTTGCATTTGTGTGGTGTTGTAGCCTCATCTCAGACCATGAATATATATGTTCTGATAATGCATGTCTTATTGACAGATCTTCTATTTTTGTTTCGGAAACATTGTTGGACTTGTATTACTATAAAAGGACAAGTAAATGTATTCGTATCAAAGTATTCATTATTTTTAGTACAAGTGATGCATCATGTTGTACTGTTTGTAAAGGAACTTTTAAAAAGTAAGCAAACTTCTACCGGTATAAATACGTCACACCAGAAAAAAAGTAATAAGTAGTGAAGTTATCCACTTAGTGACAACCACAGTACAACCAGTGAAGATAACCAAGAGGCATCAACACAAGCTACTACTAACTTCCTTTGATGCGAAGTTCAGCCAAATTATAATTTAGTACCGATAAGACACAATAGAAATAGCTTCTGCTAAAGGAAAGTTTTACTATAAACCATCTTTTTTGGAGGTAACTTAGGTTTCGCGTTTTTTTGCTCAACACAATTTTCATAGTTATTAAATCTCGCAATTTACAGGTACAGTTTAATCTTTTTCGTGGCAATTACCACGTCGTTCGCAAAATACGCAAAAATAATTCGGATGCGAAAATCGTTTTATTCAAAATACGCAAAAATAATTCGGATGCCCTTGTCAGTATAATGTGACCGTGGGGTGTGTTGCTTGGTGTCTTCGGCGCAAAATCAGAAGGTTTTCCACTACATAATCATATAACGTTTTATTCATGGAGGCCGTCTTAAGCGATATTGTAAACATTGTTTATTTGCTGACATTTGATTCATCAATCATTAATTATATTTGGGACTAAAGTTATCAGGCATGTTCTGATTACAGTTTTGCAAATACGACGACCTCGGTCATTTTTTATTCTACCAGGTATGTCAAACACGAAATTAACCTCAAAAAAGGTCATTACTTCATAAATATTATATATGTTTAATGTTTCACTCTGTTGTTATTGGCTAATATAGTCAAGTGGATGTCGATTATTTTTAGTCTTTATTAAAGGAAAATGAAATAATCAATGCCCCAAAGAGGTTTTTTTTTAGACTTTGTCATAAAATCTTAAGTTCATGACAACCCAACATAAAAGGAATTATTTTTATAACCAATATTGCATAGGGGACAGAGGAATGAGGCTGATAATACTATTTTAAACATTAAAGTGAACAGTCGGGCAAGGATGGCTAAAGTCGGTAAAAATGGTGTGACTGTATCCAGTATAATTTCTTATGAAATGGAAAAATAAAATCTCTCGTCAAAATCTGTCTGCGTACGAAGAAATTAATTTAAAGTATGGGAATTCTAAAACGTCCTCCCGGCTCACTATGTCCGTGGTTACATTTCCACACAGCCTCGCTTTCAATGCTTTCAACTTTTCTTTACTTTAATGGTCAGAACTGGGAAACTAAGCAGAACTTGACCGTCGTATTAATATGTGAGAACTTTTGGAAGGCCAATGAACGCATTTAGACTGGTTTTCTTAGCCCGACTATTCACTTTAAGTAACTTGTTGTCAAGATGTGTTGTGTTAATTGGTATCGAAACCATTGTTACTGCAGATTTTATAGATGTTTACTCTTATAAAACTTCTAGAACTAGTTCAATGAAACCTTTCTTTACTCAGAGCACAGACAAAACTCATAAATTAAAATATTTCATTCATAAAACAGTCTCAAATTACATGTTGACTTGTTTATTTGTTTTAACTAACATCAATGCATCTGCTAAATGAGCTATCCGGAACCATTGCACTATATTTTCGGAACCTTTTAACCCTTTCACCACTGTAGGCCATAATGGACTCATCCAAATCGATGGATGGTAGAGTCTACTAAAGTTACATAGGGGTGAAAGAGTTAAAAAGTGTGAATAGAAAACGGAATCAAGTTTGAATGAAGGATTGACGAGGCTTTTGTTGCTATATAACATTTAATAGACAAGAATTTAAGATCAAGAATACAGAGTACTACATTCAAAGACACATCAATGTCTCAAGTCTTATCTTGATCTTCTCTTCCAACAAAAACCAACATTGATAAATATGAAGTCCTGTTGTATAAATTGTTAATTTTCCATTTAACTGAATTTGATAATATTTTGATTAAAAAAGTAATTTTCAATGGTTGGTCTTTTCAGTGACAGAAATATTTTTCATATTAAAGGGAGTTATCTGTACTTGTTAGGCCGTGGTGGCCGAGTCCCATGTGGGTCAATTGCAAGGTACTGACTACTGCCAATGGTTTTTCTCCGAGTACTCCGGCTTTCCTCCATTTCCTGGCTGTTAATAGGACGTTAAACTATAAAGCTTAAACCAAACCTATTGCTGGTAGGTATTGATTGTAGCATTATATGTTTCAGAGAAAAGGACGCGAGATTCCAATCTCTCCCAGGGTCTATTGTGTCCCGCCATTCAGGGGAATGCATTGAACTCTGGGAGATATTGGCGAGATCGCACTTTGGATAAACGTCCAACATTACAAAACGACACAACATGGATATTAAGTAGTCTCTCAAAACACACTCCGGAATCCACAGTAAGGTAAATTATATTAAATGTTATCAGAGTCTTAATTAAGAAATAAGATATCAATTCAATTTTTACAGACGTCATCTTTGCCGATTTTCAAAAAGAATCATTCGGTAAAGCTTGTCTAATATATTTTACGTATTAATAGTACATCACGTGGCAGAATACTGACTTCTAATTGGTTACATGAGTACTATGCCGGAATTTTTCACACATCCCTAGGCACTATTGAAGTGAATTTTTGTAACGTCACTATTGTATGAGGTCTATATCACTCTTGCGCATACAGACGTCAAAATGGCAAACAGGCTGTGCTTTCCTGTAGTTATTTAGTTCTTTTTTCAATGAGTTTATTATCAATCTGGTTAAAATACAGATCTTATAACCAATCAGTTAAATATATGTCATCATCCCATAAGGGGTCATGATCAGATGACCTTTATACCACATGCATTTTCTACACCTTTTCGCTACAGCAAACGATATTTCGTCCCACTATACATATACAGTTAGCTTTGTTGTGCTCTTTGGGCGAAACGACTACGTACTACGAGAATACTTCTGACAGTTTTTCAAACTATTTTGTCCCCTGATATTCACTGTCAATGATTGCAAGCAGCAATTTGATTGGCCAATTTCCAACGGTCACCTGGACATGACTAATAGGATTTTCTCAAATCCTCTTATCCAACGTAGTGATAATAAGAATCTGTATTCTAATCAGATTGTTTTACTATGATATTGGATCTCGTTTACAGAAACACAAAAAATCATATTTTGCCACGTCGTGGTTATCGGGTAATAACATAGAAATGTTATATATTTGCATAATACAGAGTTACCTCCCCTTGCGGGTAGGTATTGATTGCGACATCATGTGTATGCGAACATAACGTCAAACCATTATCTGATTTTGTTTCATAGTGGTATTAAGTTAGAATTTTTGAGCATTTTTTAGGAATATATCTCATTAATTTCTGAGAAAAGCGATAAAAAAACTTCGAAGTCCAATATAATGCTGAGTAGTAAACAGTCGAAAATGCCTCTGGAAAATTGGCGTCCGTCAGAACGGATAAGCGCAGTATATTATCTTTTCAAAACAATCATACTGATATTCCTTGTTCCAAATTACCAACTGTATACCAATTTTGAGTGAAATCGGACGAGTTCAAATTTTTTTATTACAAAATATTAATTGTGTTTCCATGGAAGCCATCTTATGTTTTTTATTATGAATTTGTCGGCCAAGTTGGACCTTTGAGTTTTTAAAATAATTTCAGCTATATAAATTACACATAATTTTTATTATATAATTTTGTTAACATAACTATAACGATGATCCACCATCTGTCACAAGAGAGATCTTGATTTTATTTTAATTAGAAAAATATATCAATAAAAAGCATTTAACTCTAACTCTATTCAATAAACAATGGAAACACTTAGATTCCTCTTATTCAAGATAAAAATATTAAGAATGATTAATTGCATCCTAAAATATTCTGTGGCACTATGTCCTATATCGAATGGAGTACTGATTGTGAATCCAACAAAAGCAAAATAAATCATTTTATAATATTTTTGTGTTAATTAGACATATATATATAATAAATAGTTATAGTTCAAATGCTGATTACCGTTTATGCTCTGTCGGCGGTGGAGCATCTTTAATATAATCTCTGCTTTTGTTACAGACATTTTCAACGAATATGGATAATAAAACAAATTGGGATAGTTTGTTCCAAAATACAATACTGTAAACCAACTTCCTTTCGCGAGCAATTTATGTTTCGCGAATTTCGCTATTAAGGTATATTCCGGAAAGTTTTTCGCCGCAAATTAATGTCTTCTGCAATTCTTACACAAGTAATTTATACGTATTTCCACTCCGTTTTGGATCCAAGAAACGCATTCTTTGCGAAATTGTTTTGGAACATATAAATCGTGACATTAAGTGCCCCCAAAAGATAGTTGGTTTACAGAAGGTTGACCTATTGCTCACGTAAAAATCTACATATGGATTGAACTGTTTATTGGCAGATGACTGATGTCGACGAGAGTCGATTTGAACTTTGTTTGTTTGATTTTTACGTCCTATTAAAGGGACATGAACCTTAAATAATTTGTTCTGTATGATTAGATATGGTCTTCAGATGTTTATTGAATTACAATGATTGGTTATCTAAAACGACAGGAAATCGTGGGGAATACTTACCTTAAAAATGATAGAAGTAGACCGTTATATTCAATTTTTGGAACACAAAACGAAAGCTGGCCTAAAGCGAGGTTATAATGAACATCAAACTTGACATGACAAGGAATATTAGTTTTCCACATTTTAAGATTATTTTACGATGGTTGACAAATGAAGTTTAAGCCATATTTGTTATAAAACAATTTGTATTTAGCGTAAGAATGATAAGTTAAAAGTCAAACAAGACATTTCATTCGACGGGGCACCGCGAAGGGAGGTTCGTGACTTATTGCACGAATGTACATCACTCAAGTATAAAGTGGGGAGTTGCTCCCGTCTCTTGCATTTCAGCGATCCATTTATATTTTCCTTCTTTCCCAATCGCGCACGTCACTGAGTCTTGTCGTACACTGTTTTCTATCGGAATTCGTTTGTGTTCGCTTCACCCACTTTTTTTACTCACCATTTTGTTTACATTCATTTAATTTGTGCAGTGCATTGTGGGAGGTCACTAAAGTTAAACACTACTATACTATCGTTACAAAACTCGACCGGGCCGGTTCAAAATACAGAAAGATGGAATTTCCATTATAATGATTTTATTTGACACATTTGCACAATAACTGATATATATCACTTAGTAAGGTATCTGACACGTCCTAAATATGTATTTTACTCAAATTTACATGGTTAATTTAGGTTCATGTCCCTTTAACAGCCAGGGTCAGGCAAGGACGGCCTCCCATGTATGAGGTGTGTGTTTTGGGTGACTGCAGTATGTTAGTGTTATGGTTTTTTTGTATAGTGGAACTCTCGCCCTTTTTATAGTGCTATATCACTGAAGCATTTCAAAGAAGACAACAAGCAACACACCCCACCCAGTCACATTATACTGAAAACGGAACAGATAATCATCCAGTGTTGATGGAGATCGACACAGAATCTACTGTAAAAGTTCTTAGGGTTAGCATTAAGTGCTAACAAATTGAAAAACAAAACGATTATTTCTTTAAATTGTGTATTAACATTATTATTTTTTTCTGAGAGCGTTTTCAAATTTCAATTGCAAGCTAAGTATGTTTTTGTATATCGATTTGTTGGTTTGTTTTCTTTTGAAAAACAAACCACTGCTTACACAACGCACCAGTAGATTGCTTCCACAAGTCTATTCTAAAACTGCTGCGTGGTATAAAGGTTTAACCATTCAAACACATTGTATTTAAAAAAAATTCTATTCTATAATTGCATACCACATAGTTATCTGCCATTGCGTATACACGTAGTTACGGGTTGTTAGGTCATCATGAGCATTACGTCATATTTTTCGACGTTATTTTTGCTAACGACGTCACAATCGATACCTATCCGTAATGTAGCTCTATAATAAAAAAGGACAAAATTCTATGAGAAAAATATGACAAAAATGTGAAAGATGTTTTATTTATAACGAAATTAAATATATTTATATACATATGTTTCTGTATTTTCAAATCCAAACATAAAAACTACACTGAATTAATAAATATTTTTCTGTATGCTAATACCATTAAAGAAAAAAATGCCTACTTCTTTTTTTTACCGTGCACCATACCAAAAAATGGATGAAAAACAGTTTGCATAGGCGCTCGACAATTGTACATGTTGTTGATTGCTTCGGCGTCAAGTTGACTGATCTCCGTATATGCGCCAATCCGATCCTGATATGACGGGTCTACTGTTTGCAGTGTGGGATTTCCATTGGTACTAAAAGCCTGTAATGTAATAAAAGGTTATTTTAGTATGGTTTTATTAGTTAAATTTATTATCATGAACAAATGTAGTTTAAGTGTCAATCTAAGTAAAATTATGCTCCAATATTAGCACGTATGGTAGAGCATCGTAGTAGAGTGGAATAAAATCTGTAACAGTAAAATAATCCCCAATGTAGTTTTGTTTTATAAGATTAATGTCCTATGAACAGCCAGGGTCATTTAAGGACGTGACAGGTTCGCTTTGGAGGAAAAACCCACAGAATCCTGAGAAAAGCCACGGACCAGCGGCAACAGCCCCACATGGGATTCGACCTCGCAAACCAGAGGTGGAAGGCGCGTGGAAATATGTCTGGCCATCTTTATTACTCGGCCATCGCGGCTCCAAGTTGATGACAAATATAAGTTGGTTTATACTAACTAAAGACGCACGTTTAGTTGATAATAATTGAAGGTCAGTGTAGATCCATCCTCAATAATCCAGAGGTTCCGATCACTTACGACCTCTACACCCCTGGATTATCTCATAGTTTATAGTAAAACTGGAGGCAACATAAAAGAACAGGTAATTCCGTCCTTTGATCTACATCAAGTGAGCTGAATAACGGTATATGGTGGTCGACTGTGTGGCTTTGATGTTAGGTGTCGCTCTCTCTGTAGTCTTCAAAGGAAATCTTTTCTGACCTGTGATTGGTCAAATGTTTTCCACTGAGCTGCCTCCAGTGTAACTAGGAGATAGTCCAGGGTTGTAGAGATCGTAAGTGATTAGAACCCCTGGAGTATCGGGGATGGTGTATATCATAAAAGAGAACAGCCATTAAAGTTATATATGCCGTAGTGTTCATACTCGTGATGAGCTTTTGATATTTTATTCACTGCCAAATTGTTTCCTTTGGTCCCACTTCCCAGGCTCCCGGAACACAACTCAACTATTTGCACAATGTTGAATCCCAACCATTTAGGTATATATTGTTACCAATGTAATTGAAATTGTATGAATATTAACCCATTTGGCCCTGCTGACTTCATAAATTCAGAAACCGAACACATGAGTTTATTTTATATAGGACTTCTTCTTCTTTGGTTTATCACCATCCGTCAATAGTGACGATTTTAGGGACATACCAAATTAGGCCCCATAATCGACAAGAAAAAAACCATCACATCTTTTGTCTTAATGTGATAAAGCTATACATTGGAAACCTCATTATATTGTTTAGCGACAAAATGCTGTCCAAATCAAACTACAACTACCAACTACCACTGTTATGAGTACAGTATTTTCATATTACATCTGCCACAGCGGGTAGATATATAGATTGTGTTGTTATGTGTTTTAATCGTGACGTCATGCGGTGTTTTGTCTACAAAGTAATGATGTCAAAATCTGTTTCTATTTATAAAGTTGATAACTACTCAGAAAGGTAACTCAAAGGCGGAATATTGTACATAGAAGCTAAAATTTTCCAAGACTAGTCTAAATACGCCTCACATACATTGTATATAAATAGTTTAAAAATATTAATTATTAGTTATTAAAGGCCCATAACCTTTCCGGAGCAAAATATAAAGGTTTCTTAAAAAACATTAATAACATCAGAAAATGCATATCGATGACCTAAAATAAGTTTTGTTTTGCCGTCTGGCGCAGTGATAGTCAACTACCGCGCGGTATTTAGGACGACGGCGGGAAACATAAGACGACCCGCGTTATGAAAATAAACATTTTATATATTTTAATCAAATCGTTCAAAAGATGATGATAAATGTAGTATTAACGGTAAGTTAATAATTAATAAGACTCTACAAAATTATCGATCTTGTTTTACATTCCCATTTTAAAAATTAAAAGCCGTTTCGGAAAGGTAGTGGGCCTTTAACAGTTATCTGTTTGTGGATAGGTGTTTTTTAAAACATTGTTTTTATTTAAGTAACTTTATACATTTTTTAGGGAGAAAAAACGACGCAAATTTCACTCACATATAATGACGTCATAGCCAATATCTACACTCATGGTCAGACGACAGTGCTTTATGCAAATAACAATATATATATTTATAACCATACATCCTAACAAGCCATTAGGCTTTCTATTGATGTCAGTCTGGTGAGATACTGGTGAGATACTTACTTTCGGTCCATAATGCATTAGGCTTTGATAATCATAGTCTGTACCCCTGTTGTCTGTGACTTGATGGGTAAATTGTTGGAAGTTGTGGCGCATGGATATATCTACATTGTTCCACTGGATCAAAACATATCTATCCCTGTCATACCGAGACTGTTCGTGGATCAAACCAAGGGCGTGACCGACTTCATGCATGATAATCCTTTTCTGAAAAATATAGTTAATGTATTCTGTAGACTGGTTATCTCCCTTGCGGAAGCTACAATGAGTGATCGGAGTGCCGCCTGGCGGAGAGTAGACAACTAAGGAAAAAGAACCGGTCTATGCGTTATGTCATAAGAGAATCATGTTCAAAGTCTGTGACATATTAACAGTGGAACTCCATACTCGATAATCCAGGAGTTCTGATCACTTACGATCTCTACGCCCCTTGAGTTTCTCATAGTAAAACTGGAGGCAACAGAACAGAATAGGTAATTTAATTCTTTGATGCATATCAAAAGAGCCGTATAACGGTACATTTAGGTTGACTGTGTGGCTTTGAAGTTGGGAGTCGCTCTCTTTGTAGTCTTTAAAGGTTAATCTGTGTTGGCCTAAGATTGTTTCATTTTTTTTCTTCTCTAAGCTGTCTCAAGTTTTACTATGAAATAGTCCAGGGGTGTAGAGATCGTAACTGATCGGACCCCATGGAGTATCGAGGATGGTTAAACTCTTGCCCATTTCATTGTTATATCCCACTGTAGCATGTCACCAGAGACACAGTAAATGTTAAGGGAAAAATTACCTTCCTACAGTTCGGTGCCAGAGTAAGCGGTTGGTACTTGAACATTCCAGTCTGTCGCATCGGATTCATTCCCAAAGGCGATGAACATCTGTGAAAAAGAAGAGTTGAACAATCAAATCGCTTCATTTACATAAAACAATTAACAAACCGTTTAGCACTTTATGGTTGCGTCTCGTGCTCGAAAAAGCATGTGTACCTATTAAATGTCGGAGCAAATGTCGAAGCATGCATGCAAAATGCAAAAATAATATAATGCATAAGGTTACTGCTGTATGTGGAGTGTGGCGATAAGCGAGGACTTGAGTGTTTAGAGGGGTTGGTATGTGCTGTTGTAGTGTATCTTTGTAACGAACTCTATTTTATACATCCTCCATACTCCAGGGATTCCGAACACCTACTTTCTCTACACCCCTGGACTATTTCATAGTAAACCTGGAGACAACAGAACATAACAGGTAATTTAGTCATTTGATGCACATCAAAAGAGCTGTATAACAGTACACTGTGGTTGACTATGTGGCTTTGAAGTTGAGCGTCGTTCTATCTGTAGCCTTCAAAGTAAATATTTGCAGGCCTGTCATTGGTTCAGATTTATTCCCCTGAGCTGAGTTTGACTTTGAGATAGTCCAGGGGTGTAAAGATCGTAAGTGATCGGAACCCCTGGAGTATCAAGAGTGCATTAACAAAAAATTAAATACTGCAAAATACGCCAAACAACGGACCTCATTCAGTCACAATACTTTCTGTTAGACAAAGCTGTGGCCACACACTGTTATAAAGTATGACCCATTATACATATACACTAGTACTGTATAGGTGCTAATATTTGCGGGGGTTTTAATTTCGCTAAATTCGCGGATCCACACAAATTCGCGAAGTTTAAGATCTCGCGAAATTTTTCAATATCATGATTTATAAGGGCGCAGCCCTTCGTGGCCGAAGGGCACCAAGTGCGAAGCACTTCTAAGGTAACACATACACGAAAATATAAGAAAAAACAATCTTTTCAAATTCAATCCAACACACTGACAGCTTCAGTTTGTGGCCGCCATTGTTTTATCCACTGTAAAAAAATCCCAGCAGCGTGATGAGATGCTTTGAAGTCAGCTCATTATATAATCAGCTTTTATGATCCGACGAACCTAATTTTCAATTATTTTGCAAGCGTTCAAGTGATAGATCACTTCCAATATAATCAGCTAACCAAAACGGAATATCTGTTACGGAAATAAAATGTAGATTTCCTTCGCAAATGGGAATTTGGAGACAAGGACAGAGTGTGAATATATGAATAAAAAATAATCAAAAAATAAGGTAGGCTCCGTTATTTCCCTAAATTAAACTTTTTAACATTGTATAATGAATGGTTTTATTACTGAAACATCTGGCTGCGCCCTTTAAGACCTTGTCTTCAGTCATATTATTATATATCCTGTCGTAAGATAACGCTTTAAAAAGGCTACAACGATAATTCGCGAAAATAAAACCCCGCGAATACGTTCCAAACAGTAAACAGCGAACATTGCCACCCGTGAAAATTAACAACTATACAGTATGTGATGAGTCTTTCACTGGGGGTTTAAAGTGTAAGGATATTCCACCTAAGGTGTTACTAAACCATGTAAAACCTGAGACTCTTCCAAAGTTATACCTAAGTAAGTAACTTTGACGGCAGTATATCCCTATTTTTCAAATATTAAAATGAAAGAGTATTTTTTTTCATATCAAAAAATAGTTGATGTGTGTATAAAATGTATATACATAACTGTTCTTTATATATTCAAGCATTATTCTCAATGTATTTTGGGTTTATGACGTCGTAAACCCGAAAAATAATAAGAATAATGCTCATAACTTGATTTAATTCACTCAATCAGGTATTTATTAGACAATTTCTATGATTTTACTTACTTTTACAATAAAACAAATTGAGTTGTGACGCATTGACATCTTATCCAATAATTCAGTATGGTCAATGGCTTTTATGGCTTTTAAAATATCCCGCGAAAACATTCGGTACTAATGAATTCATAATACTTGACGAACCATTCTTTCGGTCTATGGAAAAATAACCTGATAGATTTAACCAATAAAAAATAGTTTAACGTATGAAATTACATTATTGGTACATAATACTGCGGAAATGTCGTGTATGAGTAAGTGTGTCCAATTCCTTGGGTTTAAGGTTCTGATCTATAGATGAATATGAGGTTATAGATACGGATTTGTTTTGTCCAGTTCTCAGGGTCTCACATTCTGATTTTAAAATTGGTATGATGTCATGGAGGGGTGGGGTTGGGGGTAAGGTTGGGCTTAGTTGGTCAAGATCCTACACCCACAGCCTCTTTGATAAATTAAGGTATGGTTTAATATTGAATATCTGAACTCTTAATATTCTAATACCCTAAAATCTCGACAATAAGCCGCGACATATATTTTTTTTGTAGGAAATCCCAGGTTTATTTTCAGGACCGGCCAATTTTCGATCATGTCTAATTTTCGAAGTCGTTTATTCTGAAAGGTATAATAGGTTTACATGCGAGACCGTCTTGCCCTCGACACATTTCATTGGTGTTGAAAGTGAATAATCAAGCTAAAACAAAATATATACGAAGTAGAACATTAAAGATGTAAAATAATCAATACAAAGATGCATTTATTTATACCTTTGCACGTTTTTAGGCATAGAAGTGTAATTTGCTGGCAAAATTTGCAAACGGCAACTTGCTACAGAATTGTGAAAATGTACTTGAAAATCTCAAAACTTCTGTGATATGTGTCGAAACGAGACTTCAACGGGACTGAAACGTCAGAAGCAGATCCTTAATTGTAGGTCTAAGTGTGGGACTCTCTCTCTTGTTAGTTCTCATTGTTGAGTTTTTGAGCCGTTCATCTTTTTAGATTTTTTCTAATAGTTGTGCTAGAGTTCATATAGATAGTCCACGAGTTCTTAAGAGACTGTGAATCTGTGAGATTTTAATGGTCTGATTTTGGATGTTATAGGAAAATGTATTGTTTCCTATAGTTTTATGTTTTGATATATGCTTCTGGATCTACTTTTACACAGCTACATTAACGACCACCTTTGTATAAAGGCCACCTGCATTATAAGACCAGTTTTACAAGGTCTCAAATTGTCATTTGTTTGTATATGTTGTATGCGCAATCTACATAGGACATGGCTTCTCTCGGGTGCAATGAACTATTTTAGATACTTTCATTTTAAAGTAAGAGTTACAAACTTTCCAAAGATAATAATGTTATTCTTTATTTGCATATTACAGAGTTACTTGATTGTTACGCCATGTGTACTTTTTGGAGGAAAGGACGCCAATTTCGCGCACAAAATAATGACGTCACAATACTGAAAATAATTTGTGTGCTTTTTGATAGATAAAACATGATTTTTCGGTAGTGTAGCACTTTTGATTTACTTACCCTCTGCCATTCTGAACGAAAACGAATGATCTTCCCTGGTGTATGTCATTTATTGTTGGTGTACGGAAACGAACACAGGTTTTCTGCTGCCATGAGTTTAAAGATTCCTGAAATTCTTGGCGTTGCATAGGCGCTAAAATAAATTAAAAGGCCGCTAAAGAATACGAAAAAATCAATTAAATTAACATTAGATTTGTTGTTCCGCCCCACTACGTGGATCTACGTTATGTTCAAATAACAACTCCCCGTAGGGAACCAATCAGCGTGTCGCTTAAAACTCTTCGGTGTGGTTGAATCTAGGCCGGAGGTCATGCTGAGGTGACCCGGTCCATAGAGTAGCCGTTTATACTTCCAAGAGATTCAGCCACACAGAAGATTTCATAAGCAACACATTGATTGATACACGCATGCTTTGAAGTCATTTATATAAAACAGGTTTAATCAGGCGCAATTTTAAAACATGAAATCATCGTATTTGTATATCTATATACTTG
Organism: Argopecten irradians; assembly: GCF_041381155.1. Taxonomy (NCBI): domain Eukaryota; kingdom Metazoa; phylum Mollusca; class Bivalvia; order Pectinida; family Pectinidae; genus Argopecten; species Argopecten irradians. The sequence continues at coordinate 15,788,008 of NC_091148.1, read as the reverse complement.
TATCGAAGACACGCAATACTTACAAGTAAGTTTTATATTGTTTCGCCAAATTGAATGTTTCTGTTAGTTTTTTTCCTTTATTTATTTTGGATACATATTAACTATACTTCGGTAATAACAAAACGATACAACTATATTTTGCATTGTCTGCTTGGCCATATGTCTGCTTACAAAGTAAAATATTAAACCAATAACTTACTAAATTCGACGTGAAGTGAAATATCAAAACAATAACTTACTAAATTGGGAATGAAGTGAAATATCAAAATATTAACTTATTAAATTGGTCTTGAAGTGAAATATAAAAACAATACCTTATTAAATTGAGCAGGAAGTGAAATATAAAAACAATAACTTACTATTTTGAACATGAAGTGAAATATCAAAACAGTAACTTATTAAATTCGGCATGAAATGAAACATTAAAACAGTAACTTACTAAATTGGGCATGAAGTGAAATATCAAAACAATTACTTACTAAATTGAGCATTAGAATCGAAGGCGATCAAAATTTCGCCACGCGGCCATCCTTTAGTTCCGTCACTTGTTGTCTTTCTCTTTTTTCGTCGTAAAGTGACATCGTTAACGGATTCTTCTCTGTTAATTAAATGTAAAACCATTCGATGTGTGAACGTCTAAGAATTCAATCTGAATGTTGATATAGACTTTCGTACAAACGTTATATGTAGTTATTTCGAGATTATTTTATAATTCACTGTTGCTTGTAACATGATTTTTCATTGGTTTAAAAATCAATGTCATCATTTCATAACGTGTCAGAAATATATTGGCGTTTGTAACACCGTCTTTGAATGTTTAAAAAACGGCGAAATGATTTCATTGAAAAAAAGTCCTTCATGAAATTTGGAATTTCACAATTTTATATATATATTTATATAAGATCAACTTTAATATATTTTTTTTATCTTTTGGAGCTTAAATGCAAACAATGATTAAAAAACAGTTACAATAAAACAATATAAACTTTAAAAAAAATCATTTGCCTGCAATTTTTTCTGTAAATTTCATGAATCATAGTATAAATAATAATCATAAATATTGTAAATAATTATTGTTCAATTTTATTTACAGATTGGCCAATTAGATATACAGATCATTTTATCACTTTTAGACATAAAATCAATGCACTTAGAATAGGAAATAAGACCTACGGAACAAGGGCGCCGTTAAGGTCACCATATTTAAGCACAATGTCGCCCTGAAACACTACTGTGCCTGTTTCTGGGTCGCTCATATCACTATTGAATACATCGGCCCCTGAAAGAAACAAAGCAAATAAATTATTGTCCCGAAGGAAAATACATTCTGTTTTTTGTATATTACATAATTATCTTCCCCTGCTGGTAAGTATTGATTGTGACGCCATGTTATTGAGAGTATATCGTCATACTTTCAGAGGAAACGACGTGAATTTCGCTGACAAAACCCTGACTTCACAAAATGGATACCTGCAAGGTATTATGCAAAGCCGGAATGTATTAGTAGATGGTCCATATAACAGTAAACAATCGTTTAAAGCCATCAGCAGTTCATACCCATTCCTCGAGATGTTTGGAAATACTCGATGAACTGTTTTCTGAGGCCGAAGCCCGAGGTGAACAACCGGTGTTTATAATGTCAACAAATATGTGCCTGTAAAACGTCCTCGCCGTTCAACAATCCAATTAGTGATCAGTTAACAGTTTTAGAGGATTTATATATTTGTAATTCCCAAGCAATTTTTCATGCGTCGTTGATTTATGACAACTTCTTTGTTTTTTGATTTATTGTATTCTGCTTAACTTTCACTTTATCTCATTAGAATTTGGTTTTGATTGATTTTATTTTGCTTAACATACAGTTTATCTTATCAAACTTTCTATTTAATAAATTCTCTTCTGCTTAATTTTCGCTTTATCTCATTAAGATTATATCTTAATCAGTTTCTTCTTAATTCCGAAATCTCACCACATTTGGACCTTGAAAATCAACGTTTCACCTTTAGATTGTGGTATCCAATTTACTTAATTTAGGTCGCAGTTGTGTTTTTTTCTGTATTTTATTGTGATTTAGGTTCAATAAGTGGAATACAAGCACTTTTGTTTTGTTTAAAATCTCAGTAATAAAAGATTTGTACAAAAGGGAAATCGATGCTTCCTACCATTTCCAAAAGATGTAATATCTATAAAACAAAACTCAAACTGCTTCATTTTATGAAGAAAAATCTGCATTACCGATATAAATTTGATCACTTCAAGGGCTTTTATTAGTCCTTAGCAAATATTTCGAACATAACTAATATTAATATATTAAAAAATGAATATGTGTCCAGGTCTAAGGATCATAAAAAAGTATTTTAAGTTTAGACTTAGCCAATCAAAGATGACATTACAAAAAGTTATGTCATTTCTGATTGAATTCTAAATTTAAGTCTAGGATTGTTTCATGATCATGGAGCCAAGACTCACGTTAATACATATAGCAAATCAGAAGAATTTGTTTTAGTAGGAAAATAAACTCGAAAATAAAGTCGAAAGGCGAATATCCATACACATATTCCTTCTCCGATTTCTTGTTGGAGAGTCATTTTAAAATCACGGCCCTCTCCAAAAAAAATCATTTAGAAAAGAACATAGTAGTATCCTGGACCCCTGCTCGCATGACCGGATATGGAGCATATTTAGTATCCTATAATTTAAAGAGAGGAACATAAGCTGTTACATTGTATTACATTGAATTTAAATAACAATTCAAGAAAAAAATATATTCTTGGGGAAAATTTGAAAATAATATTTAATAAATAAGCATTTCGTACCTACAGCTTGGATGATTTCTTCATCTATAGTCAGCGGTGCTGCAGCCTTAAAACATAAATGGAATAAAAAGAAAAAAATATATAAAGCACAATAAGTTATTACTGGGAATCTTACACAGGGAGGTGTAAGCCGGCTCACTCGCGCTAGACAATGACGTGACGTCATCAATACATGCGGCGTAACTGCGGTGCGCATTGTAGATGACGTCATCAATTTTTACGCATAACGACGTTCCTGCGATAATGGTGCGATGAAAAAACTGGAAACCAAGTAGAATTTCATCATTTTTTTCCTACCAAGTATGGGAGAAAAAGAATCAAAGATGGGTCTGTGAAGTGAACAGGGATATCTCAACCCTCGTGAAAGATTTTGGGCGTCAACCATCGGCAATCCTCAAGCCGACCTATGTAAGATTCTATTAATCTTAATCCTAAAGGTAAAACTTACATGAAGGTTGAGATATCCTTGTCCTCCTGACATGTCCATTTTCGATTATATGTCATCCATACTTCGTAGACAAATGAAGAAATTTCAGTTGCTTTATTAGCTTTTTCATCGAGCCATTGTTACAGAAACGTCGTTCTGCGTTAAAATGGATGACATCATCGACAATGCACGGCGCTGTTACGCAACATGTTGACGACGTTATGTAATTGTTTAGAACGTGTGGAACGCTTATACTCCCTCTGGCTGAACTTTTGCTGAACTTCGCATTAAAAGAAGCTAGTAATAGTTTGTGGTGATGCCTCTTGATTACCTTCACTGGTTGTGGATACCGTTATCACTTAGTGGATACCTTTACTATATGATTACTTATAGTAGTTTGGATACTTTTTAAAACTAGGATTATATAACTAGACACAATACTTCACTTGTACTGAAAAAATTGATGAATATTTTGAAGCACATACATTATCATGTATAAGATATAGTTAATATCTTGAATCTCATATTACAGAGTTAGCTCCCTTGTTACGTCATTATTTTGTGAGCGCAGTTCACATCGTTTTCTCCGAAAAATATGACTTTGCGCTCGTAAACACATGACGTCACAATAAATACCTACCCGCAAGGCAGATAACTCTGTAATATGCAAATGCAGAATAATCGGTCATCATAGTCACGACTGTGCTTGACTTACCTGAAATTGCGTTTCTCTGGGTCGTAGAGCTTGTAATAGTTGCTGTATCAATGACCTCTGAGTTTGACTGGTGGTTTGATTGGGTAATAACGAGATCATAAACAATAAGAAAGCCAATAGAAGTGACGTAGACATTTCTGAAAAAATGATTTTAAAAACAATGAACAAAATCATTTTAAATCATAACATTAAATCGACTCAATGGTCGCATGGAAGACAACAACAAACAAAAACAGATCTGTATGGGAATTTACATAATATTACTAGTTATTTTATATACCGTGTTCTCCCCAATAAGCGGCCATGTTCCTATCAGCGACCCTCCCCATTTTCGAGGCCTCTATTTCAATTGCCCAAGCATAGTTAAATACCATAACCACACATAATTGTATAGATTTGCAACAATTTCGTTCTATAAGCGCCATTTCGTTATTTTTTCCCAATTTTTTAAACGCACAGGGCGCTTATGTAGTCGAATACGGTACATAAGACAATATCACAATATTGTATTGAGTTATCACTGCTGTAGTACAGTACAGTGAAACCCCGTTATATTGCAATCCGTTTTACCGCCAAACTCGCTTATCGCCATGAATTTATCCAGAAGGGTTTTGCCTCCATACAAATACACCCGTTTTACCGCCAAACCCGCCTACCGCCATCCGCCATCACATTTGCGGAACAAATGATTAAAATAACACTATAATGACCTCGTTAATATCGCCAAATTCTGTTGTTTTCGTAAGGTGCTCAACTGCCGACTGACAGGCAATCAGCTACACACACTATGGCCGCGTGTACGACCGTGTGTACACAGTGAAATCAATTAACAATATGGGTGCACCTTTGTTATTGTTTTACAGGTAGGTGTCGCAAGTTGTGGTGAATAAAACTCACTTCTATACATGTGTTTTACGTACTATTATCGTTAGTTATTTATTGACAAAAAGGAACCCACAAGTCTGTTTCTCGATATTGTATTAACTGACGTAAGTACTCCTTATCATGTAAGTATATTTATAACAAACAACTACTGGGAAAAATATTTCCTTATAACCATAGTTCGTTATATAATAAAAAAAAACATCTTATTCCGTCTTTGCATTTCATAGATCTAGAGTTACCTCCCTTGCGGGCAGGTATCCCATGGTTACGTCATTATTTTGTGAGTGCAACTCACGTTGTTTAAAAACTGGAAAAGTATGACAATCAATCAATTCTTGATCGCAAGGGCAGACTACTCTGTAATATGCAAGTACGGAATAGGAACTTTGACAGGGAATGGAAAACCACGAATTAATTGTAGACGTGTTCGTTATAAACATATACTATATAAATACAAAATAATATTTGATAAGTTTTCATTTATTAAGATATCGGAGTATCCCTGTTATGTATTTAATGTTTGTTTTATATTTGCTAGCATTAAAATCCCAAAATTTAAACTTCATTATTCTCAAAATAATATGCACCTAATGCATGGCAACTTTTAGCAAATGGACAATTCGGTGTCATTCATGAGACCAGTTTGACACAAAACAGATTAAAATGTAATAAACAGTTAATGTGGCAGATTTTGAAGTGTGAATTTGTTCCGTGGTTCCGCCATTTTGGGGTCATGACAACGAGTTGTCCTTCGCATGACGTCATCACAATCATGTGATATGTATGACATTATTAAAGTTAAATGGTGGAAATCTAGTTCAACTGGTACAATTAGATATATGCAAAAACTACTTTTTGTAAAAACAAAGTTTACTCATATCCAATCTGTTTTGATCTTGTATAATGTTTTAAAGTAATTTTTTACTACTAATCTGTATTAAAATAATTTACTTGTGATCCAATTATAAGAGTAAAAAAGTCTTTTGAAATCTAATGCATATATCTACCAATAACAACAGTATTTAAACCGTGTCAAATAAGATAATAAAAGTCACGAATATGTATTGCTTTCCATGTCAATATCTTTAAGATTTCATTTGAAGTCATATCAATTAAGGTTAATTAATCGTAAAAAAATAATGTATAATATGTTTTTGATTTCCTATCGTGAAATATACTTCAGAAGCAATCCGTCATCTTTATACGGGAACTAAATTATCATACGCCTGTTTGATTGTTTGGTGTCAACAAATATTACATTAGCCTTCAACAAAAAAGCATTCTTTACATATTTTACAGAGAAATCCGACAATATTATCAGAAACGCGTTAGATGTTTCTACAAAAAACCGTCTCTCTAACCTTTTACGACTTCAATATCAATTTGCCTTATGTGTAAAATTTCCCGATACACAATTTACATACTAATACCATCATTGCAAAATGAGTATTATGTCTAAAATCAATTTGATATACCATTAATATTCATAATATAAACTGTCTCTATTCCAAATATGTGGCCGAAAATTTGGAGTATAAAAACCGTTAATTTGTACTATGAATATTGTATAGTATGTCCCATTTGGAACCACTATGCGATGCTATAGATATAATTAATAGTTTCTAAGATCAGTTTTGTGTAAACACATTTTAGTCATAATGTGTTAACTTACCTTTAATTTAAGTTTATATATCAGTAAATTTTGTGATGTTCTTGTCGAATAGTCGTTCAGTGTACCGTCATTATATAGTTTTCGTTTATCCACCGGTGATTTCCTCAGAAGCTCTACAACCTGTGATCAGGATAACGTCTTAATCAGCCCAATCAACCACCAGGTGTAAATTAATGTGTCAAATCTAACGTGACGTCACGAGCTAGATCTTGTCGCATACATTCTCCGAAATAGAGAACGCTAGCGTTTCCTCAACTTAAATAAGTCAATGTGATTCAGATAGCCGCGAAAAGTTTTTATCATTATTATCAAAGTACATTGTTTTATATAATTTGAGTTTTCTTTTGTTGATTGAAGTATTTTATTGTGTATTGTGTATGCGTACACGCAGTTATGTTTTGTGAATAAATTAACTTTGACACATTGTATTGGAAGTAAGCTCTTGTCACTGGTAGTGACAAGTGGGTCGGCGATGTCGTGATCCATTGAAAGCTATATTAGGTGTTAGTTAACCTTGGCGACAACAATTAGACATTGTTAAGAAAAGATAAAATAAATAATATAATTATCGCTGGAAAAATAATTAACAATTAACAGAAAAAAGGAACAAAGTATCGAATAATTGACTATTATCTCCATTGAATTGATAACATATTTATTGTCGATAAAATATTTCATTATTAAAAAAGAAAACAGTGATTGGTGTTCAGTGCAGAACATTTTATGATTATGCAGGTGAAGGTGATCATGAAATATCAACTGTATCTGTCAAATTATGGATTGTTAAAGTTACAAGTGTCGTATTTATCGTACTCACGCATCAAGAAAATTTATTCATCACCAAAAGTTATCAATATTTGGAGAATTAGAGTACTTGCAATGCATAGGTTATAATTTTTAAAATAAGAGCTGAAAATTAGTTTTGGTGATATGTACGTCTACAGTGCAGTGAAATGACTACATACGATCAGACCATGAAGCAACAATTTGGTCTTTCATTTCACATTTTTACAGTGTTATTATTAATTTTAAAGTGACTTCTGCACAGATGTTTCCATCTAAACATAGTTATATATAACAGTTATATAAATGCCTTAATGTAACTAACGTTTATAAGGCACCTGCAGCCATTTAAATGATTTCCACAGCTTAATTCATCAAACCTTATGGGTTTCAATAGAATACCGAAGGAAAAATAACCTGTCAAATTTTCCCCAAGTTAAGGTACATATGACTTTAATATACCTCACACTGTCGCAATCGAAAGCACGCATTTATGCTAATAAGGCAGAAAAAATTAGCATTATGTTATATAGAACATCGACATGAAAATTAATGAAAGAAAAATAAAAATGTTATCGAAAATGCATCAAGCTTAAACAACTTTTACGCACATGCCTTAGTTTGGTTTGTTGATTTACAAAATATCAAATAAGTTTTATAAAATATCAATACAGTAATTATAATTTAAAAAAAAAACAAACAAAAACAAAAAAAACAGAAAATAAACTTTCAATAAGGGACAAACCTATATTAGCATGTATTGTTTTGTTTTTGCTTTTTGTTTTCAGTCATATTTTCCAAGATGGTCATTTAATTAGCTTAATATCAATATGTGGAAAGTCGATTACAAACTTTCATGGCGTAACGTTCAGAAAATGTCAGTGACAACTAATATATACTTTAATTATACATTAATTTGTTAAAACGGTATTTGTTAAATAGCAATTGCACAATTGTATAAATTTCTTCTGATTAATTATAATGAGATATTACACCTGGTTTAACTTGTTACATCGCAAAAATTTCTAACTTTTTTTTAAACGTGTCTAGAGAATTCTTGATATCACCATGAAAGATTAAACATTGATTAATAATTTGCATTAACTTCATACAAGAGGTTCAGTGTTGTCATGATAACACATTTATAACATCAATCAATGATATACATGTAGTTGTTCACGATTTAAATGTAATTAAATATACGCCAATTAAATCCTACTAAATGGAAATGCATTATCATGGTCACAGTCATCGAATAATCAATCGAAAGTTTTCGTGACCTCGAGGAAATTTTAAAGTCTTGTATATCTCAATCGAGTTATGTTGTCACGAAGAAATTCATACAGATATGCTTAGTCATTATTTCTCACGATGATCTAACTATGTTAGCCGTGTGATTTTGTTGTCAAGACAACATCCATCTCGTAGCGCTACACTCAATTGATATTGAAGCTGAGTAGTTCGTTTTCATGACATTCTAAGTTTAAACATGCTCCACCGCTGACAAGTGGTATTTTTTCATTATCAAAATCAGGAGCAGACGATTTAGTACTTTTCATCAGTTACAAAAGTTACTTACTTTACACCATTACCACCATTGAAAAGTTTGAACTTCTCATTTTACTTCAAGTTAAAATTACAAAAAATAATTAATTGCTTCCAGAAAAATTCCGTAGCACTATATCCTATATGGAATGAAGAACTGATTGCGCATGGACCAAAGGCAAAATAAATTATTTTATATATTAAGAAGACATATATATACACGATTAAACACCAATTATTGTTCAAGTGATGGACATCATTTATGCTCTGTCAGCGGTGGAGCATCTTTAACATTACATCTCATCGCTATAGAAGCTGGCTTACAATTGGCTTATGCTTCTCGATATCCGGTACTAGAAACTTCCTATCCTTGGGGACGGTATACATCTCTTGGGTCAATGCCACAAGATACCTATTTTAGTTCGCACATTAATCAGTAATTAATTATTCCCAATGTTTTATTAATGTTAATTCAAAGTGTTCCTTGACACATAAATGAGACGATAGCAAATTGTAGAGGATTTACGATGACAAAGTACCTTCATTCTTAATTACACAATATGTCTTCTTGTAGGATTGTATCCAATATCTAAATGCAAAGGATAACTGATGACTTAGATAAACCATGTCTACATACTGTCGAGATAGTCTTACTCAGCACTTCGCACGTGTAATATGTAAAATGAGAGAGTTAAACTATTAAATTATTCACAGAATACGCTTTAATGCATCAGTGGTAATATATTAAGCTGAATTAAAACAATTATGAGGAAAGTTCCTTACATTGTCTATTCAATGATATATGAGGCTAAGGTTTTAATGTCCAACATTGAAATTGGAATTCAGAAATCGTGAGAAAGTTCCTTACATTATCTATTTGCACGTGTAATATGTTATATGAGAAAGCTAAGCTATGCAATTATTCACATAAAATGTTATAATGCCTCTATATCAATATATAATGGGGCCGCGGTGGCCGAGTGGTTAAGATGTCCCGACATATTACCACAAGCCCTCCACCTCTGGGAAGCGGGTTCGAATCCCATGTGGGGCAGTTGCCAGGTACTGACCGTTGGCCGGTGGTTTTTCTCCGGGTACTCCGGCTTTCCTCCACCAACAACCCTGGCACGTCCTTACATGACCCTGGCTGTTAATAGGACGTAAAAAAAATTAAATAAACCAAAATATTAATATATAAAGATTATTTAAAAATATCGTGAGAAGTTTCCATATATGGTCTATTCAATATGTCCTTGAAGCCACGGATTTTAATGTCGAGATAATTCTACTCAGCAAATCCCGCCGATATTATGTATAATGAACGAGTTAAAATATTTTATGAAACTATTGACAATGCTTCTAAATTCAGATTAAGTGAGTTATACAAACGCAAATCATAAGGAATTTGCTTACAGTGTATTTATATCGTGAATCTAAGGTCTAGATAGCTCTACTAATCAATTCTCATGTAAAATGGGCGAGTTAAAATACATATTACGTTATTCACGAAATATGATACAATGCTTCTAAATTAACAAATTAAGAGAGTTATACGAAAGAAATCGAAAGAAATATGCTTATATCGTTCCCAATAACATGTCCGTGAAGCTAAGGTTTTTAATGTCGAGATAATCTTACTCAGAAATATATAGCTGTAACATATAACAAGAACGACTTAAAGATACATGTATATGTGCCGTATTTTTCATACTCACGAATCGAGTTTACATTTTAAATGTGTTATTCATCACCAAAAGTTACTAACATTTTGAAAATAACAGCCCTTTTAATGAATTGGTTTTAAATACAAAAAGACGTAGAAAATTATTTTTAGCAGTACTGCCAAAATTATTATATGTACATATATAGTGAAGCGAAATGAGTACCTACGGTCAGACCATGAAGTCAAATTGCGGTCTACAATTTCATGTACATTTGTACAGTGTTATTAGTAATTTTAAATTGATTTCTGCAAGAAAGTTTACATCTAGACATACCTAAGGCATAAAAACAACAATTTTACAGTACATAATTGCTGTGTTGTAACTAACGGTTTTAAGGCATCTGAAGCCTTTTGAATGATTTTCATGATTTAACATTATAGTTTTCATTAGATTACTGAAGATATATTAATGCATATCAAATTGGCATAGTAAGGGATTTGTTTTTGATTTATTTTCCCCTATCATAGAATTGGAATTCATGCTTAAGTTTTTAAAATTGGAATATGGCAAGTCTAATCGTAAATAAAATAAGCAATTTACAAAATGGGAAGATAGATGGAAAAGTGAAATACATTCCAAATTAGCTGTATGTTGTTAAGACATTTGTAACGTTATGATAGAGTTAGAATTCAGTATATCATAAATATACAATGCATTTTGTTTGATCGTCCAATTGAAGGGTTCAAAGTAACACGCGCCATTTAGCTTTCTTGAGAGATTTATGGATTTATGAAATGTGAATTAATGAAACTTTTCTTTTGTGAAATTCAACAAGAAATACTAGAATTCTGAATTTTCATTTGAAATTTCATTTTGCTAAAAATACTAAAATTAAATTAAACTGTAAAAGCAGGTATTTCAAAGAAAATCGCTTTTTAACCTGTTCATTTGTTAAAGTTTAAAACAAAGCATATACTAATCCAAGTCCCCCTTGAAAATGAGTTCCGCCATCTTATTTTATGGGACTCTACCAATGCGGTATAACATATTCATCTTTACACATTACATAATTTTCTGCTATGAGGGTAGATATCCAATGTTTTGTGACCAAAATTCAAGTCGTTGAAACAGGAAGAGAAAGGAATTATTCGGTATTAACGGTCATACAATTAAGAACATATATACAGTTTCATTTCAATTACCTGAACGACCAGTATATTTAGAATGCATAACTAGAATTTATTTTGAAATTCCTCTAGGTGTCAACAAATGCTAATTAGGTTTAATTACCATTTAATATACCGCATCTTTGATAAGTTGTGATTTTTAATGCAGTTAACTACATTCATATTAATTACAAACACCATATAATTTATCGTAAGTGATAATGAAGTGTTTGTTAATTAGTATAATTAGCATTCATCACCAGATTGGGAAGCTCATTTATTCACTGAGCGTTTCATTCGTCTCGTCATTAACCTTGAATAGATGTTCAGGTGATGACCTATACTTAACACAAAGTTATACATGTAGTAACAAATCTTTAATGGGTTGTTTGGTATGAGTTGTCTACCGTCCTTTTTTACACCTAGGGTCATTTCAGAACGTGTCAGGTTTAGAAGGGAGAGCCGGAGTACCCTGAGAACAACCACCGACAGGGGGCATTTCCTGGTAACTGCCACGTGGGATTAGGACGCGCGACTCAGGGGTGGAGGATTTGTAGGAAGTAGTACATGATGGGTAACGTTAACCACTTGTCCATCGCGGCCTCATGCAGTTGAACAAAACCAAGTGTGTCGCGACATCATGGACATATTACCACAAGCCCTCCACCTCTGGGTCGCGCGTTCGAATCCCATGTGGAGCTGTTGCCAAGTACTTGCCGCTGGTCAGTGCTGTTTAGGCTACTTGAATGACACTGGATATTAGTAGGACATAAAAGAGCTGAGATATAGGACAGTGAATGTATCATTTAGGGAACGTTTACCTGGAAAGTAAAGCAAAACAATAAATATATTTGTAATTTGAAGTCATGCAAGGTAAGCAAAGGTATCATTTTGTCACTGTCGATAGCATACTATCAATCTCCCGTTAAGCGTCGCTTTGTTTTTAAGTAATTTGACTGGAATCCGTATACGTATTTTGATATCATAAACACATGGACTACATTATTCTCCATCATACTGTCAAAACTATGTCCTTGTATTGACAAATCGCGTCCTTATATCTTCATTAGGTCAATTTATAAAGAAATGTAGTAAATGAAGAGATACTACATAGTCGCAAATATTGGCGAGATTTTTTAACATCGATAAATTCCAGACGAATTCGCGAAAATTAATAACTCGCTAATGGTTTTGACATGTCAACTTCTACCCCGTAAACGACACTTTCAAAGACTTAAGAAGGGTTGCGAAAATATTTCCCTGCGAATAAGTTACATGCAGTAAATCGAGATATTTTGCAAACAAAACAACTATACAGTATGACACAAAATATGTAAATTAGAGTCGTGAATAATCTAATATCTGTAATTGATGGTCCAAAAAACAAATATCATCCCCTTTTTATATGCATATTAGTTTAATAGACTGCAACAAATATGTAGACATTTTCGACTTTCCATAATTATGATTGGCGCTAATATAATTGATGATAACGATCATGAAATAAAAAATTTAAAAAAACGATGTATGCCATTTTAAAATCTGAACTTAATTTGACGAGCATTCCTTTTCACTTAATCAAAGAAATAGTTACCAAATTGTCATGATAAGCAAACGGTTAATTTATATCGAAACATTCATATAATTTAAAGACCCACTACCTTTCCGAAACACTTTTATTTTTTGAAATGGAAATGGAAAACGAGGTCGATAATTTATAGAGTCGCAAAAGTAATCAACTTACCGATAATACTACACTTAACATCACCTTCTGAACAATTTGATTAAAATCTAAAAAAGAATGTTGATTTTCATAACGCAGGTTGTCTTATTAGGCCATGGGCTAGGAGGGTCCCACATGCACCCCCCCCCCAAACCTCCGAACCAATATTTTTCTGAACCCTTATGACCCACTGATCACAAATCCAAATGTTAACATTGCATAAGTTGGGATGAACTTCCGGTTATGACGTCATCAAGATGGCCGCCATCTCGAATTTCACTAAAAATTGAAAAATAGTCATAACATTAACATTTTTCAACCGAAGTAGACAAATGAGGTATCAAAATGACCACAATAGAACAACAAATACATATCAGGACCAAAAAATCCAATATATGTAGTGATTTCTACGCAGGAAATGAAAAAATCGGATTTAAAGCTCAAAAATGGTGATTTTTCAGCAAATTTTTCATATTTTGTTTGACGCAGCAAAAATGTTTCCCAACAGCAATCTATTATTTCTAATAAGTTTTTTGACCACTTGTCAATCAGTTTAAGCAACAAAAACAACCAAAACCAATGTTAACATCGTATAAGTTCCGGTTATGACGTCATCAAGATGGCCACCATCTCGAATTTCACTGAAAAATGAAAAATAGTCATAACATTGACATTTTTCAACTGAAGTAGACAAATGAGGTATCAAAATGACCACAATAGAACAACAAATACATGTCGTGACCAAATAAGACAATATATGTAGTGATTTGAACGCAGGAAATGAAAAAAAAAATATTTTAAGCTCAAAAATGGTAATTTTTCAGCATTTTTTCATATTTGGCTTGACGCAGCAAAATTGTTTCCCAACAACAAATTGTTATTCACAATCAGTTATTTGACCTCTTATCAGTCTGTTAAAACAACAACAACAAAAATATATAGAAATGCAAAAAAAGAATTATTGTTATACCCTCAATTTTGTAGATTAGCAGCGTCTCAAAAATAACACAACACCTACTGATAGCGTAACAAATGTAACCTAAGCTAAGGCTGTGTTTCCGTTAATATCATTAACAGTTCCCAAAGCGTTTGTGTCTTTGAAAATGAGCACATTCATTGTTTATTTCTTATCCATAGCATAAGCAAAATGTCATATGGTTACTACAATGTCACTAATATGTCTTTCACTGGTTCTCAATGATAACCATTATCATTGTGCGTGCTTTCTCGCCTCACTGACCTATTCACTGAAGACATGCAGTCCGAATCAGAGTACTCGAGATATCAGTATCCAATTCGTCAAAAGCCAGATCGACGTCTTCGATGTCGATGAGCTCATGTGACACTGCATTACCAGTGTTGTTCTAGCCTTTTATGACCCATCCATGACCAGAGTTCATATCAGGAACAACAGGTTCAGGGATGTGGGATCTCTTTCAGATTCTAACATATCGTACGTATATGCTGTTTCAGACTTTTCCGGCATAATGGAAATTACACCAGATGCACATTCTTCCAATGGTGGAATTGGTTCTCTTAAGCACATAACTCCATAATTCGTATGAAGTACTATTCATCAATCTTGTGGACCCTCGTGCAACCATAAATGGCACAGGTGATATCATCGAGGTCATTAATGAGGGCATAAATGTTAAATGTTTTTCATTGGTATGACTTTTCCCACTCCCTTGAAGGTGCTGGTTGTGTCACATCTGGTGTATTCGCAAAGAGACCATTGAAGACTCTCCAGTAAAAAGTTCTCTAAAGTGCTTTCCAGACTTGGCAAAGAGTGAAACTTCACTGCAGACCTCAATTATGACCTCAAAGAATCCACCTGTGCCACCTATGGTCACTGAAGTTCACAAGAATTAGGAATTGTGCTTCATACGAATTAAGGAGAACCAACTCAACCCTCCGCAGAATGTTGATCTGGTGTCTTTTCCATCATGCCGGGGAAGTCTGGTACATCATATACGATATGTGAATCTAGGTGAAACTAGGTTGGAAACAGGAAAAGCTCCCACATCCCTTAAGCCGATGTTTCTGATCTTAACTCTGACCATGGACAGTTGACAAGTTAGAACCACGATGGTAACCCGGTAATGTAATGTCACATCAGGTCACCGAGGTCGAAGACGACACTCTGGCGAGAAAGCACGCACAACGAAAATGATTAGCATTAAGAACTAGTGAAAGAAATATGTAACACTGTAGTAACCATCTTATATCTTGCGTTATACACGGGAAATAAACAATGGATGTGCTCATTCTAAAAGACACAATATGTTTCGAAAAGTGTCATGGTATTTACGGAACTTTAATTTGATACCCTATAGCTATTAGTTAGCGTTTTGCTGTAATAATTCAGTTTGAGAGGCTACTAGTCTACAAAATTTCGAGCATGAAAATGGATTATTTTGAAGTCCCACTTAGATATTCAGCCAACTTTAAATTCAAATTTGTTAAGATATAAATCGTCAATAGCCAATGTTATATTCAGGAAATTCCAAGACACCAGGAAACTGTAGTGTTAGCGGTTTGGAAAAAATAACAATCATATGCCGCATCAGGTGATGTTTTGTAAACCAAATGATGGTATAACAAATCTCTTTTGCATTTCTATATATTTTTGTTGTTGTTGTTTTAACAGATTGATGACATTACGCTTGCAAACACACGACGTCACAATCAATACCTACCCACACGGACAGATAACTCTGTAATATGTAAGTACAGAATAGAACGTTTGTAGCAGTTATCAAAGGTAGTGTTTTACTATAGTTATTGAGTCACCACAGTCTTAGACTAGGAGTAGGTCAGATCTATTAAGGGATGACTACGTCGCATAGCAATTTACTATAGTCTATTATGTACAGTGTTATAATTAACATACTCACAGTGATCTACGGTATGTCTTCCACATCAGTTTAGCTATAAAGTAAGATATGATAATTTGTATCATCTCAGCTTTGGCGAGTGACATTTTTAAGAGTTGAAAATGATAAATAGTTAGAGTGTAATATAAAGAAGAGAGAAGGGCAATATATATTATTATAAAGATAGCTGATCAAAAATGTTTTATGCGGAGGTTATCCTCCTTCCTTTCCTCCCCCTCTCTCTCCCTCTACCTCATAAAAAAAGATATTTTCATTTAAGACATTCATATGTTGTTTTCGTAAATGGTTGTATTAAGCATAAAAATGGTACCTATATTTAAACAATACAAGAGAGATAACTCTTTGCTATCATTTACCATAATAAACGTTCATAATCGACAGAAAAGATACCCCAATGACAAAACGACTATAAATATTTTGTAAACATAAGTCACAATACTGACGTTAGACTATATAAAACATGGACAAATGATTAACGATACGCTTTACAATAACTGATATTTCTTTTCAAATTAGAGATGTTTTAGCTCACATCTTAGTTTCTTAGGCTGACCCATCCTCAATACTCCAGGGGTTCCGATAACTTACGATATGTACACCCCTGGACTATCTCATAGTAAAACTGGAGGCAACAGAACAGAACAAGTAATTCAGCCCTTTGACGTACGTGATCGGAACCCCATGGAGTGTCGAGGATGAGGTTGACCGTTGTTGCACTAACTGTACTCATGTATCATATTTTTTTGGCAATACAAGCATAGACCATTTTGAATTTGTGTAACATTAAAACCTTTGCATTATAGATATTGTAATTTCAAACTCCTGTTAATTTTAAGTGCTGAATAACGTATCAATAAAACTCTTTCTTGGATGACCAGTATGACATAATAGGTACAGATATTTTAGTGTGAGCAAGACATCACGAGTTACCTCTCTTGTATAATATTAATCCATTTATTTTTTGTACAAGGCCTCAGTAGTTATCTCCCTTTGTTAAGCTCTTTGAGATTATTATTGTAATTATCCCGGAGGCCTTACCCGTATTCCCTAGCGATGGAACCCTATAGGAATCGAGGAATGGACCTTCATCCTGTTATTGTGGTCAAAGACGATGCAGAACGCTTTGAAGGCGATCATATTTTAATTTTTGGCTATGTTATTACATTAGTCGAAAAGAAGTCGAAAAAGGTAAAATTAATATGCATTTTTATCTAAATATGATTATATATATATATGTTTCCTTCCGCCTTCAAACTTGATTGTAGGGGTCTAATATAAGGCTTTTTTAAATACATGTCATCGTTTCTAATAAATAAAATTCCATGCTACCGCTTGTTTTTAGGAGAAAACTATATTGCGTGCTCAATTAATTGAACCTGGTGAGGTCAATACGATTGAAAGTTGGAAACGTCAACAATATTTCCTTTTTTCCTCCAAGTGTTGGGAAAATAAAAAAAAAATAACAGATGGGTCATAATTTGATATAAACCCAAACCGGGTGGAAGATAAATCGATTACCACATAATCACATATCCATGAATTTCGTCCCTGTTATATGTTTGTATATGTCACGTCCCTGTTATATTTTTGTATATGTCACTAGCTGCTGTAAAATCACCTGGGGAGATTTTCATTGGCTGAAAGTTCATGGTGACGTCAAGAAAGACACAATAAAATGGTGTCAGGAAAAAGACGTGAGGGTGGGTCAAAATGGCGGCCTCCGTTGAATTTTTCGCAAAATATTTTGACTTGAGATTCTTTGAAATGTAAGGTATGGAGATAAGCCGAAAACTGTACAATATGCTGGAGAAAGAACTGTATCGAGGCCCGTCAGGGCCGAGATCTGTTCTTTCTTCAACATATTGTACAGTTTTCGGCTTATCTCTAACGTAAAACATAGCAAGCCTTTGTGCTAATAAAGTACACTTTTATTTCTAATATAAACCAGTTGTTTGCCTTTGTCTATGAGCTCAGGTAATGCTACCAATGTGCATTCAACCATGGCAAATCCAATATAGACAATGGCAACATAGAATTACCTTTGCCTGTGTTATATGTGATGAATAACATTCATGAACGGAATGCAAGAAGCATGCTTTTGGGTTGGACAACTATCTGTAAATTCGCTTTAAAACCATGTCCACCGACAGTGATGGAAGGATATTACTTTCTTATATTAATTTAAGTGATATAATAAGGTGACTTAAGTGACTTTTATTGCTAAAAGGACATTTCTGTCCAATGTCTGATGTGGTTAAGAAATGACATGAAACTAGACTTGCAATTTAGGGGTTTGTTTGAAAGCGTCTTGCTAAAATGATCGCATACAATAGTGATTTTCCAGGCTAGTTCAAAACAGTCGGTGCCCTCAGAACTTACATTGCTTTCAGAGGATTTAAAACTTCGACCTCTCTAGGGACAATCTGGGATTTATTTATACCATGTGCAATTTCATTCAACAAGCTGATGGGATTTAGGTGAAATCTTGAAATATTGTTGAAACAAAATCAAAAGAAATGTAAAACTACATTGTAGATAATTTGGAAATTTAAAATCAAAAGTGGTGTACAAAAACAAGGTTTTCAGAAAGCGGAAATTGGAGTTAATGCTGTAGATAAGTGTTAAATGGTGAATTCATAATAAGAAGGAAAACTTGATATGGGATATATACAGAAATTCTGTGGATGTGTTTAATTCTGCATCAAAAGAGAAAATAAATTGTCTCCATATTCATTGTGTTTGGATTTTATTCGTAAATTTGGATTTAAAAATTATGGAATATTCCAGCAGGTTGTGTGATGCACGTGTTAACATAATTATTGGATTATGCCCGGAGACATATACTCACCCTCATTGTGTAACTCTCCCATAAGTTACCTTTTACTGTCTTATAAGGGACTGTCTTATATTAGAGTCACATATAAGACAGTTAAAGGTAACATATAGGACAGTTACAAGTAATGGCCCCATAATCCTGGAGTTAAAGTACAGAAACAACAATAGATGACATCACAACTATGTTTTAAGTTTTTGGTAGTGATTTGATCAAAATATTTTGAATATTTGTTCATCTTATTTATTTTCTAATCTTAAGTTTTTACTCGACAAGGCTGGCAATAATAATTTCATAGAATTTCTTATGAAATGAACACTTATTTAAGATTTTATGTTTATTCATTTAGTACACTCTTTTTAAGTTCATGCAGATAATTTTAGTGTTGATACATTTAATTCAAATCAAAAGAGTTATTAAAGTGTGTTCCATAGTTGAAAAATAAAAATAAATCTCCCGTAGGAATAAAATATATTGACTTCTCTTGTTGTAATAGTGTGACATTAACCAATATACAGACGTCCCGTAAATTGAAGTTTGACATAGTATATAGACTTTCTCATTGTTTGACCCCAAATATACAGACGTCTCCCGTAGTGAAGTGTGACCTTCATAGTATATTGACTTCTCTTGTTGTGTAGTGTGACCTTAACAATATACAGACGTCTCCCGTAGTGAAGTGTGACCTTCATAGTATATTGACTTTTCTCTTGTTGTTTAGTGTGACCCTAACAATATACAGACGTCTCCCGTAGTGAAGTGTGACCTTTCATAGTATATTGACTTCTCTTGTTGTGTAGTGTGACCCTAACAATATACAGACGTCTCCCGTAGTGAAGTGTGACCTTCATAGTATATGGACTTCTCTTGTTGTGTAGTGTGACCTTAACAATATACAGACGTCTCCCGTTGTGAAGTGTGACCTTCATAGTATATTGACTTCTCTCGTTGTTTAGTGTGACCTTAACAATATACAGACGTCTCCCGTAGTGAAGTGTGACCCTAACAATATACAGACGTCTCCTGTAGTGAAGTGTGACCTTCATAGTATATTGACTTCTCTTGTTGTGTAGTGTGACCCTAACAATATACAGACGTCTCCCGTAGTGAAGTGTGACCTTCATAGTGTATATTGACTTCTCTTGTTGTTTAGTGTGACCCTAACAATATACAGACGTCTCCCGTAGTGAAGTGTGACCTTCATAGTATATGGACTTCTCTTTTTTAGTGTGACCCTAACAATATACAGACGTCTCCCGTAGTGAAGTGTGACCTTCATAGTATATTGACTTCTCTTGTTGTGTAGTGTGACCCTAACAATATACAGACGTCTCCCGTAGTGAAGTGTGACCTTCATAGTATATTGACTTCTCTTGTTGTGTAGTGTGACCCTAACAATATACAGACGTCTCCGTAGTGAAGTGTGACCTTCATAGTATATGGACTTCTCTTGTTGTGTAGTGTGACCCTAACAATATACAGACGTCTCCCGTAGTGAAGTGTGACCTTCATAGTATATGGACTTCTCTTGTTGTGTAGTGTGACCCTAACAATATACAGACGTCTCCCGTAGTGAAGTGTGAACTTCATAGTATATGGACGTCTCCTGTTGTAAAGTGTGACCCTAACAATATACAGACGTCTCCCGTAGTGAAGTGTGACCTTCATAGTATATGGACTTCTCTTGTTGTGTAGTGTGACCCTAACAATATACAGACGTCTCCCGTAGTGAAGTGTGACCTTCATAGTATATGGACTTCTCTTGTTGTGTAGTGTGACCCTAACAATATACAGACGTCTCCCGTTGAGTGTGAAGTGTGACCTTCATTGTATATGGACCACAATCTCCTCGTTTTTGAAAGTGTGACCCTAACAATATACAGACGTCTCCCGTAGTGAAGTGTGACCTTCATAGTATATGGACTTCTCTTGTTGTGTAGTGTGACCCTAACAATATACAGACGTCTCCCGTAGTGAAGTGTGACCTTCATAGTATATGGACTTCTCTTGTTGTGTAGTGTGACCTTAACAATATACAGACGTCTCCCGTTGTGAAGTGTGACCTTCATAGTATATGGACTTCTCTTGTTGTGTAGTGTGACCCTAACAATATACAGACGTCTCCCGTAGTGAAGTGTGACCTTCATAGTATATTGGACTTCTCTTGTTGTGTAGTGTGACCCTAACAATATACAGACGTCTCCCGTAGTGAAGTGTGACCTTCATAGTATATGGACTTCTCTTTTGTGTTAGTGTGACCTTCATAATATATGGACTTCTCCCGTTGTGAAGTGTGACCCTAACAATATACAGACGTCTCCCGTAGTGAAGTGTGACCTTCATAGTATATGGACTTCTCTTGTTGTGTAGTGTGACCCTAACAATATACAGACGTCTCCCGTAGTGAAGTGTGACCTTCATAGTATATGGACTTCTCTTGTTGTTTAGTGTGACCCTAACAATATACAGACGTCTCCCGTAGTGAAGTGTGACCTTCATAGTATATGGACTCTCTTGTTGTGTAGTGTGACCCTAACAATATACAGACGTCTCCCGTAGTGAAATGTGACCTTCATAGTATATGGACTCTCTTGTTGTTTAGTGTGACCCTAACAATATACAGATAACTCCCGTAGTGAAGTGTGACCTTCATAGTATATGGACTTCTCTTGTTGTGTAGTGTGACCCTAACAATATACAGACGTCTCCCGTAGTGAAGTGTGACCTTCATAGTATATGGACTTCTCTTGTTGTGTAGTGTGACCCTAACAATATACAGACGTCTCCCGTAGTGAAGTGTGACCTTCATAGTATATGGACTTCTCTCGTTGTGTAGTGTGACCCTAACAATATACAGACGTCTCCCGTAGTGAAGTGTGTCACCTTCATAGTATATGGACTTCTCCCGTGTGTGTAAATGTGACCTTCAATAAACATATCTCCTCGTAGTGAAGTTGACACTTCATAATCTCTTGTTGTGAAGTGTGACCCTAACAATATACAGACGTCTCCCGTAGTGAAGTGTGACCTTCATAGTATATGGACTTCTCTTGTTGTGTAGTGTGACCCTAACAATATACAGACGTCTCCCGTAGTGAAGTGTGACCTTCATAGTATATGGACTTCTCTTGTTGTAGTGTGACCCTAACAATATACAGACGTCTCCCGTAGTGAAGTGTGACCTTCATAGTATATGGACTTCTCTTGTTGTGTAGTGTGACCCTAACAATATACAGACGTCTCCCGTAGTGAAGTGTGACCTTCATAGTATATGGACTTCTCTTGTTGTGTAGTGTGACCCTAACAATATACAGACGTCTCCCGTAGTGAAGTGTGAAGTGTGACCTTCTTTGTATAGTGTGATATGGACAGACGTCTCCCGTTGTGAAGTGTGACCCTAACAATATACAGACGTCTCCCGTGGTGAAGTGTGACCCTAACAATATACAGACGTCTCCCGTAGTGAAGTGTTACCTTCATAGTATATGGACTTCTCTTGTTGTGTAGTGTAACCCTAACAATATACAGACGTCTCCTGTAGTGAAGTGTGACCTTCATAGTATATGGACTTCTCTTGTTGTGAAGTGTGACCCTAACAATATACAGACGTCTCCCGTAGTGAAGTGTGACCCTAACAATATACAGACGTCTCCCGTAGTGAAGTGTGACCTTCATAGTATATGGACTTCTCTTGTTGTGTAGTGTGACCCTAACAATATACAGACGTCTCCCGTAGTGAAGTGTGACCTTCATAGTATATGGACTTCTCTTGTTGTGTAGTGTGACCCTAACAATATACAGACGTCTCCCGTAGTGAAGTGTGACCTTCATAGTATATGGACTTCTCTTGTTGTGTAGTGTGACCCTAACAATATACAGACGTCTCCCGTTGTGAAGTGTGACCTTCATAGTATATGGACTTCTCTTGTTGTGTAGTGTGACCCTAACAATATACAGACGTCTCCCGTAGTGAAGTGTGACCTTCATAGTATATGGACTTCTCTTGTTGTGTAGTGTGACCCTAACAATATACAGACGTCTCCCGTAGTGAAGTGTGACCTTCATAGTATATGGACTTCTCTTGTTGTGTAGTGTGACCCTAACAATATACAGACGTCTCCCGTAGTGAAGTGTGACCTTCATAGTATATGGACTTCTCTTGTTGTGTAGTACTTAAAAATATCGAAGTCTTGTTGTGTAGTAATGTAATTCGTGATACTAATATAATATGATTTATAACATAAGATAAATGCCAAGTTGAATCATTTCCCGAAGTAATGTCGCGGATTTTTAGTCAAATGGCTCTATTATATCTGTGATTTAAAACGATTAATAAGCGATTTAATTTTTTTCGGGTTTTTTTCTTTGCCTCCTCAGAATATTATCTCACTCAAACAGTGATTTGATTTAATTGTCTAATTATATTTCATATCTTACGAGGGATGTCATAAGTTCCTGTCAATGAAATACCTGAATTATGGAGTGCTATATATTCACTACACTGATACTGATATAATTATGTTTGTTTTGATTATATTGGTTTAAATATTTTAAAGGCGGGGGAGATATAGTTACAGATTCGAAAAATACATCGAACGCTGTCAATACACAGCTAAATCGTTATCGTTAAAATCGATAATAAAAATATGCTTGTTATCTAGATAAGGGAACTAGGGGATCATTTTGACAATAACGAACGAAACATTCCAAAAAACCTTATTTTTATAATTTTCTCTTTTTACTCCACGACCTATCAATCTTCCCCTGCGTCCAAAAAAGAAAATCTTGTGTATTTAAGTGCCTATCAAAAACGCCCCATTCCAAAAAAAGACTTTCAAGTTATTAAATTCATGTAAACGATTGTCAACTGTAAAAAAGTCCCAATCGTTCACATGAACTTTAATAAACTTGATTTTTTTTTAAATGCAAGCGTTTTATATGGGCACTTAAATACACAAGGTTTTCTTTTTTTGGATTTCCTCATTATGTAATTTCAAACCAAGCTAAACGAACTTTGATTGAACTTTGATTGACGTGGATCCTTACTGTTATATAACGTGCGATGCCATGTGATGTAGGGGGAGATTGATCAGTGGTGGAGTAAATGAGAGAATATAATTAAAAACTTGATTGTCTATGACGACACTTAACAATGCTGGCTGTGACACCAGATCAATGACATACTCATCACCATTAAACACACTGATGAATATAAATGGGATGACAGTTAACAGGAATATATAACAGTAGTATTGATGCGTTTGGGCTACTGTCTAGCTTGTTACGGAGAGTAGCAGTCAGCCATACAGGTTTACAGGACCGCTGTACAGTACAAGCACAATGGTGAGTTGGGAACTGTAAAGTGTATGTGGCGTCGTGGTTTCTTAAAAAACTGAACGGTGGCATATTTCTGTCATTTTTAGTGTTTTAAAAAGGCACTGTTAAATCATTTGGCTACTTCCATTGTCCAGTATTACTGTACGTATCATATTATGTAACCGTGTTCCTTTTGTGTATCTTGATAATAAGAGCAGATCCGCCTCGAAAATTTGACAATTTGTTTTGTCCACAGTCGGTTGTAATTACTTCCTTGTCCGAAAAAAAATGCACACTGTGGTGCATTTTCTGTCATCGTGGAACATTTGCCATCGTGGTATCTAATCAGTGGATGGTAGCATAATGCTTTCCTTCGTGGTACTTTTATGATCGTATCTTAAAAAGTGTGGTGGTGATATATTTCTGTCATCTCGATGATTTCAAAAATTATATGGTGGCATATTCTGCCATCATGTATTTTGGACAGCGTTTGGTGGCATAATATTTTTTATCGTGTATTTTTGAAAATATGTGTGGTGACCATCTTTCTGTTATAGTTTGTAGTTATGTTGTCCTTATATATTTATATTAATAATATTGAACGATTGTATCTTTCTATTCATCGATGGCTATTTTTAAGGGAAGGTTTGGTTGGTATATTTTTGTAATCGTGGTCTTATGAAAAGTCTGTTGTGTGACATTGGTTTTTGTAATCAAAGTACTTTGCTAAAAATGAAATCGTGGAGATGCGATTCTGTCATTAATCACTTAAGAAGTATAGGATGACAGGTCAATTTTCTTTAGATCGTAGAAATTTGATCGGTCCCCATGGTATTGGAGAAAATATTTATCAAGTAATTATTGAATCGCTTATACCGTAATTCTGGAAAGCTAAATGATTAAAACCGTCTTTCCTTCTACATACTTTTCAGTACTGGTATTAACATATTGTTAGTACAAGTATATGTGAAGGTGATTAAAAACACAATAGCTTATGGGGGATAAGAAATCAAAGAATGAAGAAAACGACGGTCGTGAAAAATATTGAATAATCGTAAATAATGGCACTGCAGGATGCTTTTCTTTTCCTCGTGCTTTTTCGCATTGTCTTTTGGCTTGCCTAATTTTAACATTTTTGTTTTATTAATGAAACCAAAAATTCTCATTATAATTCGCATAAGAAAAAAAATTCTTGTAGTGATATCTATGAAACCTTTGATGTGAAGTTTTTCTTACTAAAGAATTTTTAGTGGAACTGAACAGGAAATGAAATCGACTACCACCTTGATGTGTATGATTAGAATGAAATGAAGCATCATAATCACAATCACTTTTTACTGCATATACGAATAAAAACATTATATCAAGTTACGTTCCAAAATTCTCTCTATAATATATCTTTTCAAACTAATAATTAATAGGGTCAGATGTCACCTTCTAAGACCATTGGAATCTGAGATGCTTTATGGGTATTAGAATACTACACAATTAAATACGAAGTAATTATCTTTGTGTTACCAATTAAAACATTGTCAACTTCAAAGACATCCCCATAGGTGCATAATAATATAATGTGTCCCATCCTTGTAGTAAGCTGAACCAAATTTACCGGTGTCTACTACACTAAAACAACCTTCATATTGTTAATTAGATGTGATAATAAACAATGTAGAAATACAAGTGCCAAGTTCATTATTGTTGAAAGCTCCACCACGTTCTCAGATAAGAAATATAAAGGTTTATTTATAACACTTATAAACGACAGAGCATCTAGTCATTCGTGGCGTTAGATGACGTTCTAGCGTCTAACATGCAGGAATCATCCCAGCCAGTGCAAAAATACGAAGTATACGTGGTATCTAACTCTAACACACAGGCACGGGAAGTTTTTAAAACATACAAATCGCGCGAAATTAACCACTCGCGAAAATTATCCACATTTTTACGATATATGTTAACTTTCGCTGTTTTGCTAGCATTGTCAAAAAAAAAAACTACTGTAAAGTAATTACGAAAAACATAGGACGACATGTATTACAGAAATTGTATATTTATGTTATCTAATTTCTAAAATTGTTCGGATAAGGTGATGTTCACGAAGATATATTTGCGGTACGTCAATAAACGATTGTGGCCGTCAAATTATGACAATTTTTACAGTTACATTTTAACACACATGAAAAACGTTTACCGATTCAGGTATATACCTTTAAAGGAGCATGATACAAACAGTTTGACTTGACATGTTGTGAAAGATCAAATGTTTGCGTCAAGAAATCAACATATTCAGTTGAAAATATTTTGATTATGGGCTTGGAAAATTAAAAATTTTGACTGTTCAATGATATTACAATTTTTTATGATATTACCGTATTTTTTGCACAAACTATATTTTAGTGTTTAAACAGTTTGATTTTGGTGTAGATATTTTTAACAACAGATATATATAATTGTATATTTAGTAGAGATGTATTTAATATAGAGACGCTTAGTCAAGTGTATCTAAACAGATTATGTTTTCATTTAAAGTGTGATATTTATTACAAATGGTATTCGTTAGCTTGTCGTGTCAAAAATTTCTCGGCCTTTAAAGGGCCATACTATACCTTTCCCTAAATAAAAATTCCAAAATTTCTACAAAAAAACCCAATGATAACCTAAAAAGCTTTATATCGATGCTCCACAAAAACACCAAAACTAATTCGAAATCCCGTGAGTAATCTTTATTAACAGTGAATATTTACTTTTCATCTTCTACTAACGCGTGGTAGTTAGGGACGGCGGCGTGGAAACTAACACGACCTAGCAATTAACGCCAAATAACATATGATTTATTTAATTAAATTCTTCAGAATGTGATGATAAGGTCACACAGTAATTAACGTTGACGTGTTAATATAATTTCGCCACTCTACAATTATCATTTTATTAAAAGTCATTTCAGAAAGGTAGTGACCATTAAAATCTTTATTTTGGCTGAAACACTAAACTTGGTTTTTCACGTTGTTGTAATTTTTTATCTATATCTCTATCATAGGGAGGCCGTTTGTGTATCGTACAGTGTTGTTTCTGGTCTGGTGGCTCTGTGTTATTGGAACCGTTTACCTTTCACTCACCAAGTGAGCAGGCTATTCCAGGTCGCTGCACCGCGTGCCATAGCGACGGTTTTTCATTTCTCCGAGGTACCCACACGCGCATAACGCACGAGACGACAGTCCATAGGACCGTACAAAATCTGGAAAAACCTCTACACATGCAGCCCCAATAGCGGTCTAGGAATGACAGTCCACAGATGGTTCCGTAAGGATCAGGGAGCATCTTCTTGCTTTCTATGGCTATTGCAGGCACCGAGTCCAGGACCACACGGGTGCAGTCTCCACTTTCAGGAAGCCGATGCAGACCGACCGCAGCGGAGAAGGCGATATTATTGCTGGTCATTGGACAAAAGTGGGACGTGGCAACGCGGCAGTTTTCAACAACCCGTATTCAAGGGCGAAACGGATCCTGGGACTGGAGATGAATTGGTACATTTTTTTTTCGCTTCCAAATAAATATATTGTCTTATTTTAGTGATGGTGAAATTTTGCTGTAATCATCTTTTCTAGTACTCTTTTATGTGTAAGGACATTCAGGGCCATTTTAATCTTTAACTTTAAGAAAAAAAAAAAAGAATTCCTTAACTTAAATTTTCCCCATAGAAAAGCATTACATAAGTCAAGGGAAAATCTTAAGTAAAGGAGCCCTTACTTAAAAATCGTATGTTTTCCTATGGGGAACATGGAGATTTTTTAGTTAAGGGATTCCTTTTAAATTTAAGTAACGTTGCTCATGAAAATGGATTTCAGCTGGAGCATATAAGGTTAATGTTTGTGAGGATAATTATAGACCAATACGTTGAATTTCTATTTAAACACTTAATAAAAAAAGATCTATAGATCTAATTATTTTCTTTCAAAATTACTTGTGCATATATTTTCTCAGTGACTGTATATTTTTTTATAATGCGTTAACACTAAAATAAAATATTGATTGATTGATTGATCTGTTGATAATAAAAAAAATCCTTCGTGAAAAATTTATCATTTCAAGAGTATAAAAAATATATTGGAGAGCATTCCCTTAACTATATATTCATAAAATTACACTAAATCACTTTATATTCGCGGTTTTTTACAGCATTTTATGTATATTGCATAATACAGAGTTTATCTGATCAGTATTGATTGTGACGTCATGTGTTTGCAAGGGCAACGTCATACGTATTCGAGAAAACGACATGAATTGCGTTCACAAAAATAATGACGTAACAATCGATACCTAACTCGCAAGGGAGACATGTAAGAATGCAAAGACGCAAATTTCGCGTCATTGATTTTTTCAACATATTTACAAATATAAAAATTCGCGATCAAGGGGTCGATATGATGTTGCGAAAATTTGATCCGTCATAAATATATATAGAAATGAGCAAGCATATATACCATGACGCCAGATTGCAAAAATTCAAAACCGATTTTGATTGAATTCGAAGATTGCGAAAAAAAAAAAAAAAATACATATTTTCGCGTTTGAGCTATTTAACGAAATATTACGAAAATTAAAAACCGATAAAATTGAACTTTCTCGTTTTAATTTTTAAAATGCGAAAATTGGGATCCCGCGCGAAATAACCGGTCAATACGGTATTCACTAAAAATATATTACGCGTTTGATCTATTTTAGGAAAATCAAGCAAAAATTTGGTTCTCGCGAATAAGAAATGTGTTATTCAGTACGTTTGTAACAGAGTTTTATGAAGAACGCGGTCTAATTGAATGATGGGGACATGACAGACATAATGAAAATATGGTCTTATTTTTGTATTCAATAATCTAAATGTAGAATAGGCAAATTGTTTTAATGGTCCTACTAATTCAATTAAACAATAGCAATAAAATTTCGGAAATCATTAACTATATAATGTAAAAGAACGTTTATGATAAGATCTGGGTGTATCTATTTAAACTACATTTATCCCTTTGATATTTAACTGAAGTGTGAATGTTTGTATTTTTTTTTTTGTAACGTGGTATGATAGAATACCTGTAGACAAGAATGAATACTACCACAGTGAATTATAAAAGGGTCAACTTCGCCATGACACACTTAAGGTTTCATTTCCATTGATACAGAAAAAGAATAACGAAAAAATATTTCAGAGGTTACTCACTGTTTCCGGGTGTTTTGTTATGCAACGCAAGAGTTATAAATATTATTTTTATACATAATTAATTTAATTCATAACATGAATTGAAAAACATTAAATACCGTAGATGTCTCCCTAGACACATATAAATATGCTGCATACTTAATAGCTAGTTTTAAAGATATAACATTATTCTAAAAATGTAGCTTATTATGTAAGAATACATACGATCATTAAAAATAAAATATTACATATGGAACAGTTAATACTGTAGTGTAATCATTATTAAGTTTAACGTGTGAACAGGTTGATAATAGGGTTCATTTTTAGATACAAAACTTACAATCACTTCAAAATATTCACAAAAGGGCTAAGTATGATTTGATGTCACCCTATTGACCCCCAAATTCATCAAATTTAAAGCACGCTCGCGAGCTTAAGATTTACTTAGAAACAATATCTAGGCACTGTGCGTAGTTGAGACACAGCAGGACATGTGAAATACAGCAAAAATTGTACAAATAATTCTGAAACAGCAGAAATTGCTGACAAAGTTAACCAGTTTTTGTGTCTAGAGGTGTTTTTTTTTTTCTTTTTTTCTACTGTTTTTTACGTGTGTTTTTTTGTGGGGGAAAATCGAGATTCATTGGCTAAGGACATTTTTGAGATCAGGTAATTTATAGCTGTCACCGTTCATATTTCATTCCAGCTGCAAGCTTCCAGATAGGAGGAGGGGCGCCATGATCAATTGACCGGGAAATGGCTGAATGCTATTAGTATGTTTTATTATTAAAGTAATTTATCATCTGATAATCATTGTTTAAAAACCGGGGACTTTTATTTGTATTAATTTGTTTTATTACACCTATTCGACCATCTCCGGAAATATAGGAACGTTCGCGGGTTAAAAGATTAAAAGAAAAGCAGTAGTACCCGGAGGAAAATATGTTTTGTCAGTACAGAGCTACACATTCGATGAGAGTCTCGAGCTCGCACTTAGAGGTGGGTGGGGTAGGGTTTACGTATTAGACACCTTAATTAAAAAAGATAGTAAGGTCGTCATATTCGGGAAGTGTTACAACTGTATGTTAATGGAATACAAAACAATTTTGTTTTTTTAAAGTGACTTTTAGCAATCTCGTATATGTCCTCTTGTTTCGTTCGGGCGGGGTGATAGTTTTCGCAGGGTGACAATTTCACGGGATGATAGTTTTGTTCGCGAGATGAAAAGTTTTCGCGGGGTGATAGTTTGGCGGGGGGAATAGTTTTGCTGGGATGTAAATCTCCGAAAATTAGATCAAAGACTAAAATTCTATATTCTTATTTTTATCAAAAATTGCGAAAAATGTTCAAGATTGTAAAATAACTGGTTGTGACGATATTTTTCGATTGTTATCAATTTCCACATTGTATTATTCGATAATAAAGAGGGGCTATGAATAAAGAGATGTCAACTTAATTATCTAAATTTAAGATACCGAGGCTGCACAAGCATTACACGGTGTTTTTTAGCATATGGGAAATTATTATAACATAATATCCACAATATTTTTTCAAATTAAAATTAACTTGTCAAAAAAAAATTGCAGAGTGGAATTTGCAACCCCGGCGGGCGCATTCGGCCCTATTCTTAGTGCAAAACATGTGTTGAATATGTTTCTCATTATGCATAATGAAAAGATATATCAGAACATCTGACAGCAAGTAATATTAAATAGGACCAAAATTCTAGTCTCAAATTCACTCAGCAATATTACATTTAAGATAATCTACTAAAAATGATGTGTTTTTTATGTTGGTATGTTTTAGGTGACGAGATATTCAATTCACCTACCATAGCAGCACCAAAGGATTCGCTAATAATGGAAGGTGACATGATCTGGAAGAATCAGCCAACTCCAATAGCATCCAAAATGATCTGTAAGTTACCCTCTTAAAGGCCCACTACCTATCTTATAGATTTTAAAACTTAATCACGCCGTCCTAGCGCAAAATCGATATTGAACTGGTTAGTGCACCAATGAATTTGCGCAGTCGCCAATATGGTAACAAAACAATGTACAGAAAACACATTTAGCGATGTCGAATCTTAGAGCAGTATTTTTTTCATCAGAGATCCGCTAAAATATAACGCTTACAGTAATTGTATGGCGTCATATTTGATTAATTTTATTTGGCGATATAATGAAATGATAGGTCAATAGCTAATGTACTTGGCATGCATATGTCTTAGTAGGAAGGAAGTGGGACGACTGGTTTGTTCGTTGACAATATAATGTTTGATGTGTATGAAGATAAGCAATAAATATTCCTTTTCAGACGGGGACAGAAGGATAGCAGAAGACCCGAATTTAACCCGAGCTCCATCACTCTATGGCCGAAAGGTATTGTGCCTATTCGGATCTCAAGTGGCGGATTCAGTAAGTATTACCAATTAAAAGCGCTTATAACTGGTAATGATAATATCATGGAAAGATATACTGTAAAACAAGCTATTTTTCTTATTGATTTAATTTCACGGGTTTTTTCTGTCAAACGACGTTTGTCATTTCATTCCAAAACAAAATGAAAATACACTGTAAATTCAATTTCAATTAAAAAAATCTTAAAAAAAAATGGCATCCAGTAATAATGCCTATTCAATTTCTCTCTCCTTGAACGTTTTAATGCGAGATTCATTCTTGCGATCTATGGTTATATACACTTATTCCGCTGTAAATGATTTAGCGATGCCTAGATAACCAGAAGAATGCGCGAAATTAGTCGCACACGAAAATATGTTGAATATATAGAACGATCTAATAAAAATTAAGACTTAATAGTTTTTCTCTCCACTATGATGCTCTACGTTACGCTTCAATCAATAAAAGATCTAACAATGCTCAGTTCGGGTCACCGCTGGATGAACTCTCTAGCCTAGTATCGGGAACATTCGGGATTTCAATATTTAGTTTATATTTTCCGAGAGAATCAACCACACCGAAGATTTACGTAGGCAACACGCTGAAGTTAGACTAACCTTAGGGACATGCTGAGGTCACTATTAGATTGATGTGTACAAAGCTACTGGTAGTAAGGCTTTAGCGAAATAATGGAAATGATTTTGGAGCAAAAAATTTATAATGCAATTTCAAACAAAATTACTTAAGGTTTGTAAACAACTAAAAGAATACTGTTCGCGGAAATGTACCCATAGAAATTATGTTTGGGCTATGTCATAGTGAAACTGAAGGCAGTTCAGGGAAAACAAACCCTGACCAATTATAGCCCAGTAAAAGGCTTTGTTTAACGACCAACTTTAAAGACATATGATATACCGTTATTATATTCTTTTGTTGAAGAACAAAGAACCGAATTGCATGTGTGTTCTGTTGCCTTCAGTTTTGCTACGTTATAGTCCAGGGGTGGATATAACAACAGTGATAGTAACCCCTGGAATATCGAGAATGCTCGAAATGTTACCTGACCTTCATTCTTATTCCTCATGTACACAATATAATCAAGACACACGGCAATATAGGATATTTACAAAAACCAATATCACAAAAACTATCATAGCAAGACATGCTACAGCATAAATTATGGCCACCACTACAATTTTTTCAATACTGTAAGTAGAACATCCTTACTGTTTTGAAACATTTTTGAAGACTTTTTTGTGATTTCATGATTGTGGAAAATGCGGATATGTTTTATACTACGAATATATAGTTCATGTTGTATTCGTTTGATCATGTTAAATTCATAAATTTAGCAACATATTCTAGAGCACAAATAGCCCATATTTTCGGTTTGTAAAGGTGCATGATAATGCCTTTATCTTCAGTTTATAACATTATCTCAAAAGAAAGTTCGGTTCGTGCGAATTGGAAAAATAAAAACAAAACAGAAAATCAACACCTTCATTTTGGTTTCCCACACAAACTGTGTTAAGTCTGTGTAAACAACATACATGGGGATAAAAATAACGTGAATATCGGTAATCTGCCTACAAGTGAATGTCCTGTGAAATAGAATGATTATCAGTATCAAATCCCCAGTTGTTTTAACGGTAAATAGGCTTAGTAACAAAATTTTCAGTCTGAATTTTTCTGTAATTACATTTTCACCTATGTTTTCGAACGGGTACAGAATTGAAATAAATAAATAAAAAGTACTCATACAAAAATAGCAGAATATTGTCGAAATAATGATTAACATCATGAATTGGAGAATAATGGTTAAACTAACCTTAGTGTAATCACATTTTAAACAGCTGGTACCAGATCCTTAAAATTACCATTACTCCGATTTAATAAAAATTTGCCACCCAGATGCAGATTACACATGTACCCCTTGAGGGTATATTCAATACAAAACCTTGGTGATTTATCAAACAAGAAACAAGGTCAAGTGGGACGTTGTAAAAGTTATATTTATTGTTTCAAAAACCGAACTGTATAAAAAAATACAGATTACATTGGAAAGTCATATTTGCCGTTTTAAAAATACCTAATCACTATATCTATGAAGAGGCATTATATCATAACTGTAAGCTATTATGATCTTGTAAGAGGACCATAGAGCTGAAATAACGTGAATAATTACATGTTTACAAGTTAAAAATACATTTTTTTTTTTAAACCTAATCCCATATAAAAGTTATGATATTTTTTTTATTCGTTTTTAGAAATACTAGCATTAATACAGCCGTTCATTTCAGAAATACTGTGATTTGTTTTTCAGCGTCCATCAATATGTAAAAAAAATGTTTTAATATTGCCAATTGCAAAATCCACTTAAAAAAAACACGTCAGGTTCAATTTCTTACGAAACTGTGACAGCAATACCATGGCTATAACCTTAATAGAAAACAAGTGTAAGAAATTTTAACGAACTACGAGAACACTTTCGGGGTATGGTACAGACGACACCACCTTAAATAGATGAACAGTAAAACTACAAACGTAATTCTATTTTCCTTTGTTTTAAAGCTCTCGTGGGACAAAAGAGAGAGATGCAAAGCGGCCCAGATGACCGATGATCACGTGATACTAATGTGTGTGTTTATCCGGATCATAACAAGAAGAGTGCAAGAAGCGGCCCGAGGAGAGCCAACATATTTAGGATCAGAACTAGAAGAAGGTATATTCAAAATAATATTGTAACTCTAACGATGAAAATGTGGTATTTACTTTTAATTTTTTTAATTTTTCTAGAAATAACTTTTATTAAGTTTGTGACAAGTATATTCTTGTGTAGTCCTGCCGTTTCACACAGCTGGAAAGCATTACATGTCATCAAATACAAAAAAAAAAAAATAAAAAAAAAACCCAAGTGTTTGAAGCAGACAAGTTGTTTTGTCGCTGCCCAATTGGAAATGGATAACCATAGTATAACGTATTTACAATTCAAATGTCAAAACAACAACATTAGAAAAATTCTCCTAAATCAGTTCTAGTTGGCTATTTCCTATGTCTAATATCTAGGTTAGATTAACTAAACCTCTCTAGCATCCGTTAGTTGCTAATCTTGTGCGAATGTATAACATTTCTTATCGGCGTAAATGTTAAAGAAAATCCGACAATAAGATATTGTATATTTGCATAACAAAGAAAGCCAAATCCAATAAATGAAAAGTTGAAAGTAAAAAAAAAACCGTATTTTTCAGATGTGCGACTCATTCATTGGACGAAACATTCGACGATCAAAAAATCAGGCGATTCCAAGACCTGTTGATGGCACCAAAGTGTCGTACAGTAAGTACACATTCATATCCGATAAGTAGGAACAATAGAATGGACTAATGATATTGAAACAACTTTAAAGGTACCAAACACAATAAAGCCTGGCTTAAGCGAAAATCATTTTAATGTGAAACCAATGTTTGCATAACAATAACTTAATTTTTTATTTAGCCAACCGTTGGTTCCATGAACAATGGGGATTGATGTAAAAGACATGTTTCCCTTGTTCTTGAGCTTTTGTTGGTTGTACATTACACATCTAATGACTGTACAACAATTTTACTCGATCAACAACACATTCTCTGATGGTATTAAAATCCGGTTATCAGGACGATATTTGTGTAGTGATGTTGAAGAAAGGGTACAATATTCCCAATTAAAAATTTCTATGGAAGCATGTTTCTGTGGAAGAGAGTTGTTTCTTCTCTCTTTTTTTACGTATTAGTAAGATTTTGTTCTGCCCTGTTCTCTATTATTTGTTTTCTATGTCTATAAGAAATACGGCTGTCGTTACATTAAGTCGGTAGCCTGCTGTGGTTATTTATTGTGAATGTCTTAGTTTGTAATAAAGAAATGAGAGATGTAAGCTTGATGTCCATGTAAAGTTGGTGAAGAAGTCATTACGAAAGGGTACTATTACCTTGCATAAAAAGTAATTTTGAATAACAACATTTTTTTGTAAAATGAAAATAACCTAA
This sequence comes from Argopecten irradians, assembly GCF_041381155.1. Taxonomy (NCBI): domain Eukaryota; kingdom Metazoa; phylum Mollusca; class Bivalvia; order Pectinida; family Pectinidae; genus Argopecten; species Argopecten irradians. The sequence goes on along the minus strand of NC_091148.1, from coordinate 15,751,957 downwards.
AAAATTCCAACCTTTCCGAATTGTTGAATTCAGTGAAACAACTGATTTTCACGACAACTTTATTCCGCATTTTAAAGTTTGACTGGTTATTGTTTAATTTTGTAACGTCTTCGCGGCAATTAAATTTTGCGAATTCCATTCACACAAGAATTACGCAATATGTAATCGCACTCGGTAATCATCTAGTTTAAGAGTATTCGCGTTTGGCCTTTTACAGACAAAAAAATATCAATCCATCAAATTCTTTATGCATTTAACTTTTGAACCACTTCTTTCTGTAATAATCTAGCATTTTCTATATGAAGCCAGCCTCTCATAAGGGATGTTTCTAAGGTAAAACACTTTTTACATTATATAATTTTCCGAAATTATCAATGTCAAAAATAAAATGTTTTTTTCAACAGACAAGGATATTTACCCACCAACTTCTTCACGCCCTTGGTCTGTACCACGAGCACACAGCCCCTAACAGGAACAGCAACGTGCGGATCCTGTACAGTAACATCTCCCCCGACTTTTGGTACCATCTGAACAGGATCCCTGGAACAGATACAGCTCCCTAGAGAGGGAGACGCCCTACGACTACCTCAGTATCATGCACTACGGTCCAACTGTAAGATTAATAGAATTATCCTTGTTGAAACATCCTCGATACTCCATGGGTTTAATATCACTGTGTTGCAAACCTGAAGGCTTTGTGTGCGACGAGAGATGAGCCTAATAGTCTGGTCCTCCAATGTACATAAAAATTAATTAATATGAGGGACATGATTATTCAAGTGGTTTTTTTTCTCCCGAACTGCCTTCTGTTTTTGCTATGATATAGTCCAGGGGTGGATATATATACAGTGCTAGTAACCCCTGGAATATTGATGATGTGTTGAGAAAGAATGATTAAAGCACATATCACTAACCTCACTCCGGTAGGCATAGTACAAGGTAATTACCCTTTATTGGAAGGTATATATACATCTCATGCATCACAAATGTTCTTGTTTTATGACCTTTGCGATGCACTGTTCTCAATTTGACTAGTTCGTGAAGTTGTCTGGTTATCGTATTATTACCTTATGCGAGTTTGGATCAACTGTTTAAGCATGGTTAAAGGGATTCAAGCAACATGTTCTCATTTAAGATCCATCTAAGTATGATGATGTATGGAGTATCTCACTCACCGTGTTTTTAAACTTGAAAATGTTTGGAATTTGGGATTATTTCAATGTTTTTTTCCACCCAATCAATGCTATGCTAAGCATTCTTTATATGATAATTTGATTGGTCAATTCGATTGTTCAATTGAACGCGAAACCCTGTCTAATAGGGTTATAACATTGCTATACTTCAGATTTGCACATGACGTGCTTATTATGTGTTTTGACAGCATGATTCAGTGATTAATACTATAAAATGGCAAGAATTCCAATTTTATTGTAACCAAACACAACAGAATTATTCCATATACATTTATCTTACAAACAACTGTTTCGCTTCCATTTGGCTTTTATCGTATCTTATTCATTTTTCTTTTGTAATATTTCAGGCATTTTCTCAGAATGGCAGAATTACCATACGACCGAAGAGGAATGTAAAGAAGAAATATAGCGAGAATAGGGAGGTCTTCAGTTATGAGTTCCCTAGATAAATCACGGATTCGTCAAATGTACAACTGTCCACGCGAAAAACCGCCGGCGCGTCCGACCTGTCCACAGTACCCGTACCGATTTGAGTAGAACTGTTTAAATCGAATGCGCCACTTAATTTATATCGAATAGGATGTTTCATCACCATTACAGAATCACTCGGTTTTTACAATTGACGGACAATTATTATTGTATATAGTACTCCATACTTCTATGTCTATGCACTATTCATCCTTTTCTAGTGTTAATAATTGTTTCCCATGGAAATTGCTTACAAATAAACAAGTGAAATAACATACACGCTATGATAAACAAATGCGTCTTATTGCGATAGGGATCACCTATATATACATATGTAAATTTGATGCATATTTCCCACTGCGTTCAAAGTTAAATGTCAGATTTAATAAAAGTGTTATTTTTGGATTTGTAGAAAATTACTTGATATGAAAAAAGCAAAGACAATAAGGCTATTATTTACTTTTTATCCATTTTAGTAAAATTATAACCATATTGTTCGAACACGATTCGAAAATTACAATTAAGGCTATTAAAGTTTTATCTAATTGTTCAATCAGCTGATACTTTCGTTGAATAATGCATGGGGACGTCAATCCAGTGTGAAGATATGTTTTTTTCCTCCAGATTTTGAATAATAAGGTTTTCTGGGCTTGCTCAAAAGATGATTAGCTTGAACATATAATTAGTGATTTTTTTAATTTCTTATATACATTCTCTAAAGTAGGCACGTGGTTTATAAAGAATGGAATAATCATAAAAATCGGAAATGCTGTAAACTTAGTTTGAACAGAAATGATTTATCTTGATTTAAACATTGTCGTTGAAACCATGATTATCCTGATCGCCTATTGAACAAGTTGGTTGAACAACAAAAACAGCGAACACACCATCACAGGGAGATTCAGGATTGAACAGGAAAAGATGTAGTAAATACGTAGTTTCCCAATACACTCAGTCACCCCTTTCCGTGATACCATGGTAACTGTCACATAATGTAGTTTTCTATCGAAGCTACAAATTTTCACGATTTTATTTTCAAAACAAGTTCGCGAAGATGAACATTTGTGGATGCTAATTCCTATCAATATAATTGATGTAGATATTAATTCACGGAGAGAAACTATTCGAATTTAATTGGATTGCGAATATCGCGTAAATAAATCATACGCGAGAGAAAGTTTGTTTACAGGAATGGAAAGTTTGCCTTGGAGGAAAAATGCCAAGTGGTTCTACAGATATGGTTACCACGATTTGGAAGCTTGAAAATGTTTCATTCAAAAACATCCTCTACACCTTTACAAATGTCCGTCATAAGGTAATAGAGATAGAGACAAAGTTTGTACTTATTTATATTGCATGTAAAAAATTAGTAGCTCTTTATCCTAGCATTCTACATAGCACGTCTTTGAGCCTGTTAGTTATTATAAAGGACTTGATCGTTATACTCCAACGACTTTGGATGTATTGTATTTATTTTAAAGCCGTTTATTTTAACAAACGTAGTAGTTAAATGCCAGTCTCAATATAATTTCTGGGATTTGTACCTATTGCGAAGTGTAAAAACTTGGGCATGTTTGAATATTGTTCCTTAGAATTAAGATCAAGATATATAATACATTGAAGGAATATTGAATAGAAGCCCTCTATCCTGGCATGCTTGTAGCATGCATTCGGATCCCTTATTTTTTGTGGAGAAGACGCTGAAATCTTTGACTTTTATATTTGTCTAGATTTATTTGAAAAACCTTGGTAACCACCTATCCCAAAGAATGGCGAGTGCTTCTTCTGGAATGCGAATGGTAGGGAATTCGTGATAATATATCACTACGGCCATTAATATAAAGGACCTATATGTATATTAGCATACATACATATTTAAATACAAGTATTAAAGATACCACTATTAAAAAGAGCCCTCTGTGTATAAATTATGGTATACATAAACTATATTTTAAAACTTTGAGCTATCAATCTTGACGCTTCAAGACAGACACTTCATTAGTCATTCATGATTCACTTCCATAAATTATATTAAATCAAAATGTCATATCAATAACACTGAGATCGATATTCGATTTTTATAAAACATCACACAACTTCATTAATATTACTTAACTTATGAACGAGGACACCTGACAGAAATATAAACCATATTCCTTAATCAAACAAAATGAGAAAAAGGAGAGGGTTTTGCACATTGAGAAACAATATATTTGATTCATTATTTCAATACTTTATAACCGACATTCAAAAGTAAAGCAATTTATAAAGAAACATCGCATTGCCATTGTAATATAACATCAATGGTAATAAAAGTTTTCTTTATTTTCTGAGTACTTAATCACCATTTGCAAAAAAACATTTTCAATGCAATCTATTGGTTATAAAATACAAAAACATAGAACTTACATTATCTGTTAATGGACATCGAAGGTTTCATCATCTGGTACCTTAATTAATTATAGTTCAGCAAATTGGATTTTATCAGCTTCACTTAGACGGAAAACAACTCATAAGGACGAATTTACATTTTCGCTCTGCTGCAATGAAACTAGGAAGCTACTATCAAATTTTCAATGAAAATATTCGAACAAACGTTGACCTCTGACTGGCGTGATAAAACATTCGGACATTGTTTACACCGGTGACCTAGTTTTACACCGCTTCAGGTTTGAATAATAAAACTGTGCATTTTTCTGCTTTCTACACATAGAAACGAAAATGCAAATATTAACAAATTATTAAATGTCAGTTGTAATTAATATCCAGTCTAGCTTACTATTTAGTTATGTCACACAATCGAAAGCCGTAATGCCCGGGAAAAACATCGATAAGCGATTAGCAATTGACAGCTATTTCGTTACTTTATACAATTGAAATAATTGGGTTGTAAAAATTGGTAATGTATATATTTAGTATCTGCATATATAGGCAGGAAGGTTTTGCGACAAATTCTTGAGTTTTATTATTATTATTATTATTATCATTTAAATACCTTTGTAAGGAACCGTTGGATTGTTATCCAGCACTATGTCCTATTAAAACCCAGTGCCATATAAGACCGTGTCGGTAAAAAACACGCGCTCAGTACCTGGCAACTGTTCTTTGTTTTGTGGTGACTAGAAAGTGACCTACAACATACAGACCCGCCCTGATGCGAAATATATTCTTTCAGTACACAAACTCCTTCTAGTGTGAGTGTCTCCCCAAAACATATGGCAGTTTGACTACCACAGTGTATATTGTTAGGATCTCACTACATATTAAGAGAGAGAAGTCCATATACTATGAAGGTCACACTTCACTACAGGTGATGTCTGTATATTGTTAGGGTCACACTACACAACAAGAGAAGTCCATATACTATGAAGGTCACACTTCACTACGGGAGACGTCTGTATATTGTTAGGGTCACACTTCACAACGGGAGACGTCTGTATATTGTTAGGGTCACACTACACAACAAGAGAAGTCCATATACTATGAAGGTCACACTTCACTACGGGAGACGTCTGTATATTGTTAGGGTCACACTTCACAACGGGAGACGTCTGTATATTGTTAGGGTCACACTACACAACAAGAGACGTCCATATATTGTTTAGTGTGACCCTAACAATATACAGACGTCTCCCGTAGTGAAGTATGACCTTCATAGTATATGGACTTCTCTTGTTGTGTTGTGTGACCCTAACAATATACAGACGTCTCCCGTAGAGAATTGTGACCTTCATAGTATTTGGGCTTCTCTTGTTGTGAAGTATGACCCTAAACATATACAAACGTCTCCCGTAGTGAAGTGTGACCTTCATAGTATACGGACTTCTCTTGTTGTGTAGTGTGACCTTGACAATATTCAGACGTCTCCCGTTGTGAAGTGTCACCCTAACAATATACAGACGTCTCCCGTAGTGAAGTGTGACCTTCATTTTATATGAACTTCTCTTGTTGTGTAGTATGACCCTAACAATATACAGACGTCTCCCGTAGTGAAGTGTGACCTTCATAGTATATGGACTTCTCTTGTTGTGTAGTGTGACCTTAACAATATACAGACGTCTCCCGTTGTGAAGTGTGACCCTAACAATATACAGACGTCTCCCGTAGTGAAGTGTGACCTTCATAGTATATGGACTTCTCTTGTTGTGTAGTGTGACCTTAACAATATACTGACGTCTCCCGTTGTGAAGTGTGACCCTAACAATATACAGACGTCTCCCGTAGTGAAGTGTGACCTTCATAGTATATGGACTTCTCTTGTTGTGTAGTGTGACCTTAACAATATACAGACGTCTCCCGTTGTGAAGTGTCACCCTAACAATATACAGACGTCTCCCGTAGTGAAGTGTGACCTTCATTGTATATAGACTTCTCTCGTTGTTTAGTGTGACCTTAACAATATACAGACGTCTCCCGTAGTGAAGTGTGACCTTCATAGTATATGGACTTCTCTTGTTGTGTAGTGTGACCCTAACAATATACAGACGTCTCCCGTAGTGAAGTGTGACCTTCATAGTATATGGACTTCTCTCGTTGTTTAGTGTGACCCTAACAAAATACAGACGTCTCTCGTAGTGAAGTGTGACCCTAACAATATACAGACGTCTCCCGTAGTGAAGTGTGACTTTCATAGTATATGGATTCTGTTGTTGTGTAGTGTGACCTTAACAATACACAGATAACTCACATAGTGAAGTGTTTAACTTCATAGTATATGGACTTCTCTTTTTGTATAGTGTGACCCTAACAATATACAGACGTCTCCCGTTGTGAAGTGTGACCCTAACAATATACAGACGTCTCCCGTTGTGAAGTGTGACCCTAACAATATACAGACGTCTCCCGTAGTGAGATGTGACCTTCAGAGAGTCCATATACAATGAAGGTCACACTTCATTACGGGAGACGTCTGTTTATTGTTAAGGTCACACTACACAAAAAGAGAAGTCCATATACTATGAAGGTCACACTTCACTACGGGAGACGTCTGTTATATATTGTCAATACTAAGGTCACACTACACAACAATTGTAGAGGTCACACTATACTACGAGACGTCTGTATATTGTTAGGAGTCACACTAACAACTAGAGAGTCCATATACTATGAAGGTCACACTTCACTACGGGAGACGTCTGTATATTGTTAGGGTCACACTTCACTACGGGAGACGTCTGTATATTGTTAGGGTCACACTACACAACAAGAGAAGTCCATATACTATGAAGGTCACACTTCACTACGGGAGACGTCTGTATATTGTTAGGTCACACTAAACAACAATACATAGAAGTCCATATACTATAAGGTGAACACTTCACAACGGGAGACGTCTGTATATGGTCATAATACAAAACAAGAAAGTCCATATACTATGAAGGTCACACTTCACTACGGGAGACGTCTGTATATTGTTAGGGTCACACTTCACAACGGTGAGACGTCATACTATATTGTTATGGTCATACACACAATAAGAGAAGTCTATATATTATGAAGTTCTCACTTCACTACAGGAGACGTCTGTATATTGTTATATTTCACAACGTTTAGGGTTGACACTTCACTACGGGAGACGTCAATATATTGTTAAGGTCACACTACACAACAAGAGAAGTCCATATACTACGAAGGTCACACTTCACTACGGGTGACGTCTGTATATTGTTAGGGTCACACTAAACAACAATAGAAATCCATATACTATGAAGGTCACACTTCACTACGGGAGACGTCTGTATATTATTATGGTCATACTACACAATAAGAGAAGTCCTATAGATATTATGAAGTTCATCACTTCACTACGGGAGACGTCCTGTATATTGTTAGGGTCACACTACACAACAAATAGAAGTCCATATACAACGAAGGTCACACTTCACTAGGGGAGACGTCTGTATATTGTTAGGGTCACACTACACAACAAGAGAAGTCCATATACTATGAAGGTCACACTTCACTACGGGAGACGTCTGTATATTGTTAGGGTCACACTACACAACAAGAGAAGTCCATATACTATGAAGGTCACACTTCACTACGGGAGACGTCTGTATATTGTTAGGGTCACACTTACACACAAAAGAAGTCCCATATACTATGAAGGTCACACTTCACTACGGGAGAGTCCACTATACTAATGAAGGTGACCACACTTCACTACGGGAGACGTCTATATATTGTTATGGATCATACTACACAATAAGAGAAGTCCATATATACTTTCGTCTGAAGGGTCTCACTACACTACGGGAGACGTCTGTATATTGTTAGGGTCACACTACACAACAAGAGAAGTCCATATACTATGAAGGTCACACTTCACTACGGGAGACGTCTGTATATTGTTAGGGTCACACTACACAATAAGAGAAGTCTATATATTCATGAAGGTCACACTTCACTGGGGAGACGTCTGTATATTGTTAGGGTCACACTTCACAACAAGAGAAGTCCATATACTATGAAGGTCACACTTCACTACGGGAGACGTCCTGTATATTGGTCAAGGTCACACTACACAACAAGAGAAGTCCATATACTATGAAGGTCACACTTCACTACGGGAGACGTCTGTATATTGTTAGGGTCACACTACACAACAAGAGAAGTCCATATACTATGAAGGTCACACTTCACTACGGGAGACGTCTGTATATTGTTAGGGTCACACTACACAACAAGAGAAGTCCATATACTATGAAGGTCACACTTCACTACGGGAGACGTCTGTATATTGTTAGGGTCACACTTCACAACGGGAGACGTCTGTATATTGTTAAGGTCACACTACACAACAAGAGAAGTCCATATACTATGAAGGTCACACTTCACTACGGGAGACGTCTGTATATTGTTAGGGTCACACTACACAACAAGAGAGTCCATATACTATGAAGGTCACACTTCACTACGGGAGACGTCTGTATATTGTTAGGGTCACACTTCACAACAAGAGAAGTCCATATACTATGAAGGTCACACTTCACTACAGGAGACGTCTGTATATTGTTAGGGTCACACTACACAACAAGAGAAGTCCATATACTATGAAGGTCACACTTCACTAGACGGGAGACGTCTGTATAATGTTTAGGGTCACACTTTTAAAACGGGAGACATCCATATACTATGAAGGTCACACTTCACTACGGGAGACGTCTGTATATTGTTAGGGTCACACTTCACAACAAGAGAAGTCCATATACTATGAAGGTCACACTTCACTACGGAGACGGTCCTGTATATTGTTATGGTCATACTACACAATAAGAGTGGAAAGAAGTCTATATAGTTATGAAGTCTCACTTCACTACGGGAGACGTCTGTATATTGTTAGGGTCACACAACACAACAAGAGAAGTCCATATACTATGAAGGTCATACTTCACTACAGGAGACGTCTGTATATTGTTAGGGTCACACTAAACAACGAGAGAAGTCTATATACTATGAAGATCACACTTCACTACGGGAGACGTCTGTATATTGTTAGGGTCACACTACACAACAAGAGAAGTCCATATACTATGAAGGTCACACTTCACTACGGGAGTTATCTGTGTAATGATAGGGTCACACTTCACAACGGGAGACGTCTGTATATTGTTAGGGTCACACTATAAAACAAAAAGATGAAGTCCACATTACTATGAAGTGAAACACTTCACTACGAGAGACGTTTTTTCTGTATATTGTTAGGGTCACACTACTACACAACAAGAGCAAGTCTATATATTATGAAGGTCACACTTCACTAGGGGAGACGTCTGTATATTGTTAAGGGTCACACTTCACAACAAGAGAAGTCCATATACTATGAAGGTCACACTTCACTACGGGAGACGTCTGTATATTGTTAGGGTCACACTAAACAACGAGAGAAGTCTATATACTATGAAGGTCACACTTCACTACGGGAGACGTCTGTATATTGTTAGGGTCACACTACACAACAAGAGAGAGTCCATATACTATGACACGGTCCACACTTTACTACGGGAGGGGCGTCTGTATATTGTTAGGGTCACACTTCACAACAAGAGAAGTCCATATACTATGAAGGTCACACTTCACTACGGGAGACGTCTGTATATTGTTAGGGTCACACTACACAACAAGAGAAGTCCATATACTATGAAGGTCACACTTCACTACGGGAGACGTCTGTATATTGTTAGGGTCACACTACACAACAAGCACAACGGGAGACGTCTGTATATTGTTAGGGTCACACTACACAACAAGAGAAGTCCATATACTATGAAGGTCACACTTCACTACGGGAGACGTCTGTATATTGTTAGGGTCACACTACACAACAAGAGAGTCCATATACTATGAAGGTCACACTTCACTACGGGAGACGTCTGTATATTGTTAGGGTCACACTACACAACAAGAGAAGTCCATATACTATGAAGGTCACACTTCACTACGAGGACGTCTGTAATTATTGTTTATGGGTCACACTTCAAAACGGGAGACGTCCATATTATAATGAAGGTCACATTACACAACTAGAGGTGACGTCCCATGTACGTATGAAGTTAGGGTCACACTTCACAACAAGAGAGTCCATATACTATGAAGGTCACACTTCACTACGGGAGAGACGTCTGTATATTGTTATGGTCACTACTACACAAACAAGGAGAGTCCTCATATACTATGAAGGTCCACACTTCATCTAGGGGAGACGTCTGTATATTGTTAGGGTCACATCTACGGAACAAACAAGAGAAGTCCATATACTCATGAAGGTCACACTTCACTAGGGGAGACGTCTGTATATTGTTTAGGGTCACAACTTTAAAAACAAAGAAAGTAATATACTATGAAGGTCACACGTCACAACTGGGAAGGGACGTCTGTATATTGTTAAGGTCACACTACTAAAACAGCAGAATCCATATACTATGAAGGTCAACACTGCACTACGTTTTGAGTTATCCTGTAATATTGTTAAGGTCACACTACACAACAAGAGAAGTCCATATACAATGAAGGTCACATTTCACTACGGGAGACGTCTGTATATTGTTAGGGTCACACTAAACAACAAGAGAGTCCATATACTATGAAGGTCACACTTCACAACGGGAGACGTCTGTATATTGTTAAGGTCACACTACACAACAAGACAGTCCATATACTATGAAGGTCACACTTCACTACGGGAGACGTCTGTATATTGTTTATGGGTCACACTTACACAACAGGAGAAGTCTGGTTACTACTTAGGGTCACACTTTCACAACGAGCAGACGTATCTGTATATTCGTTAGGGGGTCAAGGTCACTTCACATACAAAAGAGATGTCCATATACTATGAAGGTCACACTTCACTACGGGAGTTACGTCTTTGTTATATATTGTTAGGGTCACACTACACAACAAGAGAAGTCCATATACTATGAAGTTAACCACTTCACTACGGGAGAACGTCTGTATATTGTTAGGGTCACACTTCACAACGGGAGAAGTCTGTATATATGTTAGGGTCACACTTCACTATACAAAAAGTGAGAATGTCCATATACTATTAGAAGTGAACACTTTCACTACGGAGAGACGTCTATAATTGTTTGGGTCACACTTCACAACAAGAGAAGTCTATATATTGTTAAGGTCACACTTCACAGACGGGTCAACACTTCACTATCGTGGAAGTCCATATGTGGATTGTTAGGGTCAACACTTCACTACGGAAGACGTCTGTATAATTGTTAGGGTCACACTTTACAAAAATGAGAAGTCCATATACTATGGAAGGTCACACTTCACTACGGGAGACGTCTGTATATTGTTAGGGTCACACTAAACAACGAGAGAAGAACATGATATACTATGAAGGTCACACTTCACTAAGGGAGACGTCTGTATATTGTTTAAGGTCACACTTCACTCAACAAGAGATGTCCATATACTACGAAAGTCACACTTCACTACGGGAGAGTTCTGTATATTGTTTATGGTCATACTACACAACCAAGAGAAGTCCCCCCCCATTTATACAATATGGAAGGTCACACTTCACTACGGGAGACGTCTGTATATTGTTAGGGTCACACTTCACAACGGGTGAGACGTCTGTATATTGTCAGGGTCACACTACACAACAATGTGAAGTCTCTATCCTAATATTGAAGGACCACACTTCACAACGGGAGACGTCAGTATATTGTATATGGTCACACTTCCATAGATACAATATGAAGGTCACACATTCACTACACACTTGTAAATTGTTAGCGGGTCACTTTCACGGGAGAGTTATCTGTATATTGTTTAGGGTCACACTTCACAACGGGAGACGTCTTGTGCATATCTGTTAAGGTCACACTACACATGAAGAGAAGTCCATAACTATGAAGGTCCCACTATCTCTACGTGGATACTCCTGTCTATTGTTAGTGGTCACACTACACAAAACAAGAGAAGTCCCATATACTATTGGAAGGTTCACACTTCACTACGTTTTGACGTCCTGTATATTGATATGGACACTCTAGGAGCATACAGGAGAAGTCCAGTGTTATACTATGAAAGAGTCACACTTCACTACGTGGAGAACGTATGTATATTAGTTAGGGTCCACACTAAACAACATGAGAAGGTCCAGTATACTATGAAGGTTACCGTTCCCACATATCAGGGGAGAAGTAGCCAGTCGTGATATTGTTATGGTGCACTACATCACTACTTGACTCAACAACAGGAACGTCGATTTACTATGAAGGATTCATACTTAACTACGGGAGACGTCTGTATTTGTTAGTGGGTCACATTACACTACGGGAGACGTCTGTATATTATTAGGGTGACACGTCACTACGGGAGACGTCCAGTGTGTATTGTTAGGGTCACACTGACACAACAAGAGACGTCCTTATACTATGAAGATCAAACATCACTACGGCGGAGACGTCTGGTATATTGTTAAGGTCAGCACTGCACTACGGGAGACGTCCTGTATATTGTTATGGTCACTCTACACAACAAGAAGTCATATACAACGAAGGGTCACACACTTCACTAGGGGAGGACGTCTGGTATATTGTTTATGGTCACTCTACACAACAGGAGACAGTCCATATACTATTGAAAGGTCACACTATCACTATCTTGTGAGTTCTGTATATTGTTAGGTCCACACTTCACAAAACAGCAGAAGTCCATATATTACTATGAAGGTCACCACTTCACTACGGGAGTGTAACGTCTGTATTTTTTTAACGGTCTCACACTACACAACGAGAGAAGGTCCATATACAATGAGGGTGCAGCACATCACAACGGGAGACGTCTGTATATTGTTAGGGTCCACACAAACACAACAAGAAGAGTCCATATACGCTATTAAGGTTAACACTCTCACTACGGGAGTACGTCTGTATACTGTTATGGTCACTCTACACAAACGAGACTAAGTACATATAACTTATGAAGTGGATCTCACACTTCACTAACGGGAGTATCGTCTTGTATATTAGTGTAAGGGTTCACTCTAGCACAAACAGGAGAAGGTCCAGTATACTATGAAGAGGTCACACGTCACTACGAGATACGTATCTGTCATATTGTTAAGGTCCACCACTTTCCCAACGAACAGAAGTCCATATACTATGAAGGTCACACTTCACTACGGGAGACGTCTGTATATTGTTAGGGTCACATTACACTACGGGAGACGATTTTTGGTTAAAGTGTTAGAGTCACACTTCACAAAAATGAGAAGTCCATATACAAATGAAGTGAACCAATCACTACGGGAGTTATCTGTAAATTTGTTAAGTGTCACAGCATACTCACAACAGGATATGTCTGTGTATATTGTTAGGGTCACACTTCATACAAAAAGATGACGTTCTGTAGTAGCTGTTAGGTGAACACACCACGAAAATGCGGAAGTCCATATACTATGAAGAGTCCATTACTTCACTAACGGGAGTCGTCTGCTATGTTGTTAGGGTCACACTAAACAAAAAGAGAAGTCCAAATACTAAAGAAGTTAACACTTCACTACGTTAGTTAATCTGTGTTAATTTTCAAGGGTCCCACTTCCACATCGGGAGAACGCTTCTGTAATATTGTTAAGGTAACCACTAAACCAAATGTGAAGATCACTATCTCGAAGACGTGAACGCATTCACTACGGAGGACGTCCTGTATAATGTTATGGTCATACTAGAACAATAAGAGAAGTCAAAATTCACTGCAAGGTCCACACTTCACTACGGGTGACGTCCCTGTATATCTTTTAGGTGACAACTTCACAACGGGAGACGTCAGTTTATTGTTATGGACACCTACTACACAACCAGAGACGTCCATATACTATTGAAGGACACACAATCACAACGGGATACGTCTGTTATATTTGTTTATGTGACAATACTACAACAAGTAAGAAGAAGTCCAAAATACAATGAAGGTCCACATTTCACAACGAGAGTTATAGTGTAATAATAATATGGTTGACCACTTCTCACAAACGGGAGACGTCTGTAGTTTTAGTATGATGGTCACTTCGTCACTATAGGAGGAAAATCATTGTAACTAATGTTAGTTCACACTTCACAAACAAGAAGAAGTCTGTATTCTATTGTCAGGGTCACACTACATAACGGGAGACGTCCATATACATAGAGGGTCACACTTCACTAAGGGGAACGTAAATGGTATCTTGATAGCGGTCACAACTTCACAACAAGAGAAGTCCATATACAATGAAAGGTCACACTTCATACGGGATACGTCTGTATATGTTAGGGTCACACTTCACTACGGAGACGTCGGTATATTGATAAGGTCCACACTACACAACAAGAGAAGTTCTATAGAAATATGGAAGGTGATCACACTTCACTCCTAGAGACGTCTTATATATTATATAGTGTGACACTACACAACAATAGAGACGTCCCTATACTATCAAGGGTCACACTTCACAAACGGGAGACGTTATCCTGAATAAATTGTTATGGTCACACTTTAATGACGGGAGAACTTCCATATACAATGAAGGTCACACTTCCACAACAAGAGATGTCTGTTATTATTTGTTAGAGTCACACTAAACTACGAGAGAAGTCCGATATCTTGTGAAGGTCACACTTCATAACGGGGAGAGCGTCTGTATATTGATAGGGTCACACTTCACGACGGGAGACGTCTGTTTATGGTTAGGGTCACACTACACAACAAATCAATATCAATATACTATGAAGGTCACACTTCACTACAAGAGAGCTCTGTATTTTTTTAGGTTGGTCACACTATCCGCCTAACGGGAAACGTCTTGTAATATGATTAGGGTCACACTAAACGAAACGAGAGAAGTCCTATATACTATGAAGGTCCACACTTCGCTAAGGGGAGACGTCTGTATAATGGTTAAGACGTCACACTAACGACAACGAGAGAAGTCCCATATACACATGGAAGTGTCATACTTTCACTACGGAGACGTGCTGTATATTGTTTAGGTCACATCTACACAACAAGGAGTAAAAGTCTAGAAACTATGACGGTCACACATCACGTACGGGAGGACTTTTACTGTCAATATATGTTATGGTCATACTACACAATAAGAGAAGTCCATATACAATGAAGGGTAACAATTTCACAACGGAGACGTCTGTATATTGGTTAGGTGTGACACTTTCACAACGGGAGACCTCAGTAAATTGTTGATGTCATACAACACATAAAATATAGAAAAAGTACCATATAACTAATGGCAAGTCACACTTTCACAACGGGAGTCTTCTGTATATTGTTCAGGGTCACACTACACAACAAGAGAAGTCCATATACTATATGAAGTGGTCACCTATCACTACGGGAGACGTTCTGTATATTGTTAAGGGTCACACTACCCACAAAAAGAGAAGTCCAAATACAGATGAAGTGTCACACTTCACTTTCGAGTATTAGTCGGTTTAGTGGTTAGGGACATACAAACCCCACAAACAAGTGACAGTCCAATATATTATGAGAAGGTAACACTTCGTTACGAGTGGACGTCTCGTTTTTCTGTTAAGGTTCACAGCTACACAACAAGAGAAGTCCATATACTATGAAGGATCCAAACTGTCCATTACAGGAGGGACGTTCTGTATATTGATAGGGTCTCACTTTAACATACATTGGAAGACTTCCATATCAATCAGAAGGTTATACTTCACAACGGGGGATTTCTGTAGATAAGTTTCTAGGGTCACACTACCCAACCACGAGTAAGTCAATATACTATGAAGGGGTCACACTTCACTACGGTAGACGTCTGTATTATTGTTAAGGGTCACACTACACAACAAAAGTGAAGTCTATATACTATGAAGTACTTCACTAAGGAGTAATCTCTGTATTCTATGAAGGTCACACTTCACAACGGGAGACGTCTGTATATTGTTAGGGTCACACTACACAACAAGAGAAGTCCATATACTATGAAGGTCACACTTCACTACGGGAGACGTCTGTATATTGTTAGGGTCACACTTCAAACAAGAGAGTCAATCCCGTATGTGAAGG
Source organism: Argopecten irradians (assembly GCF_041381155.1). Lineage (NCBI taxonomy): Eukaryota > Metazoa > Mollusca > Bivalvia > Pectinida > Pectinidae > Argopecten > Argopecten irradians. The sequence goes on along the minus strand of NC_091148.1, from coordinate 15,735,749 downwards.
TCACACTTCATACGGGAGACGTCTGTATGTTAGGGTCACACTTCACAACGGAGACAGTCTACTATGAAGTGTACACTTCACTACGGGAGATGGACTTGTATATTGTTAGTGTCACACTAACAACAAGAGAAGTCCATATACTATGAAGGTCACACTTCACTACGGGAGACGTCTCTGTATATTGTTAGGGTCACCTTAACAATATACAGAGAATTCAGTCTATACTATGAAGGTCACACTACGGGAGACGTCTGTATATTGTTAAGGGTCACACTACACAACAAGAGAAGTCCATATACTATGAAGGTCACACTTCACTACGGGAGACGTCTGTATATTGTTAGGGTCACACTACACAACAAGAGAAGTCCATATACTATGAAGGTCACACTTCACTACGGGAGACGTGTATATTGTGGGTACACTATCCATATAAGGGTCACACTTCATTACACACTTCTCTTATATTGTAGTATGAGAAGTCGTCTCCGTAGTGAAGGTCACACTTCACTACGGGAGACGTCTGTATATTTTAGTGTGACTACACTAACAATATCCATATACTCCCGTAGTGAAGTGTCACACTTTCACTACGTTATGAGACGTCTGTATATTGTGTTAGTGTGACACTATGTGACAATCTGGGATTATAATTTAAACCATGTGCAATATCAATCAACAAGACTGAGGGATTTAGGAATGAAATTATTTGTTATATAGTTCGGAAATCAAAATCAAAGAGAAATCTTAAGAGAAACTACATAGTAGATGATAATGGAAATGTTGTAAATCAAAAGTGTGGTAGCGTGTACACACACAAAAAAACAAGGTTGTTTTCAGAAAAGACGGAAATTTGGAAGTTTAATCCTGTTAGATATGTGTTATAATGAGTGAATTCAAAAAAAGAAGTACAACTTGCTTACTGGCGATATATACAGAAATTCTCGTGTGAAGTGTTATTATTCATGCATCAAAAGAGTAAATAGAAATAGTACTTCAAATTTCATTGTTGAGTTGCATTTTTTATCTGAAAATTTTGGATAATTAAAATTATGAGATTATTCCAGCTCAGGATCGTGTGAGTGCAAGTCGTTAACATATATGTATTGGATTATTGCCCGTGAGCAACAATTACTCAACCTCATTGTGTAACTCTGACCATATGTTACCTTTCAACTGTCTTCTATAAGTGACTGTTTGAGTGTATTAGAGTCACATATAAGACAGTTATAAAGGTAACTCTTTAGGACAGTTTACAGGTAATCGGTCCCCATAATACTTGGAGTTTAGAAGTACAGAAAACTACAATAATATGACATCACCAAGATATGATTATTAAGATTTTTGGTGAGTGATTTTGATCATAATGTTTTTTAAATATTTGTTCATCTTAATTTACATTTCTCAATCTTATAGTATATTCAACTCGACAAGGCTAGACAATTAATAGTTTTCCATAGAAATTTTTTGAAAGAAGAAACCTCTTAATTAAGTTTTATGTTATGGTATTGTTCAATAGTTCACTCTTTTTATGATCTAAATTACTGGAAATTTATACATATAATACATTTCAAAAGAGTTATTAAATCGAGTAGTTGGGATGGTCTGGTCGTGCTTCCATACACTAAATTGTAATAAAACTAATTTATGGATTGTAAATTGTTGAATAGCATTGATAAATAGATGTTATAATTAGTGTTTGCCTAAACGGTTCACATTGAGTTTTTGAACCCTAAATATAAAAGACATGGAAAATTGACTTCTCCCGTTGTGTAGTGTGACCATAACAATATTCAGTACGTCTCACGTAGTGAAGTGTGACCTTCATAGTATACTAGACTTTGTCCCAACAATATACAGTTCCCGTTTAGTGTGACTCCCAAACCAATATACAGGACGTCTCCGTCCGTAGTGAAGAGTGATGACCTTCATAGTAGATGGACTTCTCTTGTTGTGTTAGTGTGACCTTAAACAATATACAGACGTCTCCCGTAGCGAAGTGTGACCTTCAGTAGTATATTGAACTTCTCTCGTTGTTTAGATGTGACCCATAACAATATACAGAAGTCTCAGTGAAGTGTGTCCTTCAATAGCGAGGAACGTCTTGTGAGTGTTCGACCCTAAAAAATACAGACGTCTCCCGTAGTGAAGTGTGACCTTCATAGTATATGGACTTCTCTTGTTGTTTAGTGTGACTCCCTAAACAATATAACAGACGTCTCCCCGTAGTGAAGTGTGACCTTCATATATATTGGACTTCTCTTGTATGTGTAGTGTGACCCTAACAATATACAGACGTCATGTCCCGTAGTGAAGGTGTGACCTTAACAATAGTATATGACTTCTCATATATTAGGATTATGTGTGTAAGTGTGACCCCTAACAATATACAGACGTCTCCCGTAGTGAAGTGTGACCTTTCATAGTATGTATTTGACTTCTCTTGTTGTGTTGTGTGACCCTGACCATTAGTGTGACCCTAACAATAATATACAGACGATCTCCCGTAGTGAAGTGTGACCTTCATAGTATATGGACTTCTCCAGTTGTGGTAAAGTGATGACCCTAACAATATAACAAGAGTGAAGGTCCCTCCCGTAGTTAGAAATGTGACCATTCATAATATATGGACTTCTCCATTGTTGTTGTGAAGTGTGACCCTAAACAATATACAGACGTCTCCCGTAGTGAAGTGTGACCTTCATAGTGAATATTGGACTCTCGGTATATCGGATTTCTTGTGTAGTGTGACCTTTAACAATATACAGACGTCCCGTTGTGATGTGTATACATGACCGTAGTCATGTCGTGAATATGGACTCTGCTCTCCTCGTGTTGAAGTGTGACCCTAACAATATACAGACGTCTCCCGTAGTGAAGTGTGACCTTCATAGTATATGGACGCATCTCTTGTTTGTGTAGTGTGTTGACCTAACAATAATATGAGACGTCCTCCCGACGTAGTGAAGTGTGGACCTTACATAGTATATGGACTTCTCTTGATGTGTTCGAGTGTGACCTATAACAATATACAAGACGTTCTCCCGTAGTGAAGTGGTGACCTTCATAAGTATATGGACTCATCTCTTGTTTGTTGTAGTGTGACCCTAACAATATACAGACGGTATACCGTCTTCCCGAAGTGATCAGTTAATATGACCCTTCATTTGTATATGGACTTAACAATATTCAGACTGTCTCTCGTAGGAATAGTAGTGACCCTGACATATATGGACTTATACCTAACAATACAGACGTCCGTAGTGAAGTGTGACCTTTCATAGTATATGGACTTCTCTTATGTTGTGAGTAGTGTGACCCTAACAATATACAGACGTGTGACTCGACTCCGTTGTGAAGTGTGTGACCCAATCATAGTATATGGACTTCTCTTGTTTGTGTAAGTGTGACCTTAAACAATATATGGACTTCTCTCTTGTTGTGTAGTGTGACCTTAACAGTATACAGTGACGCGTCTCTCGTAGTGGACTGCTTGTGTAGTGTGTGACCCCCTAACAGTATATACAGACGTCTCCCGTAGTGAAGTGTGACCCTAAAACAATAGTATAGACGTCTCCCGTAAATGTGAAAGTGTGACCTTCTAATAGTATAATGGACTCTGAAAATTATTGTGTAGTGTGAACCCTAAACAATATACAGACGTCTCCCCCGTAGTGAAGTGTTGTGTGACCCTTCATAATAATATGTGGACGTCTCTTGTTGTGTAGTGTGACCCTAACACAAAGTATACAGACGGTCTCCCGTAGTGTGCGAAATAGTATGCTGACCTTTGCATAGTATATGGACTTTCTCTTGTTTGTATAGTGTGACCCTAACAATATACAGACGTCTTCCGTAGTGACGTGTGACCTCATAGATATATGTAGTGAAGTGTGACCTTACATAGTTAATGGACGTTCCTAGTGGGAAGTTGTGTTTAACCTTGATGTAATAGTGTGACCTCCTAACAATATACAGACGACGTCTCCCGTAGTGAAGTGTGACCTATTCGCAATCATATGGATACTCCCCGTTGTATGGTACGTAATGACTTTTCATTACAACGTTTAAAAAATCGTGAACGTAGTTTCTTGTTGTGTAAGTGTGACCCTTTAAACATTACAGTATATAGTAGACCGACTGTTTATGGACTCTTGTAGTGAAGTTTCAGACGTGACCTTAAGTTAGACAATATACAGACGTCTAGCGTTGACCCGTAGTGTTGTGTGACCCTTCATAGTACTATGGACTTCTCTTGTTTGTGTAGTTAGTGGTGTCCCTAACAATATACAGACGTCTCCCCCGTTGTGAAGTGTGGACCTTCATCCCCTCCGTATGAAGTGTGACTTCCTCGTAGTTGTGAAGTAGTGTGGTTTACCCTAAACATATATAACAGACATCTCCCGTTGTGATTGTTGTGACACTTCCTTGAGTTTATGGAATCGTCTCTATGTTCCGTTTAAAGTGGTGACCCTAACAAATTTACAGACGTCTCCCGTAGTGTAAGTGTGACATACATAGTATATGGACTCTCTTGTATGGTTAGTGTGAACCTAACAATATACAGACGTCTCCCGTAGTGAAAGTTGTTGTACCTTCCATAGTATATAGAACTTCTCTTGTTTGTTGTGTAGTGTGACCCCTAAAAATATACAGATATCTCTCGTAGTGAAGTGTGATCTTCATAGTATAAATCGGACTTCTCTTCGTTTGTGTATGTGTGACCCCTTAACAATATAACATACGTCTTCCCGTAGTGATGTGTGTCCTTCATCAGTAGTATACAGACTTTCTCTTTATTGTGTGTAGTGTGACCCTAACAATATACAGACTGTCTCCCGTAGTTGGAAGTGTGACCCTTCATAGTATATGGACTTCTCTTGTTGTGTAGTGTGACCCTAACAATATACAGACGTCTCCCGTTGTTGAAGTGTGGACCTTCAATAGTCAAATTGACGTCTCCCGTAGTGAATAGTGTGACTTAGACATATACTGGACGTTTCCCTAGCGAATAGTATGGACCCTAAAATATACAGACGTCTCCCGTAGTGAAGTGTGACCTTCATTAGTATATTGACTGTTCTCCGTTGTTTGTAGTGTGACCCTAACAATAATACAGACGTACTCCCGTAGTGAAGTGTGACCTTCATAGTAATATGACTTCTCTTGTTGTGTAGTGTGACCCTAACAATATACAGACATCTCCCGTGGCGAAGTGTGTACATTCTAGTGAATTGTGACCTTACTCATTGTATAGTGTGACCCTAACCTGTATACTGACGTTCTCCGTTGTTTAGCGTGAAGTGTGACCCTAACAATATACAGACGTTCTCCCTAGTGAAGTGTGACCCTTCATAGTATATGGACTTCATCTCTTATGTTGTGTAGTGTGACCCTAACAATATACAGACGTCTCCCGTAGTGAAGTGTGACCTTCATAATAATAGACTTCTCTCGTTGTTTAGTGTGACCGCTAAACAATAAACAGACAACTCTCCGTTGTGAAGTGTGATTCATTGTCATATGGTACGTCTCCCGTTGTGAAGTGTGACCCCTAACAATATACAGGACGTCTCCGTAGTGAAGTGTGTGACCTTCATAGTATATGGACTTCTCTTGTTGTGTAGTGTGACCCTAACAATATACAGACGTCTCCCGTTCTGTGAAGTGTGAACTTCATAATATATTTGGACTTCTCTTGTTGTTTAGTGTGACCTAACAGTAGTACAGATGGACTTCTCGTTTGTGTATAGTGTGACCCTCATCAATATACACGACGTCTCCCGTTGTGTGCCGGTAGTGTGACCCTAACAATATACAGACGTGTCTCCCGATTGTGAAGTGTGACCTTCATAGTATATGGACTTCTCTCTCTTGTTGTTTAGTGTGACCCTAACAATATACAGACGTCTCCCGTAGTGAAGTGTGACCTTCATAGTATATGGACTCTCTTGTTGTGTAGTGTGACCATAACAATATACAGTACGTCTCCCGTTAGTGAAGTAATACGTCTCTCCCCCCTTCATAAAATACCAGACGTTGTGATAGTGTGGACCCTAAATAATATACAGACGACGTCCTCCCGTAGTGAAGTGTGACCTTCATAGTATATGGACTTCTCTTATTGTATAGTAGTGTGACCCTAACAATATACAGACGTCTCCCGTAGTGAAGTGTGACCTTCATAGTATATGGACTTCTCTTGTTGTGTAGTGTGACCCTAACAATATACAGACGTCTCCCGTAGTGAAGTGTGACCTTCATAGTATATGGACTCTCTTGTTGTGTAGTGTGACCCTAACAATATACAGACGTCTCCCGTAGTGAAGTGTGACCCTAACAATATACAGACGTCTCCCGTAGTGAAGTGTGACCCTAACAATATACAGACGTCTCCCGTAGTGAGTGTGAACTTCATAGTATAAGTGACTTCTCTTGATGTATAGGTTTTGACCTTAACAACTTACTGACTCTTCTCCCGATTGTGAAGTGTAGACCCTAAAACAATATACAGACGTAACTCCCGTAGTGAAAGTGTGACCTCTTCATAGTATATGGACTCTCTGTAGTTTGTGATAGTGTGACCCTAACAATATACAGACATCTCCCCTGTTGTGAAGTGTGTGACCTTAACTTCAATATACAGACTTCTCCCGTTGTGAAGTGTGACCTTCACAATATACAGACGTCTCATCCCGTAGTGAAGTGTGACTCTAACAATATACTAACGTATACCGTGGAAGTGTGACCTTCTCTTGTATAGTGGAATCTCTTGTTGTTCCTTGTGTGACCCTAACAATATACAGACGTCTCCCGTTGTGAAGTGTGACCCTATCATTTTACAGAGTATACAGACGTCTGACTCATCATCGTATGTATGGTCTCTCTGTGTGTGTAGTGACACCAAACAATATTATACAGACGTCTCTCCCCGTAGTGAAGTGTGACCTCTTCATAGTAATATAGACTTCTCTTGTTGTGTAGTGTGACCCTAACAATATACAGACGTCTCCCCCACGTAGTGAAGTGTGACCTTCATAGTATATGGACTTCTCTTGTTGTGTAGTGTGACCCTAAACATATACAGACGTCTCCCGTTGTGATGTGTGTACCTTCACATAGTATATTGGACGTCTCATGTTTTGTTGTGAAGTGTGACCCTAACAATTTACAGACGTCTCCCGTAGTGAAGTTTGATGACCTTCTTCGCAACAATATATATGGACTTCTCATGTTGTGTAGTGTGACCCTATCACAATATACAGAACGTCTCCCGTAAGTGTGAGTGTGGACCTTCATAGTATATGGACTATCACCTGTTGTGAAGTGTGACCCTAACAATATATACAGACGTCTCCCGTAGTGAATGTGTGACCTTAACAATAGTAGATATACTCCGAAGTGTGACTTCTCTTGTTGTGAAGTGTGACCCTAACAATATACAGACGTCTCCCGTAGTGAAGTTTGACCTTCATAGTATATGGACTTCTCTTGTTGTGTAGTGTGACCCTAACAATATACAGACGTCTCCCGTAGTGAAGTGTGACCTTCATAGTATATGGACTTCTCTTGTTGTGTAGTGTGACCCTAACAATATACAGACGTCTCCCGTAGTGAAGTGTGACCTTCATAGTATATGGACTCTCTTGTTGTGTAGTGTGACCCTAACAATATACTGACGTCTCCCGTTGTGAAGTGTGACCCTAACAATATACAGACGTCTCCCGTAGTGAAGTGTGACCTTCATAGTATATGGACTTCTCCCGTTGTGTAGTGTGACCCTAACAATATACAGACGTCTCCCGTAGTGAAGTGTGACCTTCATAGTATATGGACTCTCTTGTTGTGTAGTGTGACCTATAACAATAGTGCACGTGTGACAGACGTCTCCCGTTTGTAAAGTGTGACCTATCAATATTACAGAACGTCTCTCCGGTGGAAGACGTGTGTCCTTTCATGTGTACTTTGTGTGTAGTGTTAACTTAAACAATATTCAGACGTAAAGTGTGACCTTCATAGGTATATGACTTCTCCCGTTGTGTTAGTGTGACCCCTAACAATATACAGACGTCTCCCGTTGTGAAGTGTGACCTTCTTAGTTTATGGACTTCTCTTGTTGTGAAGTGTCAGTGTGACCCTAACAATATACAGACGTCTCCGTAGTGAAGTGTGACCTTTCGATTATATAAGGAACTTCTCTTGTTGTGTAGTGTTGACCCAATATACATGTTGTGAAGTGTCACCCTAACAATATACAGACGTCTCTCGTAAGTGAAGTGTGACTTCATAGTATATGGACTTCTCTTGTTGTGTAGTGTGACCCTAACAATATACAGACGTCTCCCGTAGTGAAGTGTGACCTTCATAGTATATGGACTTCTCTTGTTGTTTAGTGTGACTTTAACAATATACAGACGTCTCCCGTAGTGAAGTGTGACCTTCATAGTATTATGGACTTCTTTGTTGATGTGTGAATTGTACAATATACAGTCGTTGTGTGAAGTGTGACCTTCATAGTAATATGGATCTTCTCTTGTTGTGAGTGTGACCCTAACAATATATAAGACGTCTCCCGTAGTGAAGTGTGACCTTCATAGTATATGGACTTCTCTTGTTGTTGAGCTAGTGTGACCCTAACAATATACAGACGTCTCCCGTAGTGAAGTGTGACCTTCATAATATATGGGACTTAACTCGTTGTGTTGTAAGTGTGACTTCTAGTTATGACTTCCTAACAATATACAGACGTCTCCCGTAGTGAAGTGTGACCCTTCATACACAATAAATCCCGTATTGAAGTGTTAACTTCATTGTATATGGACTTCTCTTGTTGTGTAGTGTGACCCTAACAATATATACAGAACTGTCTCCCGTAGTGAAGTGTGACCCTTCATAATATATAGACTTCTCTTGTTGTGTAGTGTGACCCAATAACAATATACAGACGTCTCCCGTAGTGAAATGTGACCCTTCATAGTATATGGACTTCTCCTTGTTGTGAAGTGTGACCCTAACAATATACAGACGTCTCCCGTAGTGAAGTGTGACCTGTACTTCATATAGTATATGGACTTCTCCGTTGTTGTGTAGTGTGGACACCTAACAATATACAGGACGTCTCCCGTAGTGAAAGTGTGACCTTCATAGTATATGGACTTCTCTTGTTGTGTAAGTGTGACCACTAACAATATACAGACGTCAAACCGTAGTGAAGTGTGACCTTCATAGTATATGGACTTCTCTTGTTGTGTAGTGTGACCCTAACAATATACAGACGTCTCCCGTAGTGAAGTGTGACCTTCATAGTATATGGACTTCTCTTGTTGTGTAGTGTGACCCTAACAATATACAGACGTCTCCCGTAGTGAAGTGTGACCTCCCGTAGTGAAGTGTGACCTTCATAGTGTAACAATATACAGACGTCTCCCGTAGTGAAGTGTGACCTTCATAATATATGGACTTCTCTTGTTGTGTAGTGTGACCTTAACAATATACAGACGTCTCCCGTAGTGAAGTGTGACTTTTCGTTGTATATGGACTTCTCTTGTTGTGAAGTTTGACCCTAACAATATACAGACGTCTCCCGTAGTGAAAGTGTGACCTTCATAGTATATGGACTTCTCTTGTTGTGTAGTGTGACCTTAACAATATACAGACGTCCTCCCGTAGTGAAGTGTGACCTTCATAGTATATGGACTTCTCTTGTTGTGTAGTGTGACCCTTAACAATATACAGACGTCTCCCGTAGTGAAGTGTGACCTTCATAGTATATGGACTTCTCTTGTTGTGAAGTGTGACCCTAACAATATACAGACGTCTCCCGTAGTGAAGTGTGACCTTCATAGTATATAGACTTCTCTTGTTGTGTAGTGTGACCCTAACAATATACAGACGTCTCCCGTAGTGAAGTTGACCTTCATATAATATGGACTTCTCTTGTTGTGTAGTGTGACCCTAACAATATACAGACGTCTCATAGTGAAGTGTGACTTCATAGTATATAGACCTTCTTTTTGTATAGTGTGACCCTAACAATATACAGACGTCTCCCGTAGTGTGTGTAGTTCATAGTATATGACCCTATCAATGACCCTAACAATATAACTCCCGTAGTGAAGTGTTAACTTCATAGTATATGGACTTCTCTTTGTTGTGTAGTGTGACCCTAACAATATACAGACGTCTCCCGTAGTGAAGTGTGACCTTCATAGTATATAGACTTCTCTCGTTGTTTAGTGTGACCCTAACAATATACAGACGTCTCCCGTAGTGAAGTATGACCTTCATAGTATATGGACTTCTCTTGTTGTGAAGTGTGACCCTAACAATATACAGACGTCTCCCGTAGTGAAGTGAGAACTTCATAATATATAGACTTCTCTTATTGTGTAGTATGACCATAACAATATACAGACGTCTCCCGTAGTGAAGTGTGACCTTCATAGTATATGGACTTCTCTTGTTGTGAAGTGTGACCCTAACAATATACAGACGTCAAACGTAGTGAAGTGTGACCTTCATAGTATATGGATGTCTCCCGTTTTAAAGTGTGACCCTAACAATATACAGACGTCTCCCGTAGAGAAGTGTGACCTTCATAGTATATGGACTTCTCTTGTTGTGTAGTGTGACCCTAACAATATACAGACGTCTCCCGTAGTGAAGTGTGACCTTCATAGTATATGGACTCTCTTGTTGTTTAGTGTGACCCTAACAATATACAGACGTCTCCCGTAGTGAAGTGTGACCTTCATAGTATATGGACTTCTCTTGTTGTGTAGTGTGACCCTAACAATATACAGACGTCTCCCGTTGTGAAGTGTGACCTTCATGGTATATGGACTTCTCTTGTTGTGTAGTGTGTGACCTTGACAATATACAGACGTCTCCCGTTGTGAAGTGTCACCCTAACAATATACAGACGTCTCCCGTAGTGAAGTGTGACCTTCATTGTATATGGACTTCTCTTGTTGTGTGTAGTATGACCCTAACAATATACAGACGTCTCCCGTAGTGAAGTGTGACCTTCGTTGTATATGGACTTCTCTTGTTGTGAAGTTTGACCTTAACAATATACAGACGTCTCCCGTAGTGAAGTGTGACCTTCATAGTATATGGACTTCTCTTGTTGTGTAGTGTGACCTTGACAATATACAGACGTCTCCCGTAGTGAAGTGTGATCTTCATAGTATATGGACTTCTCCCGTTGTGTAGTGTGACCCTAACAATATACAGACGTCTCCCCAGTGAAGTGTGACCTTCATAATATATAGACTTCTCTTATTGTGTAGTGTGACCCTAACAATATACAGACGTCTCTCGTAGTGAAGTGTTCACTTCATAGTATATGGACTTCTCTTGTTGTGTAGTGTGACCCTAACAATATACAGACGTCTCCCGTAGTGAAATGTGACCTTCATAGTATATGGACTCTCTTGTTGTTTAGTGTGACCCTAACAATATACAGACGTCTCCCGTAGTGAAGTGTGACCTTCATAGTATATGGACTTCTCTTGTTGTGTAGTGTGACCCTAACAATATACAGACGTCTCCCGTAGTGAAGTGAGAACTTCATAATATATAGACTTCTCTTATTGTGTAGTATGACCCTAATTAATATACAGACGTCATCCCGTAGTGAAGTGTGACCTTCATAGTATATAGACTTCTCTCGTTGTTTAGTGTGACCCTAACAATATACAGACGTCTCCCGTAGAGAAGTGTGAGCTTCATAGTATATGGACTTCTATTGTTGTGTAGTATGACCCTAACAATATACAGACGTCTCCCGTTGTGAAGTGAGAACTTCATAATATATAGACTTCTCTTATTGTGTAGTATGACCATAATAATATACAGACGTCTCCCGTAGTGAAGTGTGCCTTTCATAGTATATGGACTTCTCTTGTTGTGTAGTGTGACCCTAACAAATATACAGACGTCTCCCGTAGTGAAGTGTGACCTTCGTTGTATATGGACTTCTATTGTTGTGAAGTGTGACCTTAACAATATACAGACGTCTCCCGTTGTGAAGTGTCACCCTAACAATATACAGACGTCTCCTGTAGTGAAGTGAGAACTTCATAATATATAGACTTCTCTTATTGTGTAGTATGACCATAACAATATACTGACGTCTCCCGTTGTGAAGTGTGACCCTAACAATATACAGACGTCTCCCGTAGTGAAGTGTGACCTTCATAGTATATGGACTTTCTTGTTTTGTATTATGACCATATACAGACGTCTCCCGTTGTGAAGTGTTCACCTTATAGTATATGGACTTCTATTGTTGTTTAGTGTGACCCTAACAATATACTGACGTCTCCCGTAGTGAAGTGTGACCTTCATAGTATATGAACTTCTCTTGTTGTGTAGTGTGACTGTAACAATATACAGACGTCTCTCGTAGTGAAGTGTGACCCTAACAATATACAGACGTCTCCCGTAGTGAAGTGTGACTTTCATAGTATATGGACTCTGTTGTTGTGTAGTGTGACCTTGACAATATACAGACGTCTCCCGTAGTGAAGTGTGACCTTCATAGTATATGGACTTCTCTTTTTGTGTAGTGTGACCTTAACAATAAACAGACGTCTCCCGTAATGAAGTGTGACCTTCATTGTATATGGACTCTCTGAAGGTCACATCTCACTACGGGAGACGTCTGTATATTGTTAGGGTCACACTTCACTGCGGGAGTTATCTGTATATTGTTAGAGTCACACTTCACAACGGGAGACGTCTGTATATTGTTAGGGTCACACTATACAAAAAGAGAAGTCCATATACTATGAAGTTAACACTTCACTATGTGAGTTATCTGTGTATTGTTAAGGTCACACTACACAACAACAGAATCCATATACTATGAAAGTCACACTTCACTACGGGAGACGTCTGTATATTGTTAGGGTCACACTTCACTACGAGAGACGTCTGTATTTTGTTAGGGTCACACTAAACAACGAGAGAAGTCTATATACTATGAAGGTCACACTTCACTACGGGAGACGTCTGTATATTGTTAGGGTCACACTACACAACAAGAGAACTCCATATACTATGAAGGTCACACTTCACTACGGGAGACGTCTGTATATTGTTAAGGTCACACTAAACAACGAGAGAAGTCTATATACAATGAAGGTCACACTTCACTACGGGAGACGTCTGTATATTGTTAGGGTGACACTTCACAACGGGAGACGTCTGTATATTGTCAAGGTCACACTACACAACAAGAGAAGTCCATGTACTATGAAGGTCACACTTCACTACGGGAGACGTCTGTATATTGTTAGGGTCACACTTCACAACGGGAGACGTCAGTATATTGTTATGGTCATACTACACAATAAGAGAAGTCTATATATTATGAAGTTCTCACTTCACTACAGGAGACGTCTGTATATTGTTAGGTGACACTTCACAACGGGAGACGTCTGTATATTGTTAATGTCACACTTCACAACAAGAGAAGTCCATATACAACGAAGGTCACACTTCACTACGAGAGACGTCTGTATATTGTTAGGGTCATACTACACAACAAGAGAAGTCCATATACAATGAAGGTCACACTTCACTACGGGAGACGTCTGTATATTGTTAGGGTGACACTTCACAACGGGAGACGTCTGTATATTGTCAAGGTCACACTACACAACAAGAGAAGTCCATGTACTATGAAGGTCACACTTCACTACGGGAGACGTTTGTATATGTTTAGGGTCATACTTCACAACAAGAGAAGCCCAAATACTATGAAGGTCACAATTCACTACGGGAGACGTCTGTATATTGTTAGGGTCACACTACACAACATGAGAAGTCCATATACTATGAAGGTCATACTTCACTACGGGAGACGTCAGTATATTGTTAGGGTCACACTACACAACAAGAGAAGTCTCATTTCGTATAGTGTGACCCTAACGATATACAGACGTCTCCCGTTGGGAAGTGTGACCCTAACAATATACAGACGTCTCCCGTAGTGAAGTGTGACCTTCATAGTATATGGACTTCTCTTGTTGTGTAGTGTGACCCTAACAATATACAGACGTCTCCCGTTGTGAAGTGTGACCCTAACAATATACAGACGTCTCCCGTAGTGAAGTGTGACCTCCATAGTATATGGACTTCTCTTTTTGTGTAGTGTGACCCTAACAATATACAGACATCACCTGTAGTGAAGTGTGACCTTCATAGTATATGGACATCTCTTGTTATGTAGTGAGATCCTAACAATATACACTGTGGTAGTCAAACTGCCATATGTTTTGGGAAGACACTCACACTAGAAGGAGTTTGTGTACTGAAAGAATATATTTCGCATCAGGGTGGGTCTGTATGTTGTAGGTCACTTTCTAGTCACCACAAAACAAAGAACAGTTGCCAGGTACTGAGCGCGTGTTTTTTACCGACACGGTCTTATATGGCACTGGGTTTTAATAGGACATAGTGCTGGATAACAATCCAATGGTTCCTTACAAAGGTATTTAAATGATAATAATAATAATAATGAAACTCAAGACTTTGTCGCAAGACCTTCCTGCCTATATATGCAGATACTAAATATATACATTACCAATTTTTACAACCCAATTATTTCAATTGTATAAAGTAACGAAATAGCTGTCAATTGCTAATCGCTTATCGATGTTTTTCCCGGGCATTACGGCTTTCGATTGTGTGACATAACTAAATAGTATGCTAGACTAAATATCAATTACAACTGACATTTAATAATTTGTTAATATTTGCATTTTCGTTTCTATGTGTAGAAAGCAGAAAAATGCACAGTTTTATTATTCAAACCTGAAGCTGTGTAAAACTAGGTCACCGGTGTAAACAATGTCCGAATGTTTTATCACGCCAGTCAGAGGTCAACGTTTGTTCGAATATTTTCATTGAAAATTTGATAGTAGCTTCCTAGTTTCATTGCAGCAGAGCGAAAATGTAAATTCGTCGTTATGAGTTGTTTTCCGTTTAAATGAAGCTGATAAAATCCAATTTGCTGAACTATAATTAATTAAGGTACCAGATGATGAAACCTTCGATGTCTATTAATAGATAATGTATGTTCTATGTTTTTGTATTTCATAACCAATAGATTGCACTGAAAATGTTTTGTTGGAAATGGTGATTAATTACCCAGAAAATAAAGAAAACTTTTATTACCATTGATGTTATATTACAATGGCAATGCGATGTTTCTTTATAAATTGCTTTACTTTTGAATGTCGGTTATAAAGTATTGAAATAATGAATCAAATATATTGTTTCTCAATGTGCAAAACCCTCTCCTTTTTCTCATTTTGTTTGATTAAGGAATATGGTTTATATTTCTGTCAGGTGTCCTCGTTCATAAGTTAAGTAATATTAATGAAGTTGTGTGATGTTTTATAAAAATCGAATATCGATCTCAGTGTTATTGAAATGACATTTTGATTTAATATAATTTATGGAAGTGAATCATGAATGACTAATGAAGTGTCTGTCTTGAAGCGTCAAGATTGATAGCTCAAAGTTTTAAAATATTAGTTTATGTATACCATAATTTATACACAGAGGGCTCTTTTTAATAGTGGTATCTTTAATACTTGTATTTAAATATGTATGTATGCTAATATACATATAGGTCCTTTATATTAATGGCCGTAGTGATATATTATCACGAATTCCCTACCATTCGCATTCCAGAAGAAGCACTCGCCATTCTTTGGGATAGGTGGTTACCAAGGTTTTTCAAATAAATCTAGACAAATATAAAAGTCAAAGATTTCAGCGTCTTCTCCACAAAAAATAAGGGATCCGAATGCATGCTACAAGCATGCCAGGATAGAGGGCTTCTATTCAATATTCCTTCAATGTATTATATATCTTGATCTTAATTCTAAGGAACAATATTCAAACATGCCCAAGTTTTTACACTTCGCAATAGGTACAAATCCCAGAACTTATATTGAGACTGGCATTTAAATACTACGTTTGTTAAAATAAACGGCTTTGAAATACAATGCATCCATAGTCGTTGGAGTTTAACGATCAAGTCCTTTATAATAACTAACAGGCTCAGAGACGTAGAATGCTAGGATAAATAAGTACAAACTTTGTCTCTATCTCTATCACCTTATGACGGCCATTTGTATAGGTGTGGAGGATGTTTCTGAATGAAACATTTTCAAGCTTCCAAATCGTGGTAACCATATCTGTAGAACCACTTGGCATTTTTCCTCCAAGGCAAACTTTCCATTCCTGTAAACAAACTTTCTCTCGCGTATGATTTATTTACGCGATATTCGCAATCCAATTAAATTCGAATAGTTTCTCTCCGTGAATTAATATCTACATTAATTATATTGATAGGAATTAGCATCCGCAAATGTTTATCTTCGCGAACTTGTTTTGAAAATAAAATCGTGAATTTTTGTAGCTTCGATAGAAAACTACATTATGTGACAGTTACCATGGTATCACGGAAAGGGATGACTGAGTGTATTGGGATGCTACGTATATACTATATCTTTTCCTGTCCAATCCTGAATCGCCCTGTGATGGTGTGTTCGCTGTTTTTGTCGTTCAACCAACGTGTTCAATAGGCGATCAGGATAATCATGGTTTCAACGACAATATTTAAATCATGATAACTAATTTCTGTTCAAACTAAATTTACAGCATTCCCGATTTTCATAATTATTCCATTTTTTATAAACCACGTGCCTACTTTAGAGAATGTATATAAGAAATTAAAAAAATCACTAATTATATGATCAAGCTAATCATCTTTTGAGCAAGCCCAGAAAACCTTATTATTCAAAATCTGAAGAAAAAAACATATCCGCACACTGGAATGAGGTCTCCATGCATTATCCAACGAAAGTATCAGCTGATGGAACAAATAGATAAGATAAATTAAATTAATCAAAAAAAAAAAAAAAAATACTTTAATAGCCTAAATTGTAATTTTCGAATCGTGTTCGAACAATATGGTTATAATTTTACTAAATTAGATAAAAAGTAAATAATAGCCTTATTGTCTTTGCTTTTTTTCATATCAAGTAATTTTCTACAAATCCAAAAAATAGCACTTTTATAAATCTGACATTTGACTTTGACCGCACTGGGAAATATGCATCAAATGTACATATGTTACGTACATGTAGGTGATCCTTATCGCAATAAGACACATTTGTTTATCATAGCGCGTATGTTATTTCACTTGTTTATTTGTAAGCAATTTCCATGGGAAACAATTATTAACACTAGAAAAGGATGAATAGTGCATAGACATAGAAGTATGGAGTACTATATACAATAATAATTGTCCGTCAATTGTAAAAACCGAGTGATTCTGTAATGGTGATGAAACATCCTATTCGATATAAATTAAGTGGCGCATTCGATTTAAAGAGTTCTACTCAAATCGGTACGGGTACTGTGGACAGGTCGGACGCGCCGGCGGTTTTCGCGGACAGTTGTACATTTGACGAATCCGTGATTTATCTAGGGAACTCATAACTGAAGACCTCCCTATTCTCGCTATATTTCTCTTTACATTCCTCTTTGGTCGTATGGTAATTCTGCCATTCTGAGAAAATGCCTGGAATATTAAAAAAGAAAATGAAAATTAGATACGATAAAAGCCAAATGGAAACGAAACAGTTGTTTGTAAGATAAATGTATATGGAATAATTCTGTTGTGTTTGGTTACAATAAAATTGGAATTCTTGCCATTTTATAGTATTAATCACTGAATCATGCTGTCAAAACACATAATAAGCACGTCATGTGCAAATCTGAAGTATAGCAATGTTATAACCCTATTAGACAGGGTTTCGCGTTTAATTGAACAATCGAATTGACCAATCAAATTATCATATAAAGAATGCTTAGCATAGCATTAATTGGGTGAATAGCACATTGACAAAATCCCAAATTCTAAACAATTTCAAGTTTAAAAACACGGTGAGTGAGATACTCCATACATCATCATACTTAGATGGATCTTAAATGAGAACATGTTGCTTGAATCCCTTTAACCATGCTTAAACAGTTGATCCAAACTCGCATAAGGTAATAATACGATAACCAGACAGCTTCACGAACTAGTCAAATTGAGAACAGTGCATCGCAAAGGTCATAAAAACAAGAACATTTGTGATGCATGAGATGTATATATACCTTCCAATAAAGTGTAACTACCTGGTACTATGCCTACCGGAGTGAGGTTAGTGATATGTGTTTTAACCAGTTTTTTCTCAACACATCATCGATATTCCAGGGGTTACTATCACAGTATATATATCCACCCCTGGACTACATCATAGCAAAAACAGAAGGCAGTTCAGGAAAAAAAACACTTGTACAATCATGTCCCTCATATTAGTTAATTTTTATGTACATAGGAGGACCAGACTATCTGTCTCATCTCTCGTGGCACACAAAGCCTTCAGGTTTGCTTTACAGTGATATTAACCCATGGAGTATCGATGATGTTTCAACAAGGATAATTCTATTAATCTTACAGTTGGTCCGTAGTGCATGATGCTGAGGTAATCATAAGGCGTCTCCCTCTCTAAGGAGCTGTATCTGTTCCAGGGAATCCTGTTCAGATGGTACCAAAAGTATGGGGAGATGTTACTGTACAGGATCCGAACGTTGCTGTTCCTATTAGGGGCTGTGTGCTCGTGGTACAGGCCAAGGGCGTGAAGAAGTTGGTGGGTAAATATCCTTGTCTGTTGAAAAAACACATTTTATGACATTAACATTTGATAATTTCGGAAAATTATATAACGTAAGAAGTGATTTACCTTTCAAACATCCGTCATAAGAGGCAGGCTTCATATATAAAATGCTAGATTATTACACAAAGAAAGTGGTTCAAAAGTTAAATGCATAAAGAATTTGATGGATTGATATTTTTTTGTCTGTAAAAGGCCAAACGCGAATACTCTTAAACTAGATGATTACCGAGTGCGATTACATATTGCGTAATTCTTGTGTGAATGGAATTCGCAAAATTTAATTGCCGCGAAGACGTTACAAAATTAAACAATAACCAGTCAAACTTTAAAATGCGGAATAAAGTTGTCGTGAAAATCAGTTGTTTCACTGAAATCAACAATTTCGGAAAGGTGGAATTTTTTATTTATTTTCATTTTACAAAAAAATGTTTTATTCAAAATTACATTTTATGCAATGTATATTCCTTTCGTAGAAGACTTTCACACACTTTCCATTTACATCAAGCTTACATCTCTCTTTCTTTATTACAAACTAAACAATCACAATAAATAACCACACAACCTACCTACTTAATGTAACTACAGCCGTATTTTTTATACAAGAAAACAAAAATAAGAACAGGGCAGACAATCTTTATCGTAAAAAATAGAAGAGAAACAACTCTCTTCCACAGAAAATGCTTCCATAGAAATTTTAATTGGGAATATTGTACCCTTTCACACATCACTACACAAAATAGTCTGAAACCGGATTAATACATAGAGATGTGTTTTGATGGTAAAATGTTGTACAGTCAAAGATGTGTATGTACAACCAACAAAGCAAAAGAACAAGAAAATGTCTTTTACATAATCCCCATTGTTCATGGAACCAAGGTGGCAATGTAAATTAAGTTATTGTTATGCAACTGGTTTCACATAAAATGATTTTCGCTAAGCCAGGCTTTATTGTGATTGGTACCTTTAAAGTTGTTCAATATCATTAGTCATTCTATAGTTCCTACTATCGGATATGAATTGTACTTACTGTACGACACTTTGGTGCCATCAACAGGTCTTGGAATCGCTGATTTTTTGATCGTCGAATGTTTCGTCCAATGAATGATGCACATCTGAAAATATACGTTCACTTCATTATTTGATTTTCCTTTCTTTGTTATGCAAATATACAATATATTATTGTCGATTTCTTTAACATTACGCGATAATAAATTAATAATACGCACAGTTTAGCAACTAACGGATGCTATATGTTTATTTAATCTCTAACTATATCTAGACATAGGAAATAGCAACTAGAACTGCTTTAGAGAATTTTTTCTAATGTTGTTGTTTTGACATTTGAATTTAAATGACGTTAGACTATGGTTATCCATTTCCAATTGGGCGGACAAACAACATGTCTGCTTCAAACACTAGGGTTATTTTCTTATTATTTTTTTTTTGTATGTGACATGCAAGCTTTCCAGCTGTGAAACGGCAGTACTACACATATACTTGTCAAAAACTTAAAGTTATTCTAGAAAAATTAAAAAATTAAAAGGTAAATCCCATTTTCATCGTTAGAGTTACAATATCATCTTAAATACCTTCTTCTATTTCTGATCCTAATATGAGGCTCTCCTCGGGCCGCTTCTGCTCTTGTTATGATCCGGAAACACACACATGTATCACGTGATATCCGGTTCATGGCCGCTTGCATCTCTCTCTTTTGTCCACGAGCTTAAAAACAAAGGAATAAATGAATTACTTTTATTTTTACTTTTCATCTATTTAAGGTGGTTGTCTTACATACCCCGAAATTTTCTCGTAGTTCAAAATTCGTTACACTTGTTCTATTAAGTAAGCATGGATTTCTGTCACAGTTTCGAAGAAATTGAACCTGACGTTCTTTTTTTTGATTTGATTTTTCAAATTGCCATTTTTAAACATTTTTTTTTCATATTTGATGTACGTAAAAAATAGTATTCTGAAATGACGCTGTTATTAATGCTAGTATTTCTAAAACTAATAAAAAAATATTCATAACTTTAAACGGGATAATTTAAAAAAAAAAGTATTATTAACTTGTCAACATGTAATATTCGTTATTTCAGCTAGGTCCTCTTACAAGATCATAAATTTACGTATGATAAATGCCTCATCAAGATAAATGCATATGTAATTAAAACGGCAAATATGACTTTGATGTAAACTTAATATTTATACAGTTGGTTTGAAACAATAAAAAAACTTTACAAGTCATGACCTTGTTTCTTGTTTGAAAATCACCAATGTTTTGATTGAATATACCCTCAAGTACAGTGTAATCTGCATCTGGGTGGAAATTCTATAACTCGGAGTAATGGTAATTTTAAGGATCTGGTCCCAGTTGTTTAAAATGTGATTACACTAATCTTAGTTTAACCATTATTCTCAATTCATGATGTAATCATTGTTTCGACAATATTCTGCTATTTTGTATGAGTACTTTTTATTATTTCTTTCAATTCTGTACCCGTTCGAAAACATAGGTGAAAATGTAATTACAGAAAATTCGAATTGAAAATTTGTTACTAAGCTATTTACCGTTAAAACAACTGGGATATGATACTGATACTCATTCTATTTCACAGGACATTCACTTATAGGCAGATTACCATATTCACGTATTTTTATCCCCATGTATGTTGTATATACCGACTTAAAACAGTATGTGTGGGACAAAATGAGGTGTTGATTTTTCTGTTTTGTTTTTATTTTCCAATTCGTCGACTGAACTTTCTTTTGAGATAATGTTAAAACTGAAGAAAAGGCATTATTATGCACCTTTACAAACCGAAATATGGGTTATTTGTGCTCTAGAATATGTTGCTAAATTATGACATGATCAAACGAATACAACATGAACTATATATTCATAGTGTAGAATTTAAGTGGTGTCAAAGGCACCATGAAAATTACATAAATACACAGTTATAGTAATTTAATAAAGTATAAAACATATCCGCATTTTCTAATCATGAAATCACAAAAAAAGTCTTCAAAACTGTTTCAAAACAGTAAGGATGTTCTACTTACAGTATTGAAAAAATTGTAGTGGTGGCCATAATTTATGCTGTAGCATGTCTTGCTATGATAGTTTTTGTGATATTGGTTTTTGTAAATATCCTATATTGCCGTGTGTCTTGATTATATTGTGTACATGAGGAATAAGAATGAAGGTCAGGTAACATTTCGAGCATTCTCGATATTCCAGGGGTTACTATCACTGTTGTTATATCCACCCCTGGACTATAACGTAGCAAAACTGAAGGCAACAGAACACACATGCAATTCGGTTCTTTGTTCTTCAACAAAAGAATATAATAACGGTATATCATATGTCTTTAAAGTTGGTCGTTAAACAAAGCCTTTTACTGGGCTATAATTGGTCAGGGTTTTTTTCCCAAAACTGCCTTCAGTTTGACTATGACATAGCCCAAACATAATTTCTAGGGTACATTTCCGGAACAGTATTCCTTTAGTTGTTTACAACCTTAGTAATTTGTTTGAAATTGCATTATAATTTTTTTGCTCCAAAATCATTTTCCATAATTTCGCTAAGCCTTACTACCAGTAGCTTTGTACATCAATCTAATAGTGACCTCAGCATGTCCCTAAGGTTAGCTAACCAGCGTATTGCCTACGAAATCTTCGGTGTGGTTGATTCTCTCGGAAGTATAAACAAAATATAGAAATCCCGAATGTTCCGATACTAGGCTAGAGGTCATGCAGAGGTGACCCCGAACTGGGCATTGTTAGATCTTTTATTGGAGCGTAACGTAGAGCATCATAGTGGAGAGAAACTATTAAGTCTAATTTTTATTAGATCGTTCTATATATCAACATATTTTCGTGTGCGACTAAATTTCGCGCATTCTTCTGGTTATCAGGCATCGCTAAATCATTTACAGCGAAAATTATATAACCATAGATCGCAAAAAAAAATGAACTCGCCATTAAACGTTCAAGGAGAGAAATTACATAGGCATTATAACTGATGCCAATTTTTTTTTTATTTTTTTTTTTTATTTTTTTTTTTTTTTATTTTAAGATTTTTTTTAATTGAAATTGAATTTGCAGTGTATGTTCATTTTGTTTTGGAATGAAATGACAGACGTCGTTTGACATAAAAAAAACCGTGAATTTAAATCAATAAGAAAAATAGCTTGTTTTACAGTATATCTTTCCATGATATTATCATTACCAGTTATAAGCGCTTTTAATTGGTAATACTTACTGAATCCGCCACTTGAGATCCGAATAGGCACAATACCTTTCGGCCATAGAGTGATGGAGCTCGGGTTAAATTCGGGTCTTCTGCTATCCTTCTGTCCCCGTCTGAAAAGGAATATTTATTGCTTATCTTCATACACATCAAACATTATATTGTCAACGAACAAACCAGTCGTCCCACTGTCTTCTACTAAGACATATGCATGCACGCACAGTAGCTATCGACCTATCATTCATTACATCGCCAAATAAAATTTATCAAAATGACGCCATACAATTACTGTAAGCGTAATATTTTAGCGGATCTCTGATTTTAGTGTACAAAATACTGCTCTAAGATTCGACATCGCTAAATGTGTTTTCTGTACATTGTTTTGTTACCATATTGGCGACTTCGCAAATTCATTGGTGCATTAACCAGTTCAATATCGATTTTGCGCTAGGACGTGATTAAGTTAAAATCTATAAGATAGGTAGTGGGCCTTTAAGAGGGTAACTTACAGATCATTTTGGATGCTATGTAGTTGGCTGATTCTCCAGATCATGTCACCTTCCATTATTAGCGAGTCCTTTGGTGCTGCTATAGTAGGCGAATTGAATATCTCGTCACCTAAAACATACCAACATTAAACACATCATTTTTAGTAGATTATCTTAAAGTAATATTGCTGAGTGAATTTGCGACCAGAATTTTGGTCCTATTTATATTCCTGCTGTCAGATGTTCCGAATATCTTTTCATTATGCATAATGAGAACATATTCAACACAATTTGCACTAAGAATAGGGCCGAAATGCGGGTTGCAAATTCACTCTGCAATTTTTTTTTGACAAGTTAATTTAATTTGAAAAAATATTGTGATATTATGATTAATAGCCCATATGCTAAAACACCGTGTAATGCTTGTGCAGCCTCGGTATCTTAAATTTAGATAATTAAGTTGACAATTACATTCATAGCCCTCATTATCACGAATAATACATGTACATGTGGAAATTGATAACAATCGAAAAATATCGTACAACCAGTTATTTACAATTCTCAAAATGTTTTCGCAATTTTTGATAAAAATGAGAAAATGGAAATTTAGTCTTTGATCTAATTTTCGAAATCTACATCCCGCAAAACTATTCCCCCGCCAAACTCTCACCCCGCGAAACTTTCATCTCGCGAAACTATCATCCCGTGAAATTGTCACCCTGCGAAACTATCACCCCGCGAAACAAGAGGACTATACGAGATTGCTTTAAATCTAAAAGTCCCTTAAATGAAAAAAACAAATTGTTTTGTATTCCATTAACATACAGTGTAACACTTCCCGAATATGACGACCTTACTATCCTTGTAATTAAAGTGTCCTAATACGTAAACTCTACCCCACCACCTCTAAGTTGCGAGCTCGAGACTCTCGTCGATCTGTAGCTCGGTACTGACAAAACATATTTTCCTCCGGGTACTACTGCTTTCTTTTAATCTCTTAACCCGCGAACGTTCCTATATATCCGAGATGGTCGAATACGTGTAAAACAAAATTAATACAAGTCCCGGTTTTATAACAATGGTTATCAGATGATAAATTACTTGAATAACAAAACATACTGATAGCATCAGCCATTTCCCGGTCAATTGACATGGGCCCTCCTCCTACTCTGGAAGCTTGCAGCTGGAATGAAATATGAAGGTGACAGCTATAAATTACCTGATCTCAAAAATGTCCTTAAGCCAATGAATCTCGATTTTTCCCACAAAAACAAACGAAAAAAAACAGTAGAAAAAAGAAAAAAAACACCTCTAGACACAAAAACTGTTAATTTGTCAATTTCTGCTTTTCAGAATTATTTGTACATTTTTGCTGTAATTCACATGTCTGCTGTGTCTCAACTACACAGTGCCTAGATATTTTCTAAGTAAATCTTAAGTTCGTGCTTTAAATTTGATGAATTTGGGGGTCAATAGGGACACAAATCATACTAAGCCCTTTGTGAATATTTTGAAGTGATGTAAGTTTTGTATCTAAAAAATGAACCCTATTATCAACCTGTTCGACACGTTAAACTTAATAATGATACACTATAGATAAACTGTTCCATATGTAATATTTTATTTTTAATGAGATGTATTCTTACATAATAAGCTACATTTTTAGAATAATGCATATTTAAAACTAGCTATTAAGTATGCAGCCATTTAAATGTCAAGGAGACATCAACGGTATTTAATTTTTCAATCATGTATGAATTAAATTAATTATGTATAAAAATAATATTTATAACTCTTGCGTTGCATAACAAAACACCCGGAAACAGTGAGTAACCTCTGAAATATTTTTTCGTTATTCTTTTTCTGTATCAATGGAAATGAAACCTTAAGTGTCATGGCGAGTTGACCTTCTATAAATCACTGTGGTAGTATTCATTCTTGTCTACAGGTATCTATCATACCACGATACAAAGTCACACTCGGTTAAATATCAAAGGGAAAGTGTAGTTTAAATAGATATCATATAAATATCTTTTCATTATATAGTAAATGATTTCCGAAATTTTATTGCTATTGTTTAATTGAATTATAGGACCGTTAAATCAATTTGCCTATTCTACATTTAGATTATTGAATACAAAATAAGACCATATTTCATTATGTCTGTCATGTCCCCATCATTCAATTAACCGCGTTCTCATAACATGTATAACGTACTGTAAACCATTTCTTATTCGCGAGAACCAAATTTTTGCTTGATTTTCCAAAATAGCTCAAACGCGAATATGTTTTTAGTGAATACCGTATTGCAGGTTATTTACGCGGGTCCCAATTTTCGCATTTTAAAATTAAAACGAGAAAGTTCAATTTTATCGGTTTTTAATTTTCGTAATATTTCGTTAAATAGCTCAAACGCGAAAATATGTATTTTTTTTTTTATTTTCGCAATCTCGAATTCAATCAAAATCGGTTTTGAATTTTTGCAATCTGTCGTTCATGGTCTATATGGCTTGCTCATTTCTATATATTTTGCGGATCAAATTTTCGCAATCATATCGACCCCTTGATCGCGAATTTTTATATTTGCAAATATGTTGAAAAAAATCAATGACGCGAAATTTCGTCTTTGCATCTTACAGCTCCCTTGCGAGTAGGTATCGATTGTAACGTCATTATTTTGTGAACGCAATTCATGTCGTTTTCACCGAAACGTATGACGTTGCGCTCGCAAACACATGACGTCACAATTAATACAGATCAGATAACTCTGTATTATGCAAATACAGAATGCTGTAAACGCGAATATAAAGTGATTTAGTGTAATTTTATGAATATACAGTTAAGGAATGCTCTCCAATATATTTTATACTCGTGAAATGATAAATTTTCACGAAGGTTTGTTTTTATGATCAACAGATCAATCAATCAATCAATATTTTATTTTAGTGTAACGCATTGTAAAAAATAAACAGTCGCTGATAAAATATATGCACATGTAATTTTTGAAGAAATAATTAGATCTATATCCTTTTTTTAATAAGTTTAAATAGAAATTCAACGTATTGGTCTAAATTATCACAAACATTAACCTTATCTGCCAGCTGAATCCATTTTCATGAACGTTACTTAAATTTAAGGAATCCCTTAACTAAAAAATCTCCATTTTCCCCATAGGAAAACATTACGATTTTTAAGTAAGGCTCATTTACTTAAAATTTTCCCTTGACTTATGTAATGCTTTTCTATGGGGAAATTTAAGTTAAGGAGTTCCTTAAAGTTAAAGAATGTTTATTAAAATGGGCTATGATGTCCTTACACATAATAGTACTAGAAGTGATTACAGCAAAATTCACATCACTAAAATAAGACAATAAATATATGGAAGCGAAAAAAAAATGTACCAATTCATCCAGTCCCAGATCCGTTTCGCCCTTGATAGTTTGTTGAACTGCCGCGTTGCCACGTCCACTTTGTCCAATACCAGCAATAATATCGCCTTCTCCGCTGCGGACGGTCTGCCATCGGCTTCCTGAAAGAGACTGCACCCGCTGGTCCTGGACCGGTGCCTGCATAGCCATTAAAGCTGCTCCTGATCCTACGGAACCATGGACTGTCATTCCTAGACCACTATGGGGCTGCATGTGTAGAGTTTTTCCATTTTGTACGGTCCTATGGACTGTCGTCACGTGCGTTATGCGCGTGTGCGGTACCACGGAGAAATGAACCGTCGCTATGGCACGCGGTGCAGCGACCTGGAATAGCCTGCTCACTGGTGAGTGAAGGTAAACGGTTCCATACACAGAGCCACAGACCAGAAACAACAGTCCGATACACAAACGGCCTCCCTATGATAGAGATATAGATTAAAAATATACAACAACATGAAAACCAAGTTTAGTGATCAGCAAAATAAAAATTAAAGAGTCACTACCTTTCTGAAATGACTTTTAATAACTGATAATTGTAGAGTGGCGAAATTTATTAACTCAACGTTAATACTGGACTTATCATCACATTCTGAAGAATTTAATTAAAATAAATCATATGTTATTTGTCATAATGCTAGTCGTGTTAGTTTCTACGCCGCCGTCCTAACTACCACGCGTTAGTTGAAGATGAAAAGTAAATATTCACTGATAATAAGATTACTCACGGGATTTCGAATTCATTTGGTGTTGTAGCATCGATATCCAGTTTTTTAGGTTATCATTGGGTTGTTTTTTTTTAGAAATTTTGAATTTTTATTTCGGAAAGGTAGTAGGCCTTTTAAAGGCAAGGAATTTTCGACACGACAAGCTAACGATACAATTTGTAAAAATATCACACTTAAAAGGAAACATAATCTGTTTAGATACACTTGACTAAGCGTCTCTATACTAAACACCTACTAAATATACAATTATATATATCTGTTGTAAAAACGTCTACCAAAATCAAACTGTTTAAACCTAAAATATTTTGTGCTAAAAATACGTAATATCATAAAAAATTGTAATATATTGAACAGTCAAAATTTATAATTTCCAGCCATAATTCAAAATATTTTCAAATGAATATGTTGATTTCTTGACCAAAAATTTGATCTTTCACAAATATCAAGTCAAACTGTTTGTATCATGCTCCTTTAAAGGTATATACCTTAACGGAAACGTTTTTCAGTTTTAAAATGTAACTGTAAAAATTGTCATAATTTTGACGCCACAATCGTTATTGACGTACCGCAAATATCTTTGAACATCACTTATCGAACAATTAGAAATAGATAACATAAATATCAATTTCTGTAATACATGTCGTCCTATGTTTTCCTAATTACTTTACAGTAGTTTCGTAATGCGGCAAAACAGCGAAAGTTAACATATATTGTAAATGTGGATAAATTCGCGAGTGGTTAATTTCGCGATTTGTATGTTTAAAACTTCCCCGCTGTGTGTTAGAGTTAGATACCACGTATACAGTATTTGCACTAGGATGATCCTGCATGTTAGACGCTATAACGTCATCTAACGCCACGAATATAGATGCTCTGTCGTTATAAGTGTTATCAATAAACCTTTATATTTCTTATCTGAAAACGTAGTGGAGCTTTCAACAATAATGAACTTGGCATTGTATTCTACATTGTTTATTATCACATCTAACAACAATATGAAGGTGTTTTAGTGTAGTACACCCGGAAATTTGGTTCCCTTATACAAGATGACAGTTATATCATTAGCTATGTGGATGTCTTTGAGTTCACAATGTTTAATTGTAACACAAAGATAAATTCGTATTTAATTGTGATTACCTAATCCATAAAGTCTCAGCATTAAATTCCAATGTTTGATTTTTAGAAGGTGACATCTGCTTTAATTAGTTTGAAAAGATATATTAAGAGAGAATTTTGAACGTAACTTGATATAATGATTTATTCGATATGCAGTATAAAAGTGATTGTGATTATGAAATCATTCCATTCAATCATACACATCAAGTGGTAGACGATTTCATTTCCTGTTCAGTTCCACAAGAATTCTTTAAAGAAAAATCACATCAAAGGTTTCATAGATTAACTACAAAATTCTTTTTTCTTATGCGAATTATAATGAGAATTTTTGTTCATTAATAAATCAAAATTATAAAATTAGGCAAGCCAAAAGACAATGCGAAAAACACCAGGAAAAGACAAGCATCCTGAATAGCATTATTACGATTTTCAATATTTTTCACGACAGTCGTTTTCTTCATTCTTAATTACTATCCCCATTATCATTCGTTTTTAATCACATAACAAATACTAACAATCTGTAATACAGTACTGAAATGTATGTAGAATTAAAGAGGTTTTAATGTGTAGCTTTCAGAATATCGGTATAAACTATTCAATAATTACTTAAAATATTTTCAATACCATGATGACCGATCAAAATTCTACGATCACAGAAATGTACCTTCACATACTTTTAAGTGATAATGACAGAATCATTCCACCATTCATTTTTAGAAATACTATGATGACAAACAATGTCACCACAGACTTTTCAAAATACCACGATTACAAAAATATACCACCAAACATCCTTAAAAATACCACGATGATAGAAATATACAATCGTTCACTATTTTTATATATTATGTCAACATAACTACAACTATGACAGAAATATGTCACCACATATTTTCAAAAATACCACGATAAAAAATATATGCCACCAAACTCTTTTCAAAATAGCATGATGGCAGAAATATGCCACCATATAATTTTGAAATCATCGAGATGACAGAAATATATCACCACACACTTTTTAAGATACGATCATAAAAGTACCACGAAGAAAGCATTATGCTACCATCCACTGATTAGATACCACGATGGCAAATGTTCCACGATGACAGAAATGCATCACAGTGCATTTTTTATCGGACAAGGAAGTAATTACAACCGTGTGGACAAAAATTGTCAAATTTTCGAGGCGATCTGCTCTTTATCAAGATACACAAAAGGAACACTATTCCATTATATGATACGAACAGTAATACTGGACAATGGAAGTAGACAAATATTAAGAGTGCCTTTTTTCAAACACCAAAATGACAGAAATATGCCACCGTTCAGTTTTTTAAGTACCACGACGCCACTATACACTCTACAGTTCCCAACTCACCATTGTGCTGTACTGTACAGCGGTCCTGTAACCTGTATGGCTGACTGCTACTCTCCGAACAAGCTAGACAGTAGCCCAAACGCATCAATACTACTGTTATATATCCATGTCATCCCATTTATATTCATCAGTGTGTTTAATGGTGATGAGTATGTCATTGATCTGGTGTCACAGCCAGCATTGTTAAGTGTCGTCATAGACAATCAAGTTTTAATTATATTCTCTCTTTACTCCACCACTGATCAATCTCCCCCTACATCACATGGCATCACACGTTATATAACAGTAGGATCCACGTCAATCAAAGTTAGCTTGTTTGAAATTACATAATGAGGAAATCCAAAAAAGAAAACCTTGTGTATTTAAGTGCCCATATAAAACGCTGCATTTAAAAAAAAAATCAAGTTATTAAAGTTCATGTGAACGATTGAGACTTTTTACAGTTGACAATCGTTTACATGAATTTAATAACTTGAAAGTCTTTTTTTGGAATGGGGCGTTTTTGATAGGCACTTAAATACACAAGATTTTCTTTTTTGGACGCAGGGGAAGATTGATAGGTCGTGGAGTAAAAAGAGAAAATTAGAAAATAAAAAATAAGGTTTTTTGGAATGTTTCGTTCGTTATTGTCAAAATGATCCCCTAGTTCCCTTATCTAGATAACAAGCATATTTTTATTATCGATTTTAACGATAACGATTTAGCTGTGTATTGACAGCGTTCGATGTATTTTTCGAATCTGTAACTATATCTCCCCCGCCTTTAAAATATTTAAACCAATATAATCAAAACAAACATAATTATATCAGTATCAGTGTAGTGAATATATAGCACTCCGTAATTCAGGTATTTCATTGACAGGAACTTAATGACATCCCGCGTAAGATATGAAATATAATTAGACAATTAAATCAAATCACTGTTGAGTGAGATAATATTCTGAGGAGGCAAAGAAAACCCCGAAAATTAATCGCTTATTAATCGTTTTAAATCACAGATATAATAGAGCCATTTGACTAAAAATCGCGACATTACTATTCGGGAAATGATTCCACTTGGCATTTATCTTATGTTATAAATGATAATATTAATATCACAATTACATACAGGTTATTCATTGTTTCTTCAGTTGTTTAATACCATCTCGTGAGGTGGAAACTTTGATATTTTTCACGAGTGCGTTGCACATGAAATATTACTGGTATTCATCAAGAAAGAAGGAATATTTTATTTATTTTATTTGTTTTCTCGCTGCCATTTACAGAAGACTATCATTGCTGGTTCCGCCAAAGGTTATTCCGCGATTGCATTTTGCAGAGTTATTTCCCCTTGCGATTATTACGTCGCATTTTTGTGAGCATAACGTCATGTTTCTACACAAAAATATGACGTCATTTTTGTGCACAAGCTAATGACATAAAATCAAAATGATATTTTGTCAATGCTGAATTCTGATTGGTCAAAAGCAAGTAAAATATCAAAAGTGATATTTTCACTCCAGTGAAAAAATTACACTCCAGTGAAAATATCACTTATATTTTAACAATAAAAAACCTTTATTTCACTTTAAAACCGTTTTACTAGATTTTGAGTGTATACTCATTTTATGGTTCTCAGTATCATACTGTGATTGTGTCGCTTCCTTTGGCGTTAAGACATCCCAGGCGCTTCATCCCAGGCCATTATCCTGAGTAAAAATTGGCAATGAAGCATTGTTATGAAACAATGTTATTTTATTCTAACATTTTTTTCATTAAACGTAATATATTTTCTGAAACTAGACTATATTAGAGGATACCGTTTGTACTCATAAATCCCTTTCAAAATTATTTGTTTATAAAGTTGTGAAGGTATTTGCTTATGATATGATTTTCGAAAATCATACCATAACCGAGCAGGTGATGCATTCGACTTTGAACAAAAAACAACGCATATATCAAACTGGCTAATGACAAATGCTTCCGACTGTCAAATTATGAACACACGCACGTATATATATAAATGGAATATAAGGCGGAATGTGAATTGAATGACACTAATTAGATGCATTCCGCATCCATATAAACCTTCTCAGTCCTATATAAAAACATAATAAAAAATTTCGAATTCTTTCCTGGTCAAATACAATAATAGACAGGTTGCCTTACATTGACATGTCTTTGGAGATATCATTCACATCATGTGCTGCGTTCTAATAAAAACGGTTTTAATCTGCACTATAACAATGTATATAGCCTATAACACATTAAATCGTCATTTCATATTAAATTTAGCTTCACATTGGATCATCATTAACTAGGTTCTCTAAAGTCGGTCATATAAAATTCAAGCAGGTTCGTTGGTATAGGTTGCCGAATCTTTTGATGAAAGTAGTCCGGAGCATCTAAAAAAATGACCGGCTGACGCCAAGTACCACTCACATAAATATCGCGCCCCAGTATCGAAGTTCAGTATCAAATTAGGCATCACAAAGTTTCAAACCATTTATTTAGTGATTAAATTGTTGAAAATCAAATATCGAGTACATATACTACATAATAGGTAAGATAGTTATATATTTATCATTGCAGCCGTAGTTGCTATGGTAACCATTCTATATATGCAAACATTATAAAATTTTTGAAGTGTATTCAATATTGACCGTTTTGTATTTTGGTAAGGTTTTACTAGAGACCATAAAGCGCATACATATTTCTCCTGAAGATGTATTGGAGGTATACATATATTCAGAAGAGGTCTTTAATTTGTTCAATATTACTTTCTATTGTTTCTTAGTGAAAGACAATAAAAAAACATGCCAAAATGATAAAATATTAAAATTTAGTTAACTTATTCATACTTATACATGGTTACCATGGCAACTTCAAGTTGCAAAATTAGAAAATATTTATTACAATTAAATCAGGGATGTACTAATTGTGTCAAATGCAGCAATTTTGTTTATTGATTCTTAGTTTTTAAAAACCAATTCAATTTCGGGCCAAAAAGAGCCCAAACCATACATAGTCCTTAATATGATATTTTGATTTAAAATTGCTACATCTATTTTGTTTGCACGTGAATGTAATGGTGTGTGTGAGTATTTGTAATTATGTAATATGGATATATGACCTGATTTGTTACTTCCTCTTTGCTTTGATGTTACATAATTCTTCATTTTAAATTATGTGTAAATATTAACCGAATATCCACCTAAGGAAATAATTATAGCCTTGCCTGTTATTAGATCCTTATGACTTAATATCTGGTCAATACATTTTGAAAAAAAACGAAAACTACAGTATATTAAAGTACATTGACACACATTAAATGTGACATATATTTGAACAGATAAGCAAAAGTTAGTACTAATTCATGACAGGTGAATAATAGATATAACCTTGGTAGCATCATCTTCGATACTTCAGGAGCTACTATGACTGTCGTAATATCTACCCTTGGACTATCTCATAGTGAAACTCCTGAACAGCCTTCAGTTTAACTATGAGATTGTCCGGGGGTGGATATGATGTCAGTGATAGTAACTCCTGCAATATCGAGGATACGGTAGCATATTATGGAATCCAACTTTTTTCACGGCGATTTAATTTCGCGTATTCGTGTCTAACGATTTTTTTTTCATGCTTAATTTCGTGATTTAGACTCATTTGATTCTACTTTACGTATCGCTCTTTACTAATCGCACACGGTAATTAGCTTGTTTACAGCGAACAGGTGGAAATATTTTTTGTTAAAGACCTAAATATAAAAATCTTTCTTTGCGGTTCATTTACAGTACTCTCAGTTTTTATTGTATTATATCTCCATAACTTAAAAAATATTCAAATTAATCCTTATACTTCAATTTACTAAATCATAAGGCCATTATTTCAATTAATCAGAAGAGACGTTATTTTTTCCTTTATGGGCTGACAAAGT
This sequence comes from Argopecten irradians, assembly GCF_041381155.1. Classification (NCBI taxonomy): domain Eukaryota; kingdom Metazoa; phylum Mollusca; class Bivalvia; order Pectinida; family Pectinidae; genus Argopecten; species Argopecten irradians. Next base: position 15,701,695 of record NC_091148.1, on the reverse strand, counting down.
AATTTTGTAAGCCAATGCAAAAGCCAGTTTCAAGCAAATAAAATAAAATAAATATAAAGATATCACATTATTGAAAGAATATTACAATGAAAAATTTATAATTGAAGTGGCAAATTACGAATGATATTATCAGTTGTGATGGAACTCTTGTTACATCCTACATTATGACCTAAGAGGTATGATACTTCGTGTCAAAGCATTAGTGCATAGCTAGTCCTATTGAATTATTATCATTGTATTTATTTCCTGTTCTCTTGCCCTGCCTCTGGGCTTATCGAAGTGTTTTACAAGATAAAACAAATATACACAATACGGCAATAAACATTACTTATATCAAAACGAATATACGTACCCGGCCTACCATACCTTTCTAAAGACGACACAATTATCTGCATAAAGTCTTTTGAGCTTCAATATTGCAGCTATATTTATATGTATGATCTGTTGGTCCCTTTGAATGAAATTAAGAGGAATAGCTTATATACATATGATTGTCAAAACAAATCTACAGCTATACGCATTTTTTCTCTGGCCCTTTAACACGGTTAAGAGAAATAGCTGAAATACATCGCTAGAGGTTTGTTAAAAGTAATGGATTAGTGTAAGCAATTTCAGTATCATCTCGCGTGACTCTCGCGGGACATGGAATAATAAATGAGTCCACGTCACAGTGTCCAGTTACCTTGGTATAAAGTAGTTGGCGTGTTGGGCAGGGCAAATCCGAACACATGCTAACTTGGTTCTTTTCGTCACGAGAGTAAAAGGCACTGAAATCAACGATGTAAAACGTTATCTTGATAGGAGTGTCATTTTTGTAATGTAAAATTTATGAAAGAGGTACAACGACCCTTTCATATAACAAGTTTTATCAATTTTATAGTGCGTAGCCACGAATGTAAGATTGTATTTAAGCACATAACACGTGTCTATGGAAATACATCGTTTATATATAATCATAAGAAAGGCGAAATCAAGCTCGAATTTAGGCGTTTCGTCTACCGAGATAATCATGCGACGTCATATTTTGATTATAACGTCATAATAGTAGTATTGCATGTGTGTCTTATTGTTTTAATTATATGTATGACATGACCGTATGATATGACCAAATGGATCAGTGATTTGATACATGGCTTTTTGTTAAAAATGTGCGTGTCAGACGTAAATATCTTAAAGATGCTCCATATACAATATGTGTAGTTGTCAAATAGATGATACAATTAAAAAATGGGTCCATTTTTCTGTCACGGCTCTATACTAGTATTGATGTTTTAGTACAATTTTCACATCAATATTCCTTCGGCTGTATAACTTGACCTGATATCAATTGCAATGAATTAATCATTTCACGAAACCAACTAAATTATATGTAGTATTTCTCAGTTAAGTACCCTAAAACAACATTTGTATGCTTAAACATGAGCGGTTACTATATCACTATTTAAATATTTGATTTTAAGTTACATGTTTGAATATCTAAACGAAATAACGCGCCTATAAAATACTTAAACCACTCACTAAAGTCATAAATAAAATAAATAACTTCTTTTAATTACTGTTTTAATTTAATTGATTGGTTTTGTACATTTTGGATTTTATTTCGACCTCTCCCAAAACAAATATCTATCTTTGACTTCCATTCCGAGACAAGTCGTACAGTTTTTACACTTTAAACATCTGTGTACTGAAGGTGAATCAACCAGTGCCGCAGATATCATCGAACATCGATCATGGAACTACATTTCGAAGACAACTTTTTCGACTTTTGTGTACTTATTTTGCCTTGTCATTTGTCTGATGAAGGTGACAAGGTAACATCGGTCCTTAAACAGTTACTGAATGTTTTTGCAAAATAATAACATAAAACATACTGTCCAAACCAACGAAACTGGATAGGAAAAAGAAAGTAATGAAAATATTAAATGCCTACATGAACAGTGTGCTATAAAGCCACTGCATAGGTTGAAGATGACGAAACATAAATATTGCAGTTATTAAACATTTGATTCGATAAAAACGTGGAATTCCACAAAATGAGTTTTCGATTTAAAAGAAAAAACAAAAAACATTTGCATGCTTGGAAACTATACGAGACAGATTAATGAACATATGAAATGTTATTCTAATGATAAGAAATATACGATATAATTACGAGTAGTAAACTGTAGTCTGCATGAAAATTCGTCAGAATCGCCTTTGGCAATGAAATAAAATGTAAAAGAGTTCTTATCCAGTCATGAGGCGCTTACTAATGTAACCTAAAGAATATTTGTCCAGAATCTTTCGTGCTTCCGATATCGTATTTAGCTGTTTTGGCAATTTTCTGCAATGGAAAAAGCCAATATTATGCAGCTGTTTCGTAACATAACGCAATTTAAATAACAATATCCATTCATATTAACTCAATAATCTACATCTACTACATTCAGCGAACTTCTCAACAAGAAACTTGTTTTTTTTTTTAGCTGAACGATACATATTATGCAATGGTTACCAGATAATTAAGTAAAATTAATTAGTGACACCTTTCTAGCATATATTCTGTATCATAAACATTAAAGCTGACTATTATCACAAAATGTCTAATATCTAATTACTTTTAGCATACTTCGAAAATAACTTTATTGCATGCTGCATAATCAATGTCTTTTGTGTTGTATAAAAAACAGAAGTCTGCCTCTTATCCGACCTGCGTAGGCTATCAGTATAGGTAACCGTGACCTTGAAAAATCCTTCAATATTATATTCCTTGCAAAAACGTTAAGTGATCATTGAGAGCGGGTATGCAGTATGCACCTTACTACATTGTACACCAATTACATCACACGTGCTCCAATGTTAGCCGCTAAATCTAGGGTTTTTGGGTTATTTCGTACGGCGAAAATGAGACTAGTCTATTGCTAAAAGTAAATATGTAAATAAGTATTTAAACGAAGGTTAATAGGTACAATAAAACTTTGTTGACATTGGCGTACTGTGACGGCTTGCAGCGAAGATATATGGTAAGCGTGACAACTTCAATTTATTTGTTGATTTTCCTTTACTTCATAGAAACATCCAAGCTTTCCCGGTGTACACTAATTCCGCTTCAATGTTTCTCCGATTTCTAGGACTATTCCTATGTTTTCCATTAATATGTCCACTGCTAATGGACAAATAACAGAGCAAAAGTAAACGATATAAGCGAGACATGCTTACTTTTGATAACCCTAAATTCCGCATGTTCTCCATTCCATTCCTTCTAAATGCTTTACTTTCCTTAGCGTCTTCCTTGCACCGTATCGTATTTTACCTTGAGTAGAGATTTTGTCTGTGATCTGGATTCTTTCTTCTGGCTTGGACACGCCCAGAACACTCCGTTTTTGCATATTACAGAGTTACCTCTCTTGAGGGTAGGTATCCATTGTGACGTCATTATTTTGTTGGCGCATTTCACACTCCGAAAAAATATAACGTAACGCTCGCAAAACACATGACTTCACAATCAATACCTATCCACACGGGCAGATAACTCTGCAAATACATAATGCTGCATCTCACTCATCTAGTCTAATCCCAATACAGATTCTAGGGGTATCGACACTATTGTTCCAAAACAATAAGAATTGATAGTAAATCACAAAATTGTGTATAGAAGTATGAACGTATATGTAAGATCCACCCTATGTATGTTTATAGTATGTGTATTCTAAAATCTTTGCAAAAATAAAATAAATAGAAAAATAATGCAGTCTAGTTGTGTTGTTAATAGGACAGTGAAATATGACCAGTTAGAGCTGTTACAATCAGACACAGTTTGCAGACAGAACAATAAACGAAGGTCATGAGGTCAATCGCCTTATGTGACTTCTGACTTACAGGTCAAATACATAAAACCAGAAACAAGACCAGGACAACACGCAGACGACACCATGTTATAATGATAATCAGAACGAAGACTAAACTTCATCAGGGGGATAGGAATACAGACTCGTGATCTTACAGGCTTCATTTGTGGTAATCACTGAAATTAGTATTCGTTTCACGGCGTGGTTTTGTATCGGGTTTCATGAATGATGAACTGTTGCAGACAGCACTTTCAAATTATAGATGTGGTGAAACAAATTCCTTAAGAAATAAGTTGGATTGTGTACTTTAGTGTTATCTCAACTACAAGGGTTATTAAAGATGTGCCAGATAAAGATTATGAAGGAAAACCGCCAATGCAACTCGAGAAAAACCACCCACCATTAACAGGCAACTGCAATATTTGGGAGTCGAACTCGCGATCTAGAAGTGGAGGGCTTGTAGTATTAAGTCGAGACATCTTTACCAATCAGCCACCACGGCCACTTGAGAAATGAACGGATGTCAATATCTACGAATAATGTTAATCCGATTAAAAATAGCATAATCAACTTTAAATTTATTATTATGAATCGTGGCACATGAACGAATCAAGGACTGTGATTAGTGTTACGGCCCTTTGACGTTTAAACCGTCATATCAAGCATGATACAACCTACTTGGTGCATGTTAACGCTGCTTGCAGATTTGTTTTTCAAAGTGCGTCGAACCTGCATAATATTTATGAACGCTTTGAAATAATTTTTCCCTAAGTACGTTATTTTTTGAAAGTGGGTTGTGAGAGAGGTGTATCGTATTATCGATTCAATAAAAGAAAATTATATTTAAGATGTATTAGTACACCTTTAATTCTTTATAAAGGGCAACATGTTCAGAGCAGTAACTAGATTAACCGGATACCGTATAAGTCATTTCAGCAGGTCGATGTTTTCGCAATGTAAACTGAAAACAACTTTTAGGGTAATATGATTCAACCATTTTTCAATATTTCTCTTATCAAATTTCCGCGAAATCGAGAGCATATCTTGTCAGTCAAAATAACCGGCTATGCAGTTGTTACAAATTATTCATTCCGACTTTAAATGCCTAAACAGGCCTGTACCAGTAAAAGGGCATTGTGCGTGTCATGTAAGTCAGACATTTCAACATGTCGGCTTGTGAGAGGTAGGGCAAGATATCAAGTCAATCTTTATTCATGAGCTTACACAAAGAAATGTCGATCAGATGTTTTTAAATCAAACGCAGAATACATTCTATCTGTTAAAACAAACCAAGTAGCTGTGCGTTACCTTGAGTATAAGAAATGAAGGATCAAACTAAAAATGACAAGCTAATGATTAAAGGCCGGTACGTCTCCTAAATAAGTTAAGGAAATATTACCATCAACGGTCTTGATTTCTTTATTTGTTAAGATTTAGAACGTCGAAGTACTCACATAAAACCCTCCTACCTACGTTAAGTACATATGAACTGTCCTATATAGTTTTCTAACTCGCAAATAAAATAAATACATCATCCTCCAACAACTGAAAACAGCGAAGGTTAAATCTGACAATTGTTTTCGACGATGATTTTTTACGTCTATGACAAAATAATAATTAGTAAAAATATTAAATGGTTATACATGTAATTAGGTTTACCAACGAACTCCCGTCTATTTTAGATCATATCTAAAAAAAATATATAAAGAGTCTGTAATTATGTGAAGCAATTTAGCAATTGTAATTTTTTAAGTACATTACACCTACGCCATATGGTAATTTGTCGGAAAAATTTAACCACTCGGCTACCGCAGCCCCATGATTTAGGGACTACGAAAATGTCTTAACAACACATAAACCCAAAAAGAGCAAAATAAAAGGTATATGTATTATCTATGTTTGAACCTTCCCTAGTGAAAAACAGATTAAAAAAAAATCTTCCACAGGTCATCATTATGGATATTGCCTGCTTTTGTTATTACAAGAGACCTAAAATTCGGTAAAAAATGATGCTTTATTCGTATTCTGCAACATGACTGAGATATTAAACCACTCACCTCTAAATTTGAGGACGTAGAATTAAATTTATGAATTAAACATCGACACGGGAAAAACACATAAAGAGAATAATGTATTCGAGTAGGTTAGTTATTAACGCAGACAGCAAAATATTTCATCACACTTTTTATTTTGGGTTTACGTTTTTATTTGAATCAATATTTAAATGGTTTCAAAATATAGTTTGATTTTTAAATTTTAAAACACTGATAAATGTTTTGGTAAAGTTTTGGTAAAGTTCAGGGGTAAGGTAAAATATTTTTTTTTTCTGCAATGAATCACATCTGAGGTAATGTAATTAATATATACGTTTTATTCTACATTGTACCCAACAAAAATTGCAATAATTTAAATAAAATCATTATTGCATTTCATCATGTTATAGCAAATTATTTGAGCTAGGATATCTACCCTCTGAACAGGAATAATCATTTATATTATTGGTGTTAAAAGTTCCCTTCGTCCTCCTCTTAAAACCTTTCCCATTCATAAAAAAATCTTTGTCTCAAATATGCAAAAATATTGTCTCATGCAATATTATATGGTATAAGATATTTTTCGTGTATATAGAGATTTAAGACCCTGTTTAAACTAGTAATGACCTGTATACCTATATATCATTTCTAAGGTGTAAGAACACTAGTAAACTTAAGGACAGTTTGGTGAGAGAAATATGTACTGGACCCTGTGAACTCTTTTTTTCCCCTTCACATTTTGCCACAATTAACAAGCAACACAACGATCTACGAGTCAACAGAAATATCCAAGGTTAGGACGGATGCATAGACACTTAGATCAAGTTATGGTCAGCTACGCCTAAGAAGGGATCTATAGGCATACAATAACGATTTGTTTTAATAGGGTCTTGCACCTTAAAGCACCAGATGGATTTAAACTTTAACAAAATAAGGTCTCTGTAACCTACTTTTTGAAAATAAGTAATATTTTCAAATTTGTTTTATTTTCGACATATCAATGCATAGTAATTCATAAAAAATAGCATTCAAAAATATTTATTTGGTTCCAACAAAACTGGACCAAACAGAAAATGACCCTAGTTATTGTTAAATCTGATCTGATGTTAATCGTTTGCCATGCCATGATGACCTAATCCCCAATTATACTTTTAGGTCATAGCCACTAGAGGCACAAAATTGACACACTTCCTGTTATGTCCTTTTCATTAAAAACGACGTGGGTAAAGTACAATTTACCCTCGAATAGTCCCATCATCTGGTGATTTTGACGTCATCATTTGACGTGAGATTCGTGACGTCATAATCACCGGATAGTGGGACTAATCGATGGTAAATTGTACCTTACCCACGTCGTTTTGAGATCTCGAAACTTCTGATTGGTTCATGGTCAAAACATCAATCTGAAAAGACGATCACCATGGGACATCCGAGCCGCAAACACTGCTGTAGTGTTTCTCAGGCGATACTTTTAAATGTTTTTTTATGTAGTATTGCAAGTGCAGCTGATATACAAAACCGGGATGGAAACTTCCCACACTCTCTGATATCGGATGACATTGTGGATGGGACTGTTGTAACCTTGACACTCATTTGTATGTATAGAAAAAAAATATTGATTCAGAGCGAAGGAACAGGATATAGTGGGCAGGTAATTATAAAAGCCATTTGCGGATCCGTACCAGTTGTACTAGATTGATACGGCACTGCCAAACGGAACGTGCTTGGATTTTCCCCATGATGGCGACACCCATATGAAAGATACTCCTCGAATATAAAAGCCAATTTTTTTATGTGTTAACAATAAAATGGATATAATAGTAATGCCTAAATAGTTTTGGCATAAATTGAAACAAATAATACATGTGATTTCATCGGTACACATACTCTCTGACTTGTTTTCAGCAAAGAAAACATTTCGATGACAAATGAAAAGTCTCGAGTCCGGCATGTTAGATACAAATACCGCAACCTCCCAAAACATACAGACATTAACACATGCAACACATTTTATGCAGAAGATGCCGTCCGTAAAGGAGTCTAATAAACCAAACCAAATATTATGACATTCGGAAACAAAAGATGTTCCTCAAATAAAGCTATTTACTGCTCTCACAATCAGATGGTGGCCGAGTGGTTATATGTCAGGACATATTATTTACACCACAAGCCCTGCGCAGCTGAGTCGTGAGTTCGAATCTCATGTGAGGCAGTTGCCAGGTACTGACCATTGGTCAGTGATTTTGATCCGGTAACTATGGCTTTCCTTCACAATCGACACCTTCCCCTTAAATGACACTGTCTGCTGATAGTACATCTAAACCTAACCAAACCAAACCATTGAAAAAGTCGTACTGACGCTTATTAGCTGCATGTGTGCTGCCATTATGTAAATGAATATTTTACCTTTTGCACTTGGCAGAGAACTAGCTATTGGTGCATTGATTATGTAATATAACAGGTAAAAAGTGTTTACATGCCATTTGTGTAATGATGGTAATAATTTCTTATTCACATGGTTGTGAAAAAATAGTTTGCAAACTATGTGAATCAGTATATCACGTTTACAAACGAACTTGCTTTCGTAACTTGTTGAAATAATGAGTTAAAATCATTTTCATGCTACTTTAATAATTTTAACAGTTCGGCACGATGCTTGGCGGTTGCTGAACAGCCATTATATATATATATATACCACGAGGATTTAGACATCTATATCTGCTTGATTATTTTCCAAGAAAAAAGTGATAAAGTGCGTCAATTAAATAAAGATGACGTCATTGATAATGTCTGTAACGTTCGTTCAATAACAACGATTTACCGAACTAAGTGACTCCTTTTAGCGTCATTTCAAACTTTTAATTCATTTATGCGTACACTTTACTACTTTTCCTAGCAACAACGAGATAAGATAAAGAACAAGAGAAATGACTTGGCATAATGCATGAGCCGATGTTTTGTATCATTATGTTGTTTGAATAATGCAATTCACACAATTTCCATTTCTTAAATTATTTTCATTGTAAATCACAAAAACATTCGTGTGTAAATATGTGCCATATTTGGTTGTTTTTATAGGCTCGTGGTTTCAATACATATGTAATGATATTGATTAAGATAAAGCATCATTAAGTTACGTAAACCATAGGAATATTTTCAAAAGATAAACATATTCAACGTCTGCCTTCTTCAAATACAGGAAATATTTGTTGGGCCAAATTTGTAGCTAAATATTTATTAGAAAGTTTCCTATGGAAATACCATGAGCAACCAAGTTTGCTATGGAAAACTTTAAAACTGAATTATACAAAAAGTGCAACATAAGGAAATTATCAAAAATCTTCCTCACTATCATCATCATCATTATCATTATCATCATCCTTTTCACTGACATTATTATTCAAACTAAACTATTCATTCTCATTCTATTTTATTGTTCTCATCAATACGAACTAGAAAAACCACACTGACGCGTAAACATCAACTGTATCACCTTGACCTGAGAAGCTAATCGGGTATACGAACAAACAACAGTCAACAGGTGTGTCTATACAATTCTAAACAGGCAAACATGTTTATGCCCTATTAATGAATTTTTCTTGTTATCCTTAATGTGTAGTTATCTAGTAAGCAAGTTTTAGTGACATCTTTCACCTTAGATTACCTTCTATCATAACGGCACTTTACCTTTCTGGTTATATAATATATACGTATATATATGTTTATGTTTATGCAGCATGGCTGACATTTTTGTTACAATGTCTGCCATGTTACTCGTCAATGAATAAAAATGATATTAACTGGACATTTTCATCATCTGTTGTAATTTATATAATATATCCAAACACTTAGCTTCAGTCGCGTCTTTCAGTCAGCGATGTATATTTTAGGTGTATAAGATGAAATAATATGTTTCTAAGCAACAACAAAAAACCCAACACAGTGCTTCACCCACAAGCAGTAACAGGCACCAATTATAGCTCCATACGACATCATTATCTGTCTAAAAGTCGCAACAATATTGCAGGTGATTTCGATTATTATAAAAAGTACGTCAAGGATCATCGACTAGATGATGAACATTAAAACATGGTAAACTTATATGGATGCGTGCAATATTTCCTTCGTGACATGAATTCAAAGGAACAATGTAGATGGTTTAAGGGTTTAAATGATATCGATGCCGCAACTTTTAAACGCACATTGTTACGTTTATTATTCTTGTTTACTTGACGTATGACCGGATTTTAGATTATGATATTTTTTTATCAAATCTGTACAAATTCTATTCAATATTCAGATATGTTTCCTGTAGGTCGATAAATGTAAATATGTTCTGATTGTCTGACAGCAAATAATTACCATTGACTATGATAACGTTTTATTCGTTTTTATAACGTTATTCAAAATCTTTGATTTCTCCTCTAGACTAACGGTAGAGAGGTAAACCTGTCGTATTACAGAGTCATCTGCCCTTGTTGGTAGGTATTGATTGTGACGTCATGTGTTTGAGAGCGTTACGTCATAACGATGTGAATTATGCTTACCAAATAATGACGTAATAATCGATACCTACCTGAAAGGAGCTAATTCTGTAATATACAAAGATTACGCTAATTCTGGTTCTGTTGAGGATTATTACATAAGCTAATGCACAAACAGACGAAACATTCGTATATTTGATTATTTTGTTGTGTTTTTTTAGCAATATGTATATTTTCACTTCTCTAAGCCAATTTCATACCGGAGAAAACATCACCCATAACTCACAAGGGATTCCGACCTAACCTTAATTATACGCCATGTCATGATGTCCTAAACGTATATAAACAAACATAATGGTTATCGACCGTGGCCGCCTGAGGGCCCAAACTGACACTCCTCCATTGCCAACCTACAAACGACACCTACAAACTTATGTTGTTTATTCGTAGGTTGTCGTAGCGCGGTAGTTTGTTTCTAATTTATTCCTCGGCTACCTATAGAATTTTAAGTAATAGCGGAACTTAGATTATATTAATGTCCTTGGTGAATGGGAAACTTCTTCGAATAATTTCAAATTAAGCAGTATTTCAATATCAACTGTTTCAAATTTAGCATATTCCGCCAAGTAAGGTCCTCTCAAACAAAATGGCAGAAATGTATAATCTGTGAAATTGAGTCGAACGAAACAAAAATTGCCAGTTTACCACAATTCATCGTAAGTCCCCTGTTGTACCAATCATACAGTATCATTCTAAACAAGATAAACGTGAAACCGAGTCCCGTGTGGCTTCAGATTTCATATCTCTGTATTGCTTTGAGTCCCACTAAGTATGTAAAAACAGGTCAGTCACATTTACGTATGTAAAAACAGGTCGGTCACAATTACTTGTGTAATAACAGGTCAGTCACATTTACGTGTGAAAAAAACAGGTGAAATCAACAATTTGATATGACGGAACACATCCAATATAACGTCAGCAAATTAAAGAAATAATAGAGTTCTCTAAACGTGGATATTTTAGCGAGTGTTTCATTTCTTGATTTGCATGCATTAGATCTTCGCGGTGTTGTTATTTTTGCGATAAATACACTTTCAGACTTATAACAACAAGGTTCATACATGTACAAAATATTACGCATGGGGGGAAATTTATCCGATTAATCGATATTGTATAATTAGCGTAAATTTTCCTTTCGCGTAAATTTTCACATTTACAGTAATCAATGTACTTAATGAAAATAATTTTCTCTGTTTTTTCTACAAACCTGGTAAAATGAGTAAAATGCGGTGCCCAAGATATGCACTCTTAGGAACATATCTTAATTCATTTATGAAGACATCATTTGTAATTTGACGTCCTGCATGACTGACTTTTCGAAATCCGTAAAGAAGTCATTGTCATAGATGCTTGTCTGATTTCTAAAATTTCTGTCAAATTTGATGAATTTGCTTGTTGTTGTAGAATTTCTGATCTCATACTGTCCATAAACACCTGTTCAGATTTCAAGGTAAATAATACACTCCAATGTACATGTAACACCACCTGGGTAGGTAGAGCGTTTAGTTTTGAAAGAATCTTTACCTAACTGAAAATCGCTCTAGCTGTTATGATATCATGCTACATAAAGTAATTCTTTCTTTCTTTCTTTCTTGTATTCCAATCGCTGTGTTTTATGCAAAAAAGTTGTTAATGCATTAGACAACTTTTTTTCATCATGAGGTTCCGCTTCGGTAGACATATTTCCTAACTTCAAATTTGAATTTACACGAGGTACGATTATGTGAAATAGATTTGATTGGTTTACAGTAGATTAATAGGTCCGTGACAGTTAGTACTCTCAATTGACATTGTATAGACTTTATGTGAAAGTCCTTACCTCTGATAATTTACCTTTTTGGCTGGCCATGATGTCTTTAGCTGTCATTAACACTTTTGGTCTTATTTGCTTAAGATGATTCTATTCTTAATTGTTTTTAAAGGTTTGTAATTTAAGTTTCTTATTCAACTTTAAAGAGTTCTTACAGCATATATTACAGGAGATTTCTTCTTTGTATGTAAAAAAAAAACATCTACATTATTTTCAGTTCTTAAATTTTTGAAAAGGTCCATATAGCATCCTTTCATGGCTTTACATGAATGATTTTCTTTGGTAAAGCGATCAGATGACCATCAAGTCCCATGGGCCTCTTGTTTTATTTGTAGTTTCTTATTGGCTCCTAGTGTTGTTATGCCGAGAAATTCGTTTCCAACACTTCCATCATATAAATATACTTATAGCGTTTTACAGAGTTATCTGTCCTTGTGAGTAGGTATTGATTGTGACGTCATGTGTAAGCAATCGTTATGTCATAATTTTAAGAGAAAACGACGTGGGTTTTTTTCTTACATAATAATGACGTCAATGGATAATTACCTGCAAGGAAGATAACTCTGTAAAATACAAAGACATTTAACCACACGTCTTTGTATACATGTCCAACGTGTGTCTTTCTTTCTTTAAAGAGACGATCTGATATAGCCATTAGTTGTAATGTTAATTAGTAATGATAAACCTTTAAAAAATTGAATCAATCTTATAAATTTGCTTAAACAGTATGATCTTTCTGATCAAAGTTCTGCATGGGTCGTCATTTTGGTATGAAATAAATTCTTTAAAATAGACATAAATATCACACAGGAGTCAAATATTCTATCATGTTGTGGTTAAAACTGCGGTATTTCTCCCGCAATCATTGTTTACGTGAAATAGAAACGAATGTTTACCGCAAAGAAAAAGTAGGTGGGAGCGTGTGGAAGTGTGTAATTGGTCAGAATGTGTCACTCCACACTGGAGATGAAAACAGCCAGAAGACGTCACGGACTGCGCGTGGGGCTCCGTGTACCTGGGTATTTAAAGGCTGATCTGGCGTCCTTACCTCAAAAGACATTAACTCTACCACACGTGAGAGAAGGTGAGACAATATTTCATTTTTGTGTTTGAGTAAATTTTACTAAATTGATAACGAATAAGACAAATAGATTTTCAACAATTTATGATAATTTTAAACATATATTTATATTCATACATGTATATATCAAATTTAATATAATGACAAGTTTTCCAATACGATTTAAGTTAATCTATCTTTCGACTTTCATGGTTACTTTTTGTTTTGTCTTGTTTAGATTTTGGCTGTTTTCTTATAGTAAATTTTTTCTTTTGTTCGTCATGTTTTCAATTTGCAGTTAAATTTACACTGCATCCTTAACGTTTTCGTTTGACTTCTCTCGGATTTTTTGTAACCTACGTTACCTCTAGTTAGCCTTTTGGAATCTGTTTTATAATTATGAAATATTTGACATGGATTTCAAATTTGGATTAAGCATAATAAAACATGAGAGTTAAATGCTCACATGTCAAACAACACATTTGATCACGCATAAGAAGCTAAAATTTCGTATGAGATATTTCACTTATCCCGGCATATAAGAACGACATTAAGATCTATGACGTTATGCTTATATGGATTGTTTAATTTGCTTGATAGTTTTCAACCAATTTTCCTTCACGGTCTCTCAATATTGCGATTTCCATTTAAATAACCTATCGCAAAGATCAGCATTCACGTATGTAAGAATTAAATGGAAATTTATATAAATTTAAGAGATATGTAGATATCAGTTAGCGGAAATAAAGATTCTCGATTTTACTTTCATCGCAAAATTTCGTGAGAGTAAATTGCGCGCGAAAGGAAATTGGTTTACAGTAACATATACTAGAATTTTTTGACATTTTACTAATATAAACTGTGTAATTGTAGAATATAAACACCAGATAAGTCAGCATGGAGTTCCCAGAAGAATACCTGTGGATGGTAATCGTCGGATTTATCATCGCATTTATCCTCTCCTTTGGTATCGGTGCCAATGACGTCGCTAATTCCTTTGGGACGTCCGTTGGATCTAGAGTGCTGACTCTACGTCAAGCCTGTATTCTCGGAACAATATTTGAAATGGCAGGAGCTATCCTAATAGGTATGATCATAGTATGGAATAAGATGTGTTAGAATTAATAATAAAGAATATTAATCGTATGACTTGTTTGAGAATAAAAAGTAACTGAATACCGTATTTACTTTATTTTCGGTGATTTTGTAAGATTAAATTATCTGACTTGTACATTTATCACCTTTATAATGCTTGTATTACTATGAACGCTTTCCAAATCTCCCATGATTATCTACAAAAAGTCTGGTTATTTTCTGCAATATGCTCAATTTTACAATAATACCGAAAAGGAAAGAAATTTGTTTCCAGTTCCAAAGATTGGTTTACTATAATGTATATGAGAAAAGAATTTAGATAAGTTTTGATTCAATGGTTTTAATTCACATGTTACGAAAATTGAGTACTGTTTAAACTAAGAGACAGAGATCAGAAAAAATAAATACGGAAAGAACGTATTTAATATAGTATTTTGGCCGACAGGAAAATATGTCATATGTCACTGATGTTTTAAATGAACATTAATACGGAGCAATAACTGGAAGCTCGAGGAGATATGTACACACACGTCCATACATTATTTGTTTCTACACTCTCGCTAAAAACAATTCCTGTCACGTTCGGGAGCGTTGTACCTATGTTTGCGCCCAAGTCCATGGGAAAGAGAGCTTCTACGTGGCGTTCAATACGTTATACCACCATTGAAAATAAAAAAAACGTAATATTTTAAGCTAATAGACGTTTTTAAATGGATGTGAGGCGCTTTCCATTTAGAATTAGGTCAAATTTGCTTAAATGTTGATTGATTATTTGGTTGGTTGGTTAGTTGATCAACTTTTTACTAACTTCTTGTCATAGCGAAACTCCAATTTTTTAGTGCTATCTCACTGCCCCATACTGCCATTGACACCGAACACATATACATCACTCGGTCACATACTTATCGTGAACAAACCATTCGCTTAATTCCGTGTTTTACATAAATATAGTTTGACAGACTGCGGTATACTCGTATTGTGTCCTTCTTTTATTCTTTATTTGCATATTACAGAGTTATCTGTCTTTTCGGGTAGGTATTGATAGTGACGTCATGTGTTTGCGAGCGTAACGTAATACTTTTTCGACGAAAACGACGTGAATTGCGGTACCAAAATAAGGACGTAATAATCGATACCTAACCACAAGGGAGCTAACTATGTAATATGGAAAGCCGGAATACCACAAATACTTGTATTCTTAAAGTGCTACATGAATAAATAATACCGCCAACATCCCCAATATTCCAGGGGTTAATATATCTGTCGATATATCAACCCCATCACTAATGTCATATTACAAAGTGAGGTTCTTTATGTGACTTTGAAGCTCTTAAAGGAAATCTCTGTAAGACCGTGGGTGGTTGGTTTTTACTGAAATGCACCCAAGTTCACTTTGATGTAGTCCAGTGGTGACAGGTACGATAACGATAGCACATTACTATATAAATTTATCTCATTATTCTTAGTGTTATATATTGTACCAAGGTTACAGAGTATCGGATACTATACGGAAAGGAATCATTGATGTGGAGATGTATAATAATGGATCCGAGAAGGAGCTTATAGTCGGCAACATCGCCACACTGACAGGTACTGTACTTCCTATTTCTTTCAATGATTTCCATACACTTATTCCGATTGAAATAAATCTTGTTTTATTTATTTTCAATAATACTACATTTCGCGATATATTTTTCCTCTTTTGTTCATTTGTTGTTGTTTTTCTTCATTTATCTACTTGTTTTTTTTTCTTTGTTAGTTCCTCTGTTATACCTTAATCATTACTGCAAACCATATTTCTTTCGCGGACACTTATTTTCGCAAATTCCATTTCTAAACAAGTTCGCTAAGATTAACATTCGCAGATTTCAAAATTGAAAGGTCATTCCTTTCAATGTATGTGATGTACAAAGTGTAAATGTATATTCATGGAGATAACATTCGCAAATTGACTGTAGATTTAATATCACACGAAAGAAAGATAGTTTTTTCTGATAATTTTAATTATTATTTTCTTAGAATTTATTATTTTTTATTTTATTTTTTTATAACCAGGATCTTGTGTATGGTTGATAGCCGCTACAGTAATGTGCCTACCAGTATCTACAACACACAGTATCGTCGGGGCGGCTATCGGGTTTTCTCTGGTCGCGAGGGGAGCTGCGGGAATTAAATGGATTAAAATCGGCTTCATAGGTAAAATTGTTCAGTCTCTTATGAAACAACTATTATAGCGAAAATTGTTTTGAACACCAACATAAGTATAAGCTTTGAAATAAAATAATCCTGAATGTAGGTGTTGCATAGAGATATATTACATAGTCTTCGTGAAATATAGAGCGGGACTGAAATAACTGAAGTCATTGCAGTCCGATGGCATGTTTTAATGCTCCACCGTTTTCGTTATATCAAGATATTACTTATGTTGTATTTATATTTATGCAGCATGGCTGACATTGTTGTTATCATGTCTGCCATGTTACTCGTCATTTAATAAAAATGCTATTTACTGGACATTTTCATTCTCAGTTGTAACTGACATAATTAATCCAAAAACTTTAGCTTAAGTCGTGTCCTTTATTCAGAGTGTGGTAGATGTATAACATAAATATAGTTGCACTCTTTTTATTTATTTAATATCCGTTGTACTTTCTTATCATAGTATATTAATTTGTTTACCTATTTTACATTATTTGGTGCATATAGACCGAGCCATGTCAGCGAGTATCCATTTTATCTAAAAGATACCATGGTTATCATTATTAATGTTAAATCTAAATATTTATTTATGTTCAGTGAAATCAATGTACATGTACTTAATAGTTTAAAATCATCTATTATGGAAAAAGCATGCGCAGCTGGTATAAACATTGAATACACAGACGTGTTGTTTAGTATTAGTAAAAGGCTCGCAGCTATTCGAAATAATAATATTTTTGATTTTTATTCAGTTGGATCCTGGTTTTTCTCGCCCATCCTCTCCGGTGTTGTGTCAATCTTAACTTTCACGGCTATCAACAAACTGGTGCTGCAGAAGGTGTGTGTGGCGATTGTAGTAATTTATACCTTGTAAACTATACAGATAACACAAAAGAAAAAAACATTTTGTAGAATAGTACTGTAACTCATTGAATCCTATGTCAATCAAATATCTTTTAACATAATTTTCATTTTACAATGTATGACTTTACGATAAAAAATATGTCTTCATTTTCTTTTAGTTCTGTTTAAATATATGAAAATGTGTCCCTCTATTTCCAGGCCACTGTTTGATTACCATAAAGTCATGACCCTGGCTATTAAAAGGACGTTAAACTAATACACCCCAAACCCGTTTGATATTATATGATAAAGGTTTGGATGCAGACCTAACCATGTTCTTTTTAGAAATAAATAATCATTGAATCAATCCTTATTTTAAATTTTAAAGGACAACGCTCTGGAATCCGGTTTAATGATCCTGCCACTCTTTTACGGACTGACCATTGCTGTCAATCTGTTCTCAATCTTCTACGAGGGCTCCACATGTAAGTGTTGTTTTGCATACTCATCATTCATTCTTTATTCTGTATATGTACATTGCAGAGTTATCTGCCCTTGTGTGTAGGTATTGATTTTGACGTCATGTGTTTGCGAGCGTAACGTTATACTTTACAGAGAAAACGACACGAATTTCGCTCACAAAATAATATTGTCACAATGAATACCTTTCGCAAGGGTGGTAACTCTGTATATCAATATGCAAAGACGAAATAGTCGATAACGCGTACTGTACGTACGTGTACTAATTTTAGCAGTATTCTAATTTTAGCGACTTGTCGCGTCATTGCTCTAATTCATATGTCATCTACAAATTGTATGCTACTTAGAACATCTGGTTCATGGTAATTTCAGAGGTCAAATTATGCTAATTGAATTTTGCATTGTTTAAGTCATAATTAATCAAAGGATATTTATATATATATATGTATATATAAATGATATATTTTACTGTTTTGTCGAATTTTATGCAACAACTACCCTTCAAGTAGAATGTTTTCCCTTTTATCTGCAAATGTAATACTGACTGCAGAATCGATGTAATTATTATATCTTTATTTTGTATTTATAGTACTCCACTTCGATAAGATCCCCTTATATGGAGTGTTTATCATCACCTTCGGGCTGTCAATCATTGTCGCCGTGGCAATTAGAATATTCCTCGTCCCATGGTACAGAAAGAAGATAACAGGTGAGTTATAAAATCAAGAGAGTAGTGTGCCACCAGGCGGGCTCGAAATCCCGATCCCAGACTTATTGGTCCACCACTCTACCGACTGAGCTAAAGGGAAATTCCCCTTAGCGCGAAGCTAAAAGGCGACCGTCTAAGCTGTTATTGTCTGTAAAGTACGTGATGTGATTTTAAAAGAAATAATTACATATTTAAATGATTATATGGTTATATAGATGCAAGAACAGAGCCTTATGTAAAATGCACGATATAATGGTTTTGGTGTCATTTATATCCAGATATACTTCGATTTGGTTTTTTTTTTTTTTTTGCACAGTTGAAATGCAAAGGGAGTGTATTCATACTATTATTCGTTTGATATATTTGCAGCGTACCATCTATTTTGGCTTTGGTGATTATCATTACTGAAAGAGATTTAAAACTATACATCGGGTGATATTTAACTTGACATTTTAACACTGCAAACCAATTTGCTTCTGCGTTCGATGAAATTCGCCCAAATATAAATGGTCGCAAAAATTAGAACCAAAGAGGTGTCGATCGCGAAAAGAAATCGTCGTGAAATTAAGTATGTTAGAATTCGCGGATTGATAGATTGAATGTAAATTCTTCTAAATAGATATAATGTAGTTGGTAATTATCTGATTTAAACTTTAGCGAAATTGCATACATTGCGAAATTCACGGAATTCACTCGCATGTAAAAGGAATTTGGGAAAGTCACTCGCGTGTAAAAGGAAATTCGCGAAAGTAAACCACGTGTAAAAGGAAATTCACGAAAGTCACTCGCATGTAAAAGGTAATTCGCGAAAGTGGACCGCGTGTAAAAGGAAGTTGATTTACAACATATGTCAGTCGATGATCATAATATGCATAGTCATTTGTCGTGTTACAGTCCTGAATGACATATTTCACCACTGGCATATATTACACGAGAAGATGAATTTCATAAAAGAAAATTGTATTCACGTTGAACTGAAATATGACTTCAAATAGATATTGCAGATTTACTCGATTTGTAACAAAATGGACTGCAGGTCCTCCATGCTTGCGATGTATGTTTTACAACAACATGACGCGAATAGTGGAGATTGAGTCGGAGTGTCAAGCAACAAAGCTGAATTCATGTCATTTATGAAGTACCATATATTTTTTTTTTTTTTCTGTTTTTTTTTTCTTTTTTTTTTTTGTATTTAGTTTATGTTTAATGTTATAAAGCCAGTACGTTAATAATCCGAAATAAAGGCCGAAATAAAGGCCAGAATAAATTCAAAGTAAAATCATTTTTATTTTCATTTCTATGGATATTTATTTTTAAATCTACATATCATACTAGGTAGCGATAAACACTTTAAACGTGAATATCTACGATAATTACACGAATTCTTTTTTGCGCGAACAATTGTTCTCGATTTTATCCTCGTGTTCAATAGATCGGTCTTGAATAGGCACCTGAGTGCAGTGTGTGAAATTTGTATTATATCTCCCCATCAAGATTTTTTTTATTGATTCTTATAATTCAATTTACTATATTCATTGAGAGTCTCTTATTCATCCAGTCAGAAGTGACATTACAAACATTAACGTCAGGTTTTAAAACTAATGAAAATGCTCATAAGATACAAGATTTAATTTTTTTTATAAAAACTATATTCGTCTCCATAGAGGAATGTGGTCTGAACATGAACACTGACGAAGAAGGAAAGTCTGAGGTTGAAGAACCCGCCACAGAACTCGAACAATTCGCCATAAACGACGGTAAGTAACTGTGCATGTGGTAGTGTACAGCATAACGAGAACTCACACGTATTTAGATTATCCTCGGTTTCATTTTCTGCGGTTAATAAATCGGCGTATACACCTGCATACAAGTTGATATTAATATTATTTTCACATTTAGATCTAAAACGAATCTTATAGGCTCGTTCTGATAAAAGTGCTGTATTTTTATCAATTTTATTATGATAAGATGCATGCACGTTGATCTTTTGTTTCCATGACCATTTTAATACATGATTTTAAATTTAGAAATATGTTTGAAATCAATTTAGTACCCTGAATGGGAAAGACAGACATTACGGTAGAAAATGTGCTAGATTCAAGAAGTCATATCTTCCTTCATGTTACCATTCTGAGAAAACGTTACTGTCTATATGTAACGTAACTGGTGGTTTCCAATGTGCATGAACATTGAAAAATATTTGTCATATTTTCCGATGGTCAAATACCACATTTCTCATTTCAGATCATACAGAAAAGCCAGAAATCATTTATGAATGTGATGTAAGTATTTTTTTATGCTTTCATTTTAAATCATTAAAAGAAATATTATTTTTTTTTTATATAAAAATCTGTTTAGCGATATGTACAAAAAAATGAAAAAGTATAGATGGTGCTCTAGTGAAATCCGTCCTTTTGCCACCATATCAATATAATTTCATGAAACAAACCGATAACATTCCAAAATAAATGTCCTTAACGAAAATGTTATAAACCAAATTATAAGATATATCTGTTTATCTGTTTATAACGTACCTTTAATTTGGTTATAGATATCACGTGCGAAAAGCCGAGAGATCATAGCCGACAAACCCGAGACAGTCAAACTATTTTCCTTCCTTCAAATCCTCACAGCCGTATTTGGGTCATTCGCCCATGGCGGAAATGACGTCAGGTATAGATTTATCACTTCTGATTAATATTTCACAGAAAATCAACTCTTATGTATAAATGAAATGTTTTCGAAACAGTAGTCCGTCATTATTCTATATTTGCATATTACTGAGTTATCTGTCCTTTGGGGTAGGCATTACTTGTAATGTCATCTGTTTGCGAGCATAATGTCAAACATTTCAGAGAAAAAAGACGCGAGTTTTACTCCCGAAATAATGACGTCACAATCAGATACCTATCCGCATGGGAGGTAACCCTGTAATATGCAAAGACGGAATACTGAGTTAGCTGCCATTGCGGATAGGTAATGATTGTGACTGATATGATGTATATGCGGGCGTGACGTCATACTTTTCTGTGAAAATTTCTCTCAAAAAAAAATGACATGCCATTAAATACCTACCCACAAGGGAACTAAATCTGTAATATGCAATGAGAGGATAAATTTACATTGAATGGTTTCATCATAATCACTTGTTTTTTTTCAATTAACGTTGTTGTTGTTTGCACAGAGAACACTGTTTCAAGAAATAATTTGCGAAAGCAACCTGCTGCACATTTACGAATTCAAAATGGATCGTTAACTCTTATTTTAAGATTTTTTGTTATATTTTCTTAATCTATTTTCTTCAATATATCAGTAACAGTGAATACAGTATAGCACAGCTTTGACCAAAATTGAGTTTTTCCGATTTTTCAATTCTTACTTAAATAATACATGTCTCTAATGATCTATTGAACTTATCTTTTCATTAAATGCACTTTTTCAATAATTCAAACAATTATCTGAATACTTGAAAACTTACTTTATGGTATTTGAAAAATAAATATAAATCATTGATTTCATAATCGTTTGTTTTATTGAACAGTAACTCTATTGGTCCTCTAATTGCCATTTGGATGATAGCTAAAGAGGGAACAGCTCTCCAGACATCCTCGACCCCGTTGTGGATCTTGGTGTATGGCGGGGCCGGGATCATCATTGGACTGTGGATCTGGGGACGGAGGGTCATAAAGACCGTAGGAGATGACCTTACAAAAATAACACCATCAAGGTAAGGGAGATCACCCAACACTCACGGCCATGCATGTCATCATTTTAATGTTGATCCATCTTAAGTGCACATGTACATTTTTCATTTTGTTTCAACTTAACTAAATAGGGTCAAACATTAGATCGTGTATGTGCTGAAGTTTTATTAGTACTCATGTCTTTTTTTTAATTTAACTGAATAGGGTCAAACGTATAACCGTGTATGTATTCAATTCAATGTCAGCACATTCTTAAGGATGTACACCCCTGAGAAGTCATAAAAAAATTGTATTAAACTTGTTTCCTCAAATAGAATTTTTGAAAAAGGACTCCATATCATAGAAGAAAATGGTAGCTCTTTGTTGAGCTATTGTCACTCAAAGATACCTAATTTACAAAATATTGGATTTTATAGGAATTTTGCCGTTTTCGCCATAAACACCAGAGATTAAAGCCATAATTTCCTAATGAGGTGTTTGATATGCATGAATGTCTACATGAGTTATTTCCCAGTAGTCTTCTTTAAAAATCTGGCAGTTATGAGTAATAAAACTACATACGCTATCCCTACCCCTTAATTTTGAGCAACAAAATGCACCATTTTCAGCCATATTTAACCATGTTTAGAAAAAGTTCTGGTATTAAACTTTTGGAAATATTATACATACCAATTGGGAAAAGGTTGCTCTTTCGAAATTAGACTGAAAAATGGGGGGTCCGTATGCTTACTTTTTCGCCCCATTTCAATATCTGTTATTTTTTTCAATATTTTAGAGTTAAAAATCAAAGCACAAAAATGACCATTAAATGTTCAAATAAATTGACAAAAGCGTATCAATTCACACATTATTGCTAAATAGTTTAATTACCACGAAATTAGTAAAGACTTACAATAGAAATGAGCTCGATACAGCTAAATATGATCTTGCAGTGATGATTTAAGGAAAAAAAAATAATTAAGCAAAAAATGGTAAAATTTTGACTCTACTAAAAGCAATCCCCGTATAAAAAGTTACTAAGAATAGAAATGCAATTTGTTTGACAAAATTTGCAACTGGTAACTTGCTACCGATATTGATAGAAAACGAGACTTCAACGGGACTAAAACTAAAAAATACATCCTTAATACAAATGTACTTAATTTTAACTTGTGCAAATTTCATTTCTTTCAACTTAACTGATTAAGGTCAAACACATTCTTAGTACTCATGTACTTAATTCAGACTTGTACAAATTTCTTTTTAACTGATCTGAATAGGGTCAAACTTATAATCATGCATTCCATCAATTTAATGTCGACATATTCTTTGTAACGTCACGAATAACAAAAAGAAAACACATGTCCATGCATTTTAGTGTAATACCGACACATTCATGGTACTAATGTCTGATTTTTCAACTGAACTGATAAGGGTCGAACGCATGATCGTGCATAGTAACAATTTGATGTCAACACATTCCTTATTTGCATTTGTACGAATTTCAATAACTTAAATAGGGTTTATCTTTTATATACATGTACGTGTGACAATGTTTAATGATTGTCATATCATATATTTTATTTTGTGTATTATGTATTCTAAAATTTTGTCAAAAATGTAGAAGTTACACCAAAAAGTCAACAGTAATACTTATGTTAAGTCATGATGCTGTTTAATATTATTAAAACATAATTCGAGAAAGTGAATAATATTTGTTACATTTTTATTTCAGTGGATTCTGTATAGAGGTCGGTGCCGCCCTGACTGTTCTCGTCGCATCAAATATCGGAATCCCCGTCAGCACGACTCACTGCAAGGTCGGCTCTGTTGTGTTTGTCGGTAGGGTAAGGTCAAAGGCGAATGTCGACTGGACGCTCTTCCGTAACATTATCCTTGCTTGGGTTGTTACACTTCCGGTCAGCGGGGCCATCAGTGCACTCGCCATGCTGGGGTTGCGTGAACTCATTTGAACTGGTGTACTTTATCAGAATATACATTCTGAGTTATTTTCTCTCTGCTTGAAAGAAAATAAGATAAAAGGCAGCAGTAATATCGGAGTCCTGGTGTTGTTTCGGATCCAATTGTTCATTTGTATAGACTTGCATTGATATATTGTGTGTACAGAAGTGACACAGTACTAGTGTGTAAGAATACAAGGCTAGAAGCTCAGTGAATAGCAAAGCTCGAGTATGATGTTTCAAATTAGTCCGTCGTTTGGGGTATTTCATCAAAATGTGCCAACATAACCAACTGATAGGATAATTGTAAATATCGTCACTAAGGAGATGCCCATTGAATCAATGACGTTGCATTTTGTGATATACTGAAATGTATTTATAATGAGTCAGTTATTTTACAAATAATATAGTGTATGTAAGCTGTCATTTGCCTCTATATGATATCTATTACGGCACACCAAGTCTGCTTGTAACGAGCATTTTCATTGGCTTTACAACTTACATTATCAGTCACAAATGACGTCGCCATTTGTAATGTTGTTTTTGATTGAATGATATAAGGGCGTAATGATTTCAAAAAAATAGAATTGTGAAAAGATTAACTATAATAGATTATTATCTAGATTGAATTACAATTTAAACCTTAAATATTTTTTTGTGTGAGAACAAGTAAAAATATGAATACTTAATCTACACAAATTGTGAAAAGATATATAAATACTATGATTTATTATGTAGCGGGATTGGACTGGGTCGATCAACGGTACACCAGGTAGCTCAGTCGGTAGTGTTCGGAACGTCCCGGGTTTGAATCCCGGTCTGGCCGCTACATTTTCTCCTCTCCTGTTACAGTTATTATTACGAAACCCCACTCACAAACATTCCCTTGATGTTATTTGAAATAAGAGAAAATATGTACTTTGTCAATTACAATAAGTACGCATTAAGTATTGTCTTCAAAGTTTGAAATCCAATGTTATAATCAGATATATTTTTTTACATATTGCATATGATTTAGTATTTATATACAGTTAACTTGTTCTTCCTAGAGGCAAGATACGTTTTTTTATGATTCATTCTAATTAATTTATTTCTGATTCAGTTTTTTTTACTGAACAAAAAATACAACGATAGTACAATTAACACATCATTTGATCATTTTTTGTTGAATTCAGAAATATGTTCTATGTGTTTATATTAACCATATAGAACATGTCACTATGAATGAACGAAAGCAATACGCAAGGTGAGCCAAATTTCAACAGTTAGAAATATACCTTGCGGGAAGGTATTGATTATGACGTCATGTGTTTGCGAGCGTAACGTCAAAGTTTTCGGTGAAAACGACGTGAACTGTGGTCACCAAGTAATGACTTAATTATCGATAACTACCCGCAAGGGAGCTAACTCTGTAATATGCAAAGATGGAATAAGTGAGAAGACGGAATATGTGTACATTGAATGTATGTTCATTTATAGAGCTTATCTTCAAAATATAGTTTTAAGTTGAATAAAGCCCCTCCTTTGTGAAGAAACTTATGTAAATATTCTATTGATGATTAATAAACTTTGCTTTGGACAACATCTGTAAGATTGACACAAAAAAAAAGAAATCTAATAAAAGAAAAACCAAAGGGGAAAAAAAGAAAAGAAAATTATTTTTTAATTGAATCCATAACTCTATATTTAGTTTTAATGTGTTAACAAAATTGATTGCAGTCATCAGACAGTGTCCTTTTAATGTCTTATCTTCCTGATTATAACGTCTATTCAAATTTACATGAAATCAGGTAAATATACATTATTATTTATCAAAGCTACTTGCCTTCGTTTCACTCAGTAATGACTGAGTGCAAGGAAGGGAAGTAACTCTGATAGAGCAGAAAGATAAATGTAGTTCGTACTGTTAACATGTATAGTAATAGTATAATAAAATTGTTCCAAATCCCTATATGTTAATTTATGTGTTAGTGTTCATAAATGTAAATAGTAATATACATTATTCAGTTTACTGTAAACCAACGTATATTCGCGTGCGATTTATTTTCGCGAATTTCGTGATCGACTAGCATTTGGTTAATAAGTAATCTTTTTTTTATAAGAATAAATTTACATTGGATTATCTTTAATGTTTCTAAATGGCAAATAGCAATTAAATTTAGCATTATATACCTACTGATCGATGATAAGTTTCACAAGGAGATGTTTATGTTGTTTTATTCTTTCTCTGTGAATCTCAAATTTATATAACAAATTCAACATGCTCGAATACGATTATGTAATAAATGAAAAAAATTCTGAAAATTACTATAAACCTGTTTGTTCATTTATCCTGTTGCCGATTTAGCATCCTCGATATGTCAGATGTTACTATCACTGCCGTTATAACCACTCCTGGAATATGTCACAGTGAACCTTTGCATTTCACGAGAACAAGATATTTGCGAATGCAACAAATTCACGTACCACGTAATACCTGATATCGTTTGTGCGGGTCTATTGTTTCTTTTGGTGATGGAATGGCGTCAAAAGAAAGCACCTGCGTCAACGTCATGTCAGCGGGAAGATAACAGTCATCTTCCATAACCACTGGATTCCCTGTATCGCACAAACGTTATCGGGTATCACGAGGTACATTAACTTGTCCCTAGAGCGAAGTTCGTCAAGAAGTTCGCACGCGAAAGAAAGTTGGATAATAGCATTATAACTATAAGTTATCTTCAACTTTAAACTCATCTTAATTTGTTTCTCGAATGCGTTAGTTCATATGTCCGTTATTCAACAGTCAATCAACATTTTTTTTACTAATTTCGGGCGTAGTTTTTTTTCGTCTTTTCTCTCCGATGTCAAACTGTCCGATGAGATTTAATTTTGATAGAGGAACCATTGTTGTTTCCTGCGTTTAGTTTTATTGTTTTATCGATGACATTTGCTATGACAACATGTTGCAACTGTACATGTTTTGGCGGTTTTCAAATCTTTAATTTTTTCGCACAAGTCATTTAATGCTGATGACAAAAAACTTATCACATTTTCTTTATAGTTTTTGTTATCACTCATCGAATCTTCTGCTTTTAATATCAGAAGTAACAAACTATGGTTTCAATCACAGCTTTAGCTCAAAAAACAGTTTTACAAAAAAGAACATTTTTGTAGTAAATAAAATTGTTCTATCATTGGCTAATAGATTAAAAAATAAAACAGAATCAGCCAGGTCTTTTTTTACAGATGTGTGCGCGGTTGTTCACAGATAAAGTGTAAAGCAAACCCTGCACAATAACAATCTGTCATCATGAAAGCATCCTCCTTGCTCACACACCCACATATTTCAGGTGAACCGTTTGGTTCGTCTGGGGCCCAAGTTCGGAGTCCCTCATTTACGGGTTCGGAGTTCGAGAAGTAAACCCAGATCCCATCACGTCTTATCTCCCCGGTGTAGATGTAATCTCGGAGTCCTAAAAAGTCAGAAACGTAATGATTCATTTGATTGCCCCTCAAAGTAAAGTTCATCTTCAAGATTCCATGGGTTATTATCGATGTCGTAACATCATCCACTGAACTACGTTATGTCAAAACCGATGCATATCAAGTGAAAAAACTGATCCCATTTGAAGAATACAGAGTGCGGCGATGATGTACATCAAAGTATTAAACTATCTGCCTCATATGCTATCGCACATATAACCCTTGAGGGATGTATTTAACAGTGATAGTAACCCCTGGAGTATCAAGAATGCGCCCAGGTCATACAAGTTCAAATAAATTGGAAAAAAAACTAAACTAAACTAAACAGATTAGACTAGATAGATACTATATAGTGTTTAAATTTCACGGGAGTAAAATTTCCCAAATTTAACGAAAGTACATTGTAAAACCCCGCGAATATGAGTATTTTTACAGTAGTTAAAAGCATAACTCACTGCAACTGCTGGTTGGTGTTGAATGAGGCGAAATTGAGTTTGTTATCGCTACAATGAGAGTTACCTATGACGCCATTTACGACTGTAATGTTATAATCCAAAAATAACTTAATTAGAACTGATGTGTTCTAGTGTCAATGACTTACCAATTCGATCAGGCATCAATCTGAAAAGGTTGTTAGCTTCCTCGTCATTCCTGATCTCAACCAACTTCCCACCTAGCGTTTTACAATGTCCCTTGTAAAAAAGATAAAAACAAACTCGATTAGAGAAATAATGTCTTTTTACCCGCTATATCATGTGAAATCATTTATTTTCGTTGGGCTCAATTTTGTGGAAGACAAAATTTTAGAATTTCGTTGTCATTTAAATTCGTGGGGAGACATTTATACTTGGTGCACATGATCCTGCGTTGTCACTGTAGGTTCATGTATGGCCTTGAGTAGAACAGCAACCAGATCAAACTAGAAAAAACGCGAAAATAAATCGTCGGGGCTGTAGTGAATTTATAGTATCATATTGTACTTCTACTAACTTCTAACATTTATATTTGTTATTTTTTTATTTACGAAAGATATAACTACTGAAATAAATTACGATCTAATAGTTATGAAAAAAGTTTTTTTTTCGTTGTTCAAGAAAACAATGTTATGAAGTAAAACCTACTTACAAGGTCAATGAATATACTATAAAGTAACTTTCTTTCACGACTACTATATTTCGTGATTTATGTTTCAAAGCAATATTAACTATGGCAGATTCACAATTGAATGGAAATGCCCCCTGAATACCCTTGAATTTAATTGTGTAAGAAGTGCGGAAGATATTATTTTGAGGAGATAAACATTCGCGAATTGACCTTGATCGCGAAATTCGTGCAAATAAATTGCACGCGAAAGGACGTTGGCTCACGATACTTACTACTGCGAATTCGTAGCTAGTCCTTTCACTTTCCATTGAAACATAAAAACACTTTGTCTGTGTACCTATCCACCCAGTCGTACAGTTCGCAAGTCTTTGGTCTAAAAGATTAAATATAAATCAAAATCCTTTTAGTTTCTGTAAGGAAATAATAAAACAAATCTGGCTAGTTTTGATCACCTGGAACAACTAACCTACTGTATAATTGCTAATATTCGCGGGGTTTTAATTTCGGTAAATTCGCGATATCATCCAAATTCGCGAAGATTATTGCTTGACAAATTTTACCAAAATTATGGTTTTATGTAATACATCCTGTCGTAAGCATGCCACGAAAATAAACGCCGCGAATAAAATTAAACAGTAAATCGCGAAAAATTGCACCCGCAAAATTTAATAAATAACCTGTAGTATAATGGTTGGATCTAGATGAAACACTTCTTATTGCTTGATATCCACATGGTGTACTGAATAAATCATTTTATCATCCATTGCCGCCTGGTAATACTAAAGACAATGTGAACATTTTGAAGATGACAACTTGAGGTAACACATGAAAAGTTAATTTGGTAAGGTTTCCGAAATAAACCTGTCTGCTACTGTTATTCATAGAGATAAAAATCCATTCGTCGGCGGTGTAGTACCTTTGATGTGCTTGTATGATAAACTAATTAAATGTTAATTAGCATTGACCAGGGCTGGTGTTAGCATTTTAGTATATAAAATTCTAATATGCACAAACTCTACTTTCTCTTCCTAGTTCGAACATACTACACAGAATACGGCGATTTCGAGTTCCCAAAACGACGTGGGTAGAGTACTATTTACCGTCGATTTGACCCACCTTCCGGTGATTATGACGACACAAAAATCACGTTGAATGACGACGTCATAATCACCGGAAGGTAGCACTAATCGACGGTAATTAGTACTTAATTAACTCACTTCGTTTTGGGATCTCGATTTGTTTGTTTATTTGTTTGTTTGATTAACGTCCTATTAAGCAGCTATGGTCTCTCGAAACCGCCGTATTGGAAGTCTATAGGGTAAATGTGTCAATAAATAAAATCATTCGGCCACCAACATATATATCAGTGTCAAGAGAGCTTCTAAACAAAAAATGTATAGACTCAGCGTCATTAGTATAAAACACCTACAAGAAAGAGAACCCGGATATATCATAGAGTTTTAATAGCAACCATTGTTCTTCAACGTCAACAACATGAAGTGGCGAATATTTAATTTTCTGTTTTCTGATAAATATAGCGAAATTTTCCGAAATGCGAAAATAACCCGTTATGCCGTATTCTGTATTTGAGCGTTATCTGTCATAGCGATTAGGTATTAATTGTAACGTCATGTGTACATCATACTTTTCAGAGAAAAGGAAGCAAATTTACTCAAAAAATAAGGACGTCACAATTGCTATCTACTTGCAAGGAAGGCAACGCTGTAATATACAAAGACGGAATATTGAGCATATGATAACAAAAGGTTGTAAATTAGACGATTAAAAATTAAGATTAAAAACCTAAAACTAAAACAAAAACTAGACGATTACCTCTGGCTTGGTCGCCATCTTTGGTTTGATGGCCATCCTCCTGTTTACTAGTACTGTTAATCAAAGCTCGTATTTCTTCCTGTTCCTTCTGAAGTAAGCGAATTGCGTTTTCAAATCCACTCTGTACTTTCCCGACAGCTTCCAGATCTTTAGTAACAGCAATTTTGAAATCTGATAACACAGTTTTATTACAACTGTTAGTATCTAAACGGTTCACGATGGTCTCTAAAACATCGAATTTGCCCTGTACACTACAGATGTCGTCTTTGAGATGGTGAAAGGTCCCATTGAGCAGGGAAATAATTCCGTTTGTCAATCCACTTTCAGCATTTTCAGCAACATTCTTGTCATTTTTATGGTCATCTGAATCATGGTACTTGTCTTCGCCCGAAACAAGGACTAGGAATGACAAAACGAAAACTACCCAATACAATAGCATCGCCATTGGTCCTTCTCTGTTCTCCTAGCTAAATGATTAAGATAGATCGGTGGTAGGTCCGATTAGTTGACAAAGTGGCTAATTAATACCAGGTCATGTATGGTAGATCGATTTTGCCATACATTGATACCAGTTCATGTATGGAAGATTGTCTGTGCAATATATTAATGGAAAGGTCTGTTTGTTACAACGATTTTACCAAACATTAATGCAAAGCCATGTATGGTAGATTGATTTGTACAATATATTGATACCAGGGTAAGCGGCAGATGCCAGCTCCTACTAAATCGTGTATAATGGTAGTGAACAAACCCTATATTACGTTAAGTGTTGAGTCCATGGAGCAAAAATTTAAAAAAAAAAAAAAAAAAAAAAAACGGGAGAGGAGAATGAGGATTAGCATTCCGCGACCAATAATGGTAGTAGGACGGACGACTGGTAAATCCGTTGTCAGTGCAATGTGATTCGATGGGTATACTGTACGGTGTCTTTGGTAGCATGCTTCAGTGAGATATCACTATGAATTGCAGGCAAGCATTCAATTATCACATTTTGTTTGTATGGTTTTTTTTTGTTTTTTTTTTTACATTAACGTCATATTAACAGCTAGAGTCATGTTAGGAAGAATCTCATGAATGTGGTGTGTAGCGTGAATGAAGTGGTTGTTGCATGTTTTGGGAGACTGCGGTATATTCGTGTGCTGTCTTCTTGTATAGTGAAACTCTTGCCCTTTTTATAGTGCTATATGATCATGCCCTTTTTATAGTGCTATATCATCATGCCTTTTTTATAGTGCTATATGATCATGCCCTTTTTATAGTGCTATATCATCATGCCTTTTTATAGTGCTATATGATCATGCCCTTTTTATAGTGCTATATCATCATGCCTTTTTATAGTGCTATATGATCATGCCCTTTTTATAGTGCTATATGATCATGCCCTTTTTATAGTGCTATATCATCATGCCCTTTTTATAGTGCTATATCATCATGCCCTTTTTATAGTGCTATATCATCATGCCCTTTTTATAGTGCTATATCATCATGCCCTT
Source organism: Argopecten irradians (assembly GCF_041381155.1). NCBI lineage: Eukaryota > Metazoa > Mollusca > Bivalvia > Pectinida > Pectinidae > Argopecten > Argopecten irradians. The sequence continues at coordinate 15,669,556 of NC_091148.1, read as the reverse complement.
TTTATAGTGCTATATCATCATGCCCTTTTTATAGTGCTATATCATCATGCCCTTTTTATAGTGCTATATCATCATGCCCTTTTTATAGTGCTATATGATCATGCCCTTTTTATAGTGCTATATCATCATGCCCTTTTTATAGTGCTATATCATCATGCCCTTTTTATAGTGCTATATCATCATGCCCTTTTTATAGTGCTATATCATCATGCCTTTTTATAGTGCTATATGATCATGCCCTTTTTATAGTGCTATATGATCATGCCTTTTTATAGTGCTATATGATCATGCCCTTTTTATAGTGCTATATCATCATGCCCTTTTATAGTGCTATATCATCATGCCCTTTTATAGTGCTATATGATCATGCCCTTTTATAGTGCTATATGCTATATCATCATATGCCCTTTTATAGTGCTATATCATCATGCCCTTTTATAGTGCTATATGATCATGCCCTTTTATAGTGCTATATCATCATGCCCTTTTTATAGTGCTATATCATCATGCCCTTTTATAGTGCTATATCATCATGCCCTTTTATAGTGCTATATCATCATGCCCTTTTTATAGTGCTATATCATCATGCCCTTTTTATAGTGCTATATCATCATGCCCTTTTTATAGTGCTATATCACTGAAGCGTTACACTGAAGACACCAAGAAACACGCCACACCAGGAGACACATTACGAATTTACCGCAGCCTCCCAAACCAAGCAGATATGCACACACATTCCATACATGGGCGACCTAATTAGCTGTTAATAGGACATCAGATCTAACCAACCAAAAACAATCCACTATTTCGCTATGTCATATTCCAGGGATGGATAAAAAGATTGTAACGCCTGAAGCATCAAGGATGGTAATCATCAGAATCAGTAACAGTAACCAGAAAGGTGCGGGAAATGAATGCAGTATGAGTACACATTATCAGTTCTCGAGGTTTTCTTGCGATACCCATACGTGTAGGACTGTTATATATATGTGTTTCTCAAATATATATTTTATTGACCATCAAGTGTGTATCCAAAATTTTAATGTCTTTGTATGTTTTTTTGTACTTTTCCGGAATATGTGTCCGGTCATCACCGGAAATTGTTAAATAAATGTTGAAAGAAGACAGACGTGTTTTTGTATCACTGCAAGCGAGTCCCTACATTACAACTATATGATTTAAACACGACAGTACTTTCAACATTCCTGCGTTTCACTTCGTGAAGGAGTGAAACGAAGGGAAGTAACTCTGATAGCTATAAATGAGCTTTGGGTGGACTTTCTTAATTTTTAAAACATAATACGTGAGATAATACACTAGAATAAAAGTCATAAATTATATATAGAGTATAGTAATGTGGAAGATATGCTTCTCCCATTTTAGTTTCATTCAACAGTCTAAAACAGATTTGAATATAGTTATTAATGTCCTTTTAGGAAATTCTGAAAATAGAATAAAAAGATAAAAAAAAAATACGAACTGTTTAGATCTATTTTCTAAACCACATTTCACCTTATATGTGTGTATATAACTGGACTTTTCTCCACTCCTAAAATGTTTATCTTTCGATTTTGTAGATAATTATAATTATCAAATGACCTTAATTTCTTATAAATTGGCCAACTCCACATGTATTGTTGTGTACATTATACGTTCCATCTGGCACTTTTGATCGAGAGTAAGACGGTATTTACTGATAAGAAGAATCATCGACCTAGTAAAATCAAATAATGACCGAGGGCCCACTGCGAGGTCATTATCTGCAAGAGTAACTATACATTCTAACACTTTAGTATAACCGCACCTTATCAATTTCAGCAAAATTTTCTCATTTGATGTATATATTATAATTACGGAAAGATCGATGGCTCTAGAAGAGCACCCTGTGAAACGCAATGTTAAAGAAATAAAAACTTACGCCATACTACATTGTTATATACTGTTATCATTTAACAATTAAAGGCTTGTTAGATTGCACTTCTGGGTGGCAGATAAATAGAACAGCGCCCGTTAGACGCAATCTAACAATCCTTTAATTGTTATATTTACATTTTACTTACTAGTTCAAAGTAAAACATAATTTAGATGCGAGTGAACATTGAATTTCCCGCCGCAGCCATTTAACCTCAATAGCCAAGTTCAATTTGATAAAAAATAATCCCTATAAAAATTGAAAAGATAACAAAATTTCAATGTTTTTCAATAGCTTTTCAGTTTACTTTCAATTATCCAGACAAATAAAAGATTTTGTTCATAAGTTTCATTACCAAAATGGTTCATTCAACTATAATGTCAATTTTCCCGCGCGGACAAACATATATGTCAGTAAACAAGACTCATATTCATTTATGTAGATATTACTACACCAAGTCTAGACTGCATTTATTGGCCCATTATGCAAGATCACGATTATCATTAGAGTAAAGGGAGTCGCTGTAGCAAAATGTAAATATACTACAATATATGCCTTACAGTGTATCTGCACCAAACACAAAACCACGGTCATGGCATTAGGAACATGTATAATCTTCAATTATCTATCATATCATGATCATTACATTTTACTATTTTTCAAGTAAAAATCACGACTTAAAATCGGATATACACTATTTTCATTCAGGTAGTATTGATTTTATGATAACTTGTCCGTGCAATCTTCGTCCAATTAAATAGTATACAAGTATTGCAAACCCAAAATCCCAGGTATATGATTGTCCCGAGAATTATTAATTAGTCAGGTTTAGAGACAGCAAGTTATATGTTCAAAAGAATTGAAAACTCGGTAATTTTTAGTTTATATTTTTGTATTTATTGTATTTCAAGTTTCTTGATATCAATAGAAATGTAATATATACATTTGGTTCTGATAACGTACGTAATCTGTTTTGATTAAAGAAGATTTGTACACATCTTGAATGAATAATTCACAACTAATTCTATAAAATTTTGGTATAGCGAAGACGTAAATGTAAAATATACGTCCCTTGAGAGTTATAACATTCGTAATGTATTATGTAAACTTAGATATGATTCTTTAATGAAATACAATGTAATTGCTCGTTTTGTTTATGTTATGAAAAGATAAATATATTTTCAAGTTCAAACGAAAATCACTCAAAACAAACTACATGATGCACCTTCTCCGCAGCTACCCGTGAAAATTGCCCGCGGGTTAAGCAGTCGCGGTACCTGTGCTAGAAGGGCGTCATAGAAATCTGCTTGTTCAACTGTCACAATTGTTTATTTGAGAATGTATATGTGATCTTAATGAAAATTATTCTCATCTATCAAAAGATTAGTGCAACCATTTTTCACTATGCAACTGTTCACGCTAAAACGAAGTGGGTACTCGGAGTTATCAGTACATTTTATTTTATTTGAGTGTCCCATATCAAAATCTCATAAAAACAACTAAGTTTACATCAGAGTAAAACGTTATGATAATGATATATAGCAAAACTGATTTAAAAGACACTAATCTGAAGTTAAAAAAAAAATCCACAAAAATAATGTCACAATGAAACGGGTAAAAAGAAGTAAAACTAAATGAAATATATGAAATTAAAACACGTGCGCCTGCGATACAAATGATATCAAGAAATAGTTTTTGTATGGGCGGACTGTGCGCTGGTTATTAAATACTCTAACTTATGATTATCATACAGTGCAAAGAAGTGAGGATTAAAATTAAAGACATCACCACTTCTAATATCAGTTGTCGGACTCCTGAGATAGTATCAGAAAATTTATTGTGGTGTCGAGACTTATTTGGTGCGTGACGTAATCGACCCGCAGCTCATTACTATCAATATTTGCATACAGTACTCGACACGCCTACCAATGATTTTCAATACTTATTAAAACCAAAACAATGAACACCATAAATAGACTCACACAAAGCTTTATTCATCATCGGTATCCTACAACTACGAAATAGTGCCTGCAAAAAATACACGTACCTTCTCCTATGGAAAACCACAATTTAACTTAAGGTACATCTAATCTTCCTCTTACTATATTTGCACATATATACATGTAGGTCATAGCAATGTCAGGAAGGATCCTAAGAACACGGAACTGGCCGTCTGTGTATAACATACACTTAATGGCACATCAGCACCCCCAAGGTAAAGCACGGGTTGGTCTCATATCTCCCCAAAGTAATTTTAAGTGAGAGCAATCGTACGACAATCCAGTTGATGCACTGCCATTTTGTGCAAATCAGCACTGTGCATGCCATATCAGCCTTGTATCTATATACATGTATTACATTATATAGATATTCCATCTATAAATCTGTTACTGTTTTCTGGGTAAATCATATAACATATGATTTTTCCATGGTGAACAAGAACTCCCTGGTGGTAATTAACACCAGCGAAGTTACTAGGTCGTCCCACCTGGTGCCTCAAGAGTGAACTAATTTTAGTTTTAAACTAAAATTCTTGTCTCCCCATGGTAAACATGGATGGCACCTAACAGAGCCTACCACGTCCCACCCCGTTTTCCTCGAGAGTGGACTAAAATTCCTGTCCCCCCATGGTAAATCATGGATTAGACCTAACCTCGAACTAGAGCGAAGTCGGATTTGCTTAAAATACTTTCTTATTAATAATTACAACAAATATCTTAAGTCATCTCAAGTACTTGTTTAAGATTTACATATATTATTTTTCGTTCTAAAAAGCCTGCATACATTTAGATTGGCACAGATCGTAGAAAATGCCAGCCAGAACGAATATTGTGTACGTTGTTACTTAAAATATGATGAAATGTACGTATACCTATCACCTGACTCTTTTGCATATCATAAAGAAATCTCAAAATATCTGACGAAAACGTTGTTCAAAATACTAACTTTTTGACTGAACAATGGACGAAATTCGAGATTTTAGACACTGTATAATGGCTGTCGTGCGCTTGGAAATACTTACTAGTAAGTAAGAATCGCCAGCATTATATTTTGGCCACTTGTTTATTTAACATGTTACAAAAAACAACCATTTATGTAATAGATATAGGCCCCGACTGTGCATCCATTCCGCGATGAGTTTTTAATATGCAATACATGTATATGCGAAATACGAAATGAGAAAATATATAACTGCCGTTTTATTAATTTGTGATCTCTGCTCTAGTCGATGATCTTTTACTGCCCATGCAAACTCCGGATCCTCTCCGCGGACGGTTACACATGAAACAGCTGGTAAACCAGTTGTACATTGGGACAAGGTACTGAATTTATCAAGGAACATCGGGAAGGTTTTGTTGCTGGAACGCTGACTTTCTTCCACCACACAGCACGGCCTAGTTCCATAGAGGTTACAGCGCGTCAATAATTCTTAACGTTGGTAAGTAAAAACGAGTGTTTAAAAAAAGTGTTTTCCGTGACTAATTCAATGGACATTGTTCCATATTGCCTCGTAGATGGTCTACGAAGTTTATGTCAAATAGAGAAAAAAAAACCTCATGGTGCACTTTTTCAAACTTTATTCAAATAATCATCATTCTGTTGCCTCAAACTTGTATGAATAAATAATAAAATTGGTGCTATTCTAATTTATCACACACGCATTTTAATCCTCACCTTCAAACTGAGCTTCAAACTCTGATACACATACACATGCACACACCCTCACTCACACACACTCACACCTCACACAACTACATATACACTTGGTTTAATTATTATCGTAAGAAAACCCATTTAATTGCCCGCTTTAGTTTATCTATGTCTTTTGCAACTGACTACAGTTGTTAAAGATGCTCCACCGCCGACAGAGCATAAATGATATTCATCATTTGAACAATTGGTGTTTATCGTGTATATATATTCCCAATTAACACAAAAAATAACATAAGATAATTTATTTCGCCTTTGGTGCATGCGCAATCATTATTTCGTTCCATATAGGATATAGTGCTACGGAATTTTTTCGGGATGCAATTCATTATTTTTCATATTTTTAACTTGGAGTAAAATTAGAAGCTCAAACTTTTCAATGGTGGTAATGATGTCAAGTTAGTAACTTTTATAACTGAAGAAAAATACTAAATCGTCTGCTCCTGTTTTTTGATAGTGAAAAATACCATTTGTCAGCGGCGGAGCATCTTTAAGTCATGGCTATCCAAATTTGACAAGTTTCTTCATTCATGTCTTGCGTATTACTTTAAAGCAAGCACTTTTCATGCGAAAATGTATTTTGTCTTTTACTTACTAATGTTACATCGCTTGTTACGAACAAAATGACCATACCTTTTCGCTTTTATATTTAGCCAATATACAATGTATAGAGCTGGATATGTTTACAAAAGTATCTTAATATCTACATTCGGTTGCATGCAAGTCTGTATTTTATATTTTCTAAAGATATCACGTTGAACCAGAGTCTTCACTAGAAAGCATGCATTATCTATCAAAGAGTGGTGATAATTGTAATTTAATGCTGTAAAATAACTAATTTTTGCGAGCGAATAAACTTCGCATACAGTTTTTATTTCATGGTTGGTTAGAAATCGCGAGAATGTTTCGCCGCAAAAATTGTTTCAATCATAGATACAATAGAACTTATACGAGTCTAATAGCGAAATCTAGTTGCAACGAATGAGTCTCAAGGTATGTTAAATCGTGAAATTAAAATGGTACCGAAAAATTACGGTTTACAACATATTAAAATTGCTAATAAGCTGGACGGAGTTGTTATTTGCGAAAAACAAAATTGTATTCTGCATGTATAGTCCGCACTGCTTCAAAAACTTACTCAGCTGATTTTTAAACAAGTTAAAAGCTCATATCAAACAGTCAAACGTGTGTTAAGCATACATGTAATATTACATCTGGTATTTCCATGCGTTATTTCTCATGCTCGGTTTTTTTTTCGTGGCATTGGGAGTCGTGTGCTGTAGTGTACCAAATTACGGTCTTAGACTCACTAAATTGCTAGTGTCAATAGTTGGTCTGTTGGTCTCTAAGGCAATCGTTTTACTTGGATTCAATACATATAGCACGAGTGTATAAATATTAAGAAAATGAATTTACTTTAATGCTGAACTCTTTTCTTCAACAAAAAATAAAGAATGGTTCAAATTCATACCCATCTATAATCAGTAAAAGCCTGCTTCAACTCTAACATATATGTTTATATTGAATTATTGAAAAAAAGGCTTTTTTAGCTGGTCAACACATGTATGTAAGTATTTTCACTATCTGCTTCTATATGCAAATCTAGCAAAGCATTAAACATATGAATTCAACTCTTATTTTGATGGTTGGTTAATATATGCATGTATTTAGTAACGTTCAAGACGTACTATTAGTCAATCATGGAAAAATCTAGAACCTTAGCTTTTCAAACAAATAAATGTCGGTATAATACGTCTATATCATATATTTCAGTAATGCAACGCTAGTAAGGAAAAATGATAATTTTTTTTTCTTTGCGTATTAAAATTATAAAGAGCTGGAGAGCTGAATATTAACACATTCACCCCTTAAATTCCATAATAGAACTATCCAAGTACTTGATTCGGGAGAGTCTAAATGTGCTTTAAGGGTATATGAGTTAAAGATGCTCCACCGCGGACAGAGCAAATATGATACTCATTATTTGAACAATAATTGGTGTTTAATTGTATATATATATATATGTCTAATTTACACAAAAACTCATATAGGATAATTTGTTTTGCTTTTCCTACATGCACAAGCAGTACTTCATTCCATATAGGATGCACAAGCAGTACTTCATTCCATATAGGATGGAGTAGCACGGATTTTTTTCGGGATGCAATTAATTCTTTCTTAATATTTTGGTCTTGAAGTAAAATGAGAAACTTAAACTTCTCAATGGTTGTAATGGTGTAAAGTAAATACATGTAACTTTTGTTACTGAAGAAAAATACTAATTTGTCTGTTCCTGTTTCTGATAGACAAAAATACTTTTTGTCAGCGGTGGAGCATCTTTAAGTAAAGACAGTTGTTTTCTTTAACTTATTTAAGAATTCATTTCAAATATCAAATTTGGCTAAGCAAATTTGATACTGAATCTTTTAATTTAAAGTACTTTATATTAGCAGTTACATTTCTTTTGAAATGACGTACTATCAGCCTTCATGTTTATGATTTAATTAACCAATACGAGTCCAAAAAGTGGATATATATTATAAATATCTTTATCTATATGTCTTATGCCTATTAAAGTCCCGCTAACAACCTTTCAGTAGGCCACTAGTATGTTTTATCCCCTAAAGACTCGGATTCATAATTCAATTAACTAATATTGACTCCAAAAAGAGGATTTGCATTATAAAAATATCTTTATCTATGTGTCCAATGCCTCTTGAGGACCTGCAAGCAACATTTCCGTAGTTCCTTTCGAGACACCATCACTATTTTCTTTTCTCTTAATGTCTCATGCCCCCTAAAGAAGTGCTAACAACGTTTTAGTAGTGCCGTTCGAGAGGCTACCAGTAATTTGAATGCCTCTTCACTTCCTGGTGCAACGCTCTTGTCTGGGTGGAGGAGGACAGCTAACTTCCTGTAGGCGCGATTGACGTCCTCTCTGGAAAAAAAGAAATAATATCAAATGTTCAATCAAGTAATAATGAAATATATAGTTGGCAAACAAGTGTTAATTTAATCGGCCCAGAAAATAAGATGAGTTGGCAAACAAGGTAAACCCAGAAAATTGAATGAGTTGGCAAAACTTACAACTAATTTGTCTAAAACAAGGCTAAGGTTAACCCAGAAAATCAGGTAAGTTGGCAATACTGATGTCTATATTGTCTTAAACAAGGGTTAAAAAAACATGGAGTTGACAAAACTTAATATTAAAAGAGACCTGTTTGTACTTACTTTGTGGCACCTGGTATTAATCCAAGTCGTTCGTAGTCTGATTTCGCAGACTTTAATTTCTGTATAGCATCGGCCTGTTCCTTGGAGTAGCCTAGTTGTGTCTGTATGGGGGCCTTTATACCACCGTTCTCAGCAGCGACCACCACGGCATCAAACAGTGCCTGCAAGAGGCATTCTCAAATTGTCAAACAAGAACACATAGCTGATATATTGTATTCGACCCAAATAAACAAAAAAATTATTTTAAAAATTAATTTTTAGCAGGTTAGCACAATAGCTATATAAACAAAAATAATATACAAAACAAATACTGTTAACATTCTTATTTTACTCACAGCACATAATTAAACCACATTAAAATTCTTCATTTATACAGTAAAAAAAACACAACAAGGCATATTTGAGCATCATTATTGAAATGTTGAACTAAATATTTTGTAAGAATAAATTTGTGTAAATTCATGAGATGAAATCTTAATGACTTGTTTTTTTGCAAAAAAAAAAAAGTATTGGTACCATTAATTTTGTCCCTTTACCTGACTTAATTTTTAACTCATTCACCCCTGAAAGTTCATAATGGACTGATCTAGTCTTTGATTAAAAGATCCTAAATGTGTCTTTAGGGGGGAATTAGTTAATAAAGAAAATATTGGTGCCATTAATTTCGTTTCTTGAACATTACCTGGAACATTTCAGATACGCCTTCCCCAGTTTGGGCAGATGTTTCAAAGAATAGGAAACCTTTTGTCTCTGACCAGAGGCGGCCCTCCACTTCATCTACCACTCGCTTCTTGTCCGTCTGGAAAAAAAATTATCAGAGAGAAATTTCTCATGAAGAATTGAACATTTAATTCAGTAAAAAGAAAGAAAAAGAGGCCCAAGGGCCTTAACGGTCTACTGACTAATATCATATGGCATAAAAAGTACATAAGGTCATTCATTTCAACAAATTGGGTAGCTTTTTATCCTAGTATGCTATAGACCCAATATTAGTTCTCAAGACCTCTTAGTTAATCACAAGAATTTGTTTGAAGATATTAGCATATTTGACCCCTGTGACCTTGAATGAAGGTCCTTTTGGGCCTTTTGGTTCTTAAGAAGTTGTTTAAAGATTTTAGCCAATTGTGACTTTGAATGAAGGTCATGGTAATTTATTTGAACAAACTTGGTAGCCCTTCATCCCAGCATTCCGCTCCCGCAGGCTCAATATGAGTACCCTAAGCCTTAAGGTTCGTTATATCTTGACTGGAAGTGGTTTAAAAATTTTTAGCCTATGACCCCTGTGACCTTGAATGAAAGTTAAGGTCCTTCATTTTAACAAACTCGGTAACCCATTATCGCAGCATGACACAGGCCTAATATCAGGTCTCCAGGCCTCTTAGTTATTCACAAGAAGTCGTTTAAAGATTTTTAGCCCATTTGACCCATGTAACCTTGAATGAAGATCAAGGTCATTCATTTGAACAAACTTGATAGCCCTTCATCCCATCATGCTGCATGCCCAATATCAGTACCCTAGGCCTTCTAGTTCTTGAGAATTTGTTTACAGATTTTAGCCTTTTTCACCCCTGTGACCTTGAATGAAGGTCAAGCTTATTTATTTGAACAAACTTGGTAGCCCTTCATCCCAGCATACTACCGATCAAATATCAGTACCCTGGTCCTTTCAGTTATTGAGAAGAAGTCGTTAGAATGAAAAGTTTACGGACTGCGGACAGCGCACAACGACGGACGGTGCATGATGACAATAAGTCATCCTAACAATTTGGGTCAGATGACCTATAAAGCAAATACAAGAAACAAAAATTTTAATCAAAAGTCTATTTAAACAATGAGAGGCCAAATAGACTGGAACATGCTTATGCTGATTGTAATTTCTATTTAAGTCTTCTTTATTTCCACTGATTTGTCCTTTTCACATCTCAGATATGCCTTATTTGTATCAATTTTTTTTTACCTTCTTAAATTTTAATTACCTTATTTCCACACACACAAACAACCACATTATCAACATCTTTTTGATTTCCAGTTTCATTCTGCATTTCCCTAACCCATGAATCAAGAGCCTCAAAACTTGATCTATCAGAGATGTCGTACACTATGATAGCACCCTGAGTGTCTTTGTAGAACTCGTTCCTCACCTGAAAATTAAAAAAAAAAAACAAAACAAAAAAAACATCACTGTAAGGTTATGTAATAATTTCAGTACAATAAAACTTCTTTAAAAGCCCACTACCTTTCTGAAACGGCTTTTTATTTTCAAAATGGGAATGTAAGACGAGATTGATAATTTTGTAGAGTTGCAAGAGCTAATAGATTACAGTTACTAATACAATTATCATCACCTTCTAAAAACAAGTTAATTAAAATAAATTAAATGTTAATTTTCATAACACGGGTCGTCTAATGTTTCCCCTCGTCGTCTTAATTACTGCACATTAGTTGACTATCTTGCGCCAGATGACAACACAGCGAAATGAATCTTCAATGTTAACATCGATTTGCAGAGAACTTCACATTTGTTTGGTGTTGTAACCTCATCTTAGGTCATTGATATCAATCTTATTATGTTATAATTGTCTAAAGAAACTTTATTATTTTTGTTTCGGAAAGGTAGTGGGCCTTTAAAGATGCTCCACCGCCTACAGAGCATAACAATTAACACAAGAATACATATGAAATAATTTCTTTTGTTTTTTGTACATACATAATCAGAACTTCGTTCCATATAGGGCATGATGCCATAAATTTTTTCCAGCCGCAATTACAACTGTAATTATTTTTTTTATTTTTTTTTATAATGTAAAATAAGAAACTCAAACTTTTCAATGGTGGTAATGGTGTAAAGTAAATGTAAGTAACTTTTGTAACTGAAGAAAAACACTAATTTGTCTGCTTCTGTTTTTGATAGAGAAATACATGTTCCTTTCGTCTGTGGTGGATTATCTTTAATTTCATAATTCTGACATTTCATAATGGATTGGTCTAGTCTTTGATATAGAAGAGTCTTAATGTGAAGAGCAGGGGACCTGGTTAAAAGTTTGAGGAATATGGGTTATTCAAATATGATCAGTGTTTGGTCATGGGCAGTCAACAACTATTCTCTCAAACTATGACAGACCATTGAGACCTTGCATGCCCATAACATTTAAATATCTGTTTTACAACATCTTAAAATCATTAATGAAAAGTTATTTCAATAATTATAATACTAAAATTGCATAAAATCCTTAAACATGGAAATCTCCAGGATCAAAAACTGTTCGACAATTAGATAGTTTCATTACTATACATTTGATGGAGAGGGGTGACAAATCTGTTCATCAAAGAAAATTTTGAGCCATGCGGGGTTTTGCTATATTCATGTAAATACAATTTGGCATTGTCTAGATAGGTTAAACGAAAAAAAGGAGGGTATTCAAGGAATGCGAGTTTGAGTTAGAGGGGTTATATTGTACATGTATATTAATATCTTTATAAATATAAGAAAAAACAAAATTTTCAAATTTGTTAATTATCTTTATACTGGATGCCCATGCAGTTCAGCCAAAAAGTATACAGTTTAAACATGAATTACCATGGTCAACCATGGGGAAACATGGTTCAAAGACCTGCAGAGTCAAGCATATTTTGACAAAGCAGTCAATAAACATGGTTCATCATTGTCCTAAGTAGACATGATGCTCAACCAGTACATAACTGGCTTAGATTTTTATATTGATTTTGAAATGTAAGTTAGACAAATTAAATGTCCAAAATTGTTTGTTTTATTAAATTAACGTCCTATTTACAGCCAAGGTCATGGAAGGACGACCTCCCATGTATGTAGTGTGTTGCTTGTTTGAAGTGCAAAATGTGTGTTTTGAGAGACTGTGGTATATTTGTATTGCATGTATGCATGTCTTCATGTTCACAAAATACTTAAGAAAATGTATCAAAAAATGCCCAGTGAGTGAATTACATTGTACATTGAATGACTCATAATAATCAAGATCAACTTACTTCGTAAAATATAGGATGTCCAGCCATATCAAATATATTAACCTTGACATCACGATCTTTGACTGTTACCCTGGAAACAGGAAAAAAGATTTAAGATGGAATATTGAAATTGTTGCAGGCATTGATAAATTTCGTCTTTCGTAATCATGCAATAATATCACTAAATAACATACGTTATATATGAAAATGTAATTAAAATTTGATTAGATATATATGTATGTACCCATTTTAAATACACACAAAACTGTCTATAAAGACCACCTAAGGGGTAGAGAAAAACAGTCTTTATAGAAAGGTGGTCTTTATACACAGGTTTAATTGTGTCAATTGGTTATTTGGAACCATAAAAAGTGGTCTTATTAAGCAGGTAGTCTTTATACAGAGGTGGTCTTTATGACAGGTTTTACTGTCATACATGTATAACAGCTCTACATTTACTCAGACATACAGTAGTACTGTACTGAAACTATTACAACTGAACCCTGACTTATTTATCTAGAAACAAAATATCAACCTATTCATCCCCACAATTATATAATGAACTGATCGACTTTATAGATTAAAGATCAGTTCAAATATGTCTAGAGGGGTGGCCATTATACAACAAAAGAATTTTTATTCATTATTGTAAGGATAGAGGCATAAAATCTATTTTTGGCAAAAAACAAAACTAATTGAGAATAACTTTGTGAAAAATTGGCAATTATGCAATTATGTCATGCAGAGTTTTAACAATTGTTGCTTGTTGAAGAATAAAGAATGTAGATTCTCTGACGTAGTTCAGTTAGTAATTTGATCTAGCACAAATCTACACTATCTTTGTCAGGGTAATTATATCCAAATATAACAAGCATGACACAATTCATATCTGTAGTAAAAAGTCTATTCAGTTTAATCAGAGTAGGTCGTAACATGATATCGCTGTTTTTAACAATTGTGATATTATATTACACATGACCGTTTGGTCTAAATAAGCAGCTGTCGTGGTCGAGTGGTATGGACATATTCTGACATATTACCCAAAGTCCAGAGTCCTCCAACAATCTTGGTTGGGAGTTTTAGTCACATGTGAGGTAGTTATTGTCAGGTACTGACCGCAGGTCAGTGCTTTTTCTCAGGGTACTAAGGCTGTCTTCCATTTTGTGAGTTTCAAACTTACAGGTACAAGCCAAATGTGAAAGCTAATAGTAATAAGAATGCTTGAACACCTTAACAATTTATTAGGGCCAGTGTGGTCAAGAGGTGGAGCGCTAGTGGTATAATGTGTCCATAACAGTCTAGAAGTAAAGTATTATTGGTAATACATATATGTCCAAACACCATTTTGATCAATAGGTAAAGGGCAAGTGACAAATGTTAGAACATAAGGTGTCAAAATATTTGATCATTGGGTCACTGCATGTAGTCAAGAAGTGGAGCACTTAGAGGTAATGTGTCAGAATACTTTCACCATTAAGCCATTGTGATTCAGAAATGGAGAGATAAGATGGTATTGTGTCTGAATATCTTATCCAAATGGCCAATTAAGTGACCAAAGGTGGAAGGTGGAAGGCAAGTGGATATAAATTGTCAGAACGGCACACCATAACCATTAGTTCACTGTAGTCCAAAGGTAAAGTACCATAATATAATGGTCAATTTAATTGGATAACCATTCCTTCTTACTTTTAAATTAAATTAAATAGTCAAAAACTCAGGTTTTGTTACATTAGTAAAAAGCACCCTTGATAATCTTTTCCAGTTGCTCCACGAGTTTAATATCACCATATTTGACCCAATGAGCACCCATGGGGGTTCATAAATTTGCAAAAATGAAAGGTGCTTAATAAGATGAAATTATTGCAAAGCAAAATGCAAACCTATATAGTTGTGATAGTTTTGGTCTTTATTTATGCCCGGTGTAGCATGGTATTTTGAATCATGGTATATTGACCCCGGGGTCAAAATACCATTATGGTGAAATGACCCCGAGGTCAAAATACCATTATGGTGAAATGACCCCGGGGTCAAAGTACCATTATGGTGAAATGACCCCCCCCCCCCCATGGTAAAATGACCCCCCCCCCCCCCTTCTAAAAGTTACTATAACACTTGTAAACATGATATTTTCTTCTCATTTATGATGAACTTCAAATTGGGATTAAGTTAGACCTATGGCTAGCATGTGGAAGGCATTTTGTTTTTTTTTTTTTGGGGGGGGGGGGTCAAAATACCATGGACATGGTAAAATGACCCACCCCCTCCCATTGCCACGCCAATTATGTCTTTTTAATTCACATTTAACTGCCTTAAGATACAATAAAATCATATATATTATGATTTTAATGAATATTAAATGTTATTTGCAAAAACTATGACTATGAGAACTTCACCTAAGAAGAGGAAGTGGGGGAGCGGGGGGGGGGGGGGGTGTCAAAATGCCATGGCCATGGTAAAATGAACCCTCTATCCCCACTTCAATTATATCTATATCTTTCTAATTTACATTTAATTGCCTTAAGATTCAATAAAATCATATATATCATGATTTTAATGAAATTAAGTGTTCTTTGCAAAAAACTATGACTACGAGAACTTCAATTTCAAAGGGGAAGGAGGAGGGGGGTCTAAATACCATAGCCACCCCCCACTCCAACACCAATTATATCCTTTAAATTTACATTTAACTGCCTTAAGATTCAATAAAATCATATATATCATGTATATCATGATTTAATGAATATTAAATATTATTTGCAAAACACTATGACTATGAGAACTTCACCTAAGAAGAGGAAGTACAGGGGGGGGGGGGGTCAAAATACCATGGCCATGGTGAAATGAACTCCCTATCCTCACGTCAATTATATCTTTTAAAATTGATGCCTCAGAAGGGGAGCAGGGGGGGGTTATAGGGACATATCATCCGGAACTCCTCGGGGAATAGATATTACATAGTATTCTTGCGATAATACCCGATGAGTTCAGGATGGGGCACTCATTTGGTGGAATAGGGTATAGGTTAAAATCACTAAACGTGGTTTGGCATATAACTTGGTTATTATACTGTTACCATGTTCGACCCAATATGCGTCCATATCCCTATAAGCGCCCACCCCCTTTTTGAGGCCTCAATTTCAATTGTCCACGCATAAATAAAGACCAAAACTACAAAATACTGTCTAGATTTGCAATAATTTTGTCTTATTAGCACCTTTTCATTTTTTTCAATTTTTTAAATGCCCTGGGGCTTATTGGGTCGAATACGGTAATACCAAAGAACATTTGTATAAACATGTATACACTAAATTCATTTACTCACCTTGTGACACCATAGTCGATACCAATGGTGGCCAGGTATTTATGTACAAAACGTTTTTCACAAAACCGTTTGATCACACAACTCTGAAATTGAACATAAAATGCTTTTATCTTACACTTGTTAATGTTTTCAGCACAAAAGTGTTAAAATCATAAATTTCATTAACATTACACATACATGTAAGTGCAAAGTCATGAATATACGGATTAAATCTTTTGAAAATCAAAACTTGTTAATGCAAGTAGTTTCTGTAAGTTCATGGAAAGGGACAATTAATGACTTTGAACATAGGATAAATTATGTATGTATGACCCCTGTGACAGTATGATATGAAGATTTGTTTACCTGAAGGTGTAATATTTCATTGATTTGCTTCTCTTTGGTAAATATTATTTAAATTCGTGATGAGTACAATGGAAGGAGAGATGACTCTGTTTGGAAGATGAACAGTCACCATAGGGAAACGCGACCCAGGGAAATATGATATACAACATTTTATAATTTCCCTGTCATGTGATGTACGTATTTCATTCAACAAATCACAGACACTGTTATAAATATGAGGTATATGAAATGTTAATATTTGATGATAGTTGTATTATATGAAGATACCAATATTTGATAGATATTTTAACTTTGTTACGTTTCTTAAAATAAATAAAAACAAGCAGCCAGCTTTCTAAATCTTTAACCAATGATTCAATTTTTAGCAACCAATCAGGATTCTTTTATATGTTTTTGAATTACATGTATGTATTACCTAAATTACTGGAAAATTATTTAGCATGAATTAGGGGAAAAGTCTACTTGGTTGCTTAACATTTCTGACTTTGGCCACAAACACTTTTCTCATGAAATCTTGTTCTATAATTTAAGGCTTAACTATATAAGAGAAATATTTTCTGATCTATTGAGTAAACCTTGAATTCAATTCACAAACAAACATGTACTATTCATCATCTGAAATTGGCAATTCTGACACCTTTGACATACACTGTACAGTCAAATCCTTGAGTCAACAAATAAAAATATGTGCAAATGCACTTACAAAAAAATGTATTTTTCCTCGTTGGTTTGTAATATATATATTAATATATAATATATATATAATATTCTTAATATTAATTTAAGAACAATATCATAATTTTCCATTACAAGTAAAATTTGTACTTGGATTGTTAGTCAATCAAGTGTTTAGAGAAAAGATAGGAAATGGGAGAAAGGAATGTGTACATGGTGCTTATCAAGGTACTGTACAAGATAAATATTTGGCAAGCAGGTAGCCAGATCATTCATGATATAATTGTAGGGGAAATACACATATGATTCCTGTTGAGTGCCCCGACCAGGAGTCAAAGCCACACCTTTTACATATAATTATAGATATTTATAAATCTGAAGTGTTGGGGTTTGAATCTTAATTAGTCTACATTATCAATTAGTTGTGTATTTAGGCCATGCTGACCACAGTTTCCTACATGTAACTTAATTGATTTTTTTAAATATTTTAAGATGTATGGATACCCATACAATTTACCCTTTTAAAAAGTATTTCATATGTATCAGTGTGGCGAGATTAGACTAGGTTGATCATCGGTGATCAGTTCAGTTGGTTGAGCACTAGCTTCTGGCGGTCCTGGATTTGTATACTGGTCTGGTCACTAATATATATAGATAAATGTATGTCTCATATGTCTCTGAGAACGAACACTGACAAAGGAGGGAGGAGTTATTGTGACTGCATGTACATATATATACAATGTAGCTTGGACAGTCGGTAGTCCAGTCCCTATTTGAATTCCTCCTTGAGACTCTTTTTATATTTGAAAGTTTGATACTGTAGATGTCTCTTGATACCGGGGGTTTGAGATCCCAAAGCTGCATGGTAAAGTACAATATGTCTTTGATTAGTCTCACTATGTGGTGATTATAACATCATCACTTCACTACCTGGGTTTTTGTGATGTCTCAATCACCAGAAGATGGGACTAATCGACCATAAATTGTATGTACTTTACCCACAATGGTTTTGGGATCTCGAAACCCTCGTATTGTCACCAGACATCAATGAAATATCAGTATATAAAGAGTCTCAATATAAGGAGGAATTCAAATATAGATTACGGTACAGCATTTGGCTATAGTGTTTGGAGGTCTTGGGATCGAATCCTGGTCTAGCCACTACATTTTCTCATCTCCTGTCACATCAGTATGACTATTGAACTATTTTGTTCTTAACGGTATTATCCACGATACCAGAAAACTTTAATGCAGTAAAGTCCTTACCTTGCCTGCCTCTGCATTCCCCATGCTGATGATTTTGATGCGTAGAGGCCGCTTCTTGTTTTTATCCATTGCGGTAGGCATTTGGCGTTTTCCAAATCCAAAAGTCTGTCAATATTTTTTTCTGGTTTACTTTATTTAACAATTGCTGGGTGGATCTAGTACTTGACCGTATTTTGACAGTAGATCAACGTACGTTTCTGTTATTTTTATGAATTCATTAAAACTAGAGAAAACGATATTTCAAAGGACCACACCTGTTATTTAACCTGCTGTTAACATGTTTGTTTTCTGTGGTTACGTTTGTACACATATGCCATGTTTATCATCCTCGCTCCACCGCGTAAACAATAGCAATCAAACAGCATACCTTCTAAATACAAAACCGCGTCTGTAGCAACTCGCCATTACGGTATTTTTGTGCGACGGTGAAGAAAACGCTGCGTTGTCATTGGTCGAAAATAGGTCAATCGGAAGGCCTCT